>NC_132907.1:70901871-71212335 GCF_047675955.1 Chlorocebus sabaeus
CCTTTCTTTTCTACTTACAAGTTTTCACTACTCTTTACCCAGTTAGCAGTATAATAAAGATTATTTTCTCTTAATTCATATAGTATGATTAAAAATATTTTAAATAAAATGGGCTATATATTTAGGCTTCTGATTACATCATTTTTTAAATTCAGAGATAATGTATTTAAAATTAATTTGACAAAATTGATTTGAAACTTATTTTACTAGTAAATATATTTATTAAAGTTTAAGTTAAAAATTCAATTTAAAATATCTTTTCATAATGGTACTGTTGTTTATTCATATTTGATATAGTAGAGAAGCTATAAAATGTCTACATATACACAAATAATGATTAAAAATAAGAAGAAAAAATATTTTAAAGAAAAAAATTAAATTACTATTAAATGTAGATGTTGCTGTGTCACAGACACTTTGTTGACCCTAAAGGATATTAATAGATATATAATTGATTTTAATATAAATATAAATATATTTTTTTCTCTGAAAGTGCTTTTGAGTCTTACAAAATATTTATAATATTATGGTATTGCTTTGATCACAGAAGCATGATTAATGATTAGACTACATTAAATCTAGAGCAATATACCTATTAATTAATGATAGTAGAGTTAGAGACATACTCTTTAATAGTAATAATATCTCTTTTGATAAAAATTGGAAATCGTATTTCATTGATTTATTGAATCCCGCAAATGATTATCTTAATTTTTTTGTTAAGTTGTTATTCTTCCTTTAAAGATTAGCAAATCATTTTTCAAATATATGACCCAATTCTTTTCTTTGTATGCATTTGCACTCATTGATTCTGGTGATCTGTGGTTAAATGACTCTATTATTTGAATAACAATTTCATAAACAGTATAATATTAAGTAGAACTTGAAATTGGATTAAAACTTTGATGGAATAAAAACATGCACGGTAATTTAAATAATATAAAACTTTTGTTCAAATGCTGAATCCATTCTGCTGTTGATTTACAGTCTCTTGATGTACGTATCCGGAATAATAAGACATACTCTGCCAGATTGTTCTGTGCAGTAAACGACAACACATATAGAGGTTTTAGTGTATGGTAATTCTCCAAAATATTTTTTCTTTCTAACTGAAAACAATAGTATTTGAGAAACATTTAAAATACATATGTATCAGAGGCCAGGCGCTGTGACACCCAGCACTTTGGGAAGCCGAGGTGGGCAGATCACTTGATCATTTGTGGTCAGGAGTTCAAGACCAGTCTGGCCAACATGGTGAAACCCTGTCTCTATTGAAAAAAAGGAAAAAAAAGAAAGAAACTATTAGGTGCAGTGGCAGTTGCCCGTATTCCTGGCTACAGAGGATGCTGAGGAATGAGAATTGCTTAAACCTGGGAGGTGGAGGTTGCAGTGAGCCAAGGTTGCACCACTGCACTCCAGTCTGGGTGTTAGAGTGAGACTCTGTCTCTAAACAACAACAGCAACAAAAAGTTAATAAATAAGTAAATAAATAAATAAATAAAAATAAAATATACATCAAAAAACTTACATTAAATTGTGTAAAATGAATCTACTACGGATAATTTGTATGAATCAGTTGAATAGTATGAACAACATTTGAATTACTATGTCCTAAATTTAAAATAGTTTTTAAACAGGAATAAAGGACTGCTGATGGTTGAAGACAAAAGCAATACTTAGGTCTCCGTTTGTCATGTTTCCTGTACAAGGAATACTGAAAAAAAAAAAACACCTAAAAACCATCTTTTAGCATAACTTGAGGGCAGAGAATGCCTGACATTACATAATTACATATGTATTTTTTACATACACATATTATTTTATTATTTTTACATATATATGTATGTATATATATGTAAAAACAGAAAAAAACACCAAATCACAGCATGGATAGATTCACATTCCTCCACAAACTCCACCCCATGGAAGGAAAAGGGGCCAGCAATGACAGGCCTAGAAAGATTGAATGAAACAGAAAGAGACGGAACAGTGGATCCTAAGAGTGATCTAATGTTGTTTCCAGAAGGACCAAATACATTAATGTTGTAGTCTGAAATACTAATTACATCTGGTGGTTCAGTGCATAGAAAAAATATGTCCCCATGGAAGGAACCAAAAAAATATATACAATTTGAAAAAAACTGTCATTAAAACTCACACTAGGGGAAATATTTAAAGTAGGAAGGGAAAACACTAATTGGCAATTAAATGATACAAAGAGAAAAACATAACAGTGAAAATTTTACGTCCTGCACATTATAAGAGACCTAAAACAGCTGAAAGTACACAACTCCTCTCTTTAATATGAAAGCAAACAAAACCAAAAGAAACACTAAATATCTGACTTTACTATATTCCGAGATGAGGACAGTCAAATTTAGACACTATAAGTGACAGAGCAGGAGCACCATCATCTCGAGCAAAAGCTGCCACTTTAAGTTCCAGTGCCTTTTCTAGCCTCATGCATTTCAAGAAAATCCTTCTCTTCTAACTACAAGCAGCCAGAAAAAACAGACAATAAAACAAAGATAAAACAGTTCAAGCACAGAAGAAGGTGGGGAAAAAGTCTCTTGGGTAACTGCAAAACTTCACCCTTCTACAATGGGCCCCAGTAAAACAGTGGACCTTAATAAGCACATACCTTTCCCTTTAGGTGCACTAAAATAGAGAAGTTAGAAGCAGAGTCGGGCATATGCCTGCGGCTGGAGAAAAATGTATGGGAACAAACACACAACTCTCCCTCCCAAATAAGCACAACAAAGAAACACAGAAGCAGTCCAAGCCTTTAATAAACTCTCCTACCCTAAATCCTTAAAAACTCTTAGTCCGTAAGAGAGTGTGCCTCTAACTTAACACCGACAAATACCACTCTCAGGTTTGTTTTCTCTAAAATAAACCTGTCTTACCCATCAAGCCACCTTTCATGTTCCTTTCCTCTTTCTTTAATTCTTACAATAAGCACCCCAATAACACAAACATGAACAACAACATTAATGGAAGTATTACAAAAATCAGAAAACAAAATTGAACAAATATCAATTGAGTAATTTTCCCAGAAAAACAAACATAAAGCCACTTGAAGTACTCATTCCAAATGGGTTTAAGTATACTCAAGCAAATAATTGAATATTTTTAAGTTATCTTAAAAAAGAAATAATAATAATATTAAAAAATTTAAGACCACACAGCAGATGACATGTAAAGAAAAAGGTAACTGGATGGTTGCATTGCTCATGCCTGCAATCTTTGCACTTTGGGAGGCCAAGAAGAGTGGATCACCTGCGGTTAGGAGTTCGATATCAGCCTGGCTAACATGGTGAAATTCCGTCTCTACTAAAAATACAAAAAATTATCCAGGCATGGTGACAGGTGCCTGTAATCCCATATACTTGGGAGGCTGGGGCAAGAAAATCACTTGAACACAGGAGATGTAGGTTGCAGTGAGCCAAGATCGCACCATTCCACTCCAGCCTGGGCAACAAAAGCTGAAACTCCATCTCAAAAAAAAAAAAAAAAAGGAAAGAAAAAGGAAACTGATTAACTGAGGGAAGAAGTGTAAGAATACACGTACTCAAGAGAAAACAGACAGAAAAATTCTAATAAGGAACATTGAAAAAAATGGGAAAAGAAATGAATTCAACAATAGAAATAAAGAAGTAAAATGGTTCAGAAAAAAGTAAGGCGAGTAGATAATAGAGAAAGAAATAATTGCATATGCATTGTTGGATTTTCTGAAAAAGAAAAATAAAACAATGACACAGAATTAATATTTAAACCTATCCTCTAAAAACACTTAAAAATTAGTAAAAACCTGAGTATATATATTAAAACGTTCTACTGGGCGCCTGGGAAAATTAAACAGAACAATCAACTTCAAGGTATTTTCTAGTACAACTGTTAGATTCTAACATAAAGAAAAATTGTTCAAGGCTCAGGCACAGTGATTTAAAAACTTATGAAGACAAAATTGCTTCTGTCATCAGACTTTTCAAAAACCACAGAAAAACAAAGAACATGCAAATGTACCAACATTGTTTTTTGAAACTCAATGAAAGCAGGTATAAATGTTTTATATCCAGTACATTTGTTATTCAAATATCAAGTTTATAAAATAATCACTTTATATATGTTAAAATGTAAGAAATTATTCTGCATCCATGAGGGCATTTTCAGGAATCTACCATTTATTGGTAAGCATTTTGTGCCTAATGTTACTCCAAAAGTAAAGAATTTAAAATGAAAAAATAGTTTCAGAAAAATAATTGAAGAAATAACTCTAGGAACCAATAAGCATGTTTTTAATGTAATACTCTGGTAATTAGTAATATCGAGGGTAACAGTGCTTATCTTTACCATGATTATGCAAGTTAGGTGAGTGAGGCTTCCTTGATTTAGTAAACCCAAGAAAGATATTTAAAATTTTATGACAAATACAGGAGAAAAATAAGAATAAATGAAATAGAGATATTAATCTGAGATTTGTCATTAAATATACACACCTAATCAGAACCAAAATACTCAAATATACTACATTTTCCACAGTAATTTATAAAAAATATTTTATGGAATTTGTTTTGTGTATGTAGGCTTTTCCCCTTATCTAGTGAAAAGTGGAGATCATATGACCTTAAAGTTTGCTATTAAAAGAAAATAACACAAACATATTTTTCATTGTGTTATTAAACAGGTATAAAGCTAACAGAATTACCAACAAGTATTGTTTTTAAAATATTTTGTGATTATTTACAACTGTTTTTCATGCAAACTTAGCTGTAGAATTTCTGAATTTGGCTCTTTTTTCAAGTAGCATGTTTTACCCATGTGAGTCCACCCAAAAAGAATTGAAAATAGTGACTATGTCTGGTTAACATTTGGGTAATTGGACAAGCGAACAGCACACGGGACGGTCATCTCCCAAAACATGGTTGATAACTATTGTAGCTCTACAAAACAATATTAAAATGAGTTTTTTGGTTACTCTTTAGCAACAAAATTTTATTCTTAATGTACAAATAACAAACTCGATATTAATCAATCATTAGCATATTAAGATATCAGCAATCAAATTCTTACAATAAACACTTTAAAATCTATGTTAGTACTAAGATAACAGGGATTAAATGAAAGAGTATCAAGCGTTTGTGTTAAATTTCATCCTCTTACAAATATATTCAGTAATAGTAATTAGCTAATTATATATTACAATTTAAATATCTAATAAAAGAGCAAAGGCAAATTACTAAAAAACCAGTTATATCAAATTTATAAAAGAAGGGCAAGATGGTGGAAGAGAAGATTCCACCCACCATCCCTCTCACAGGAATAACAAATTTTAACAATTATCTGCACATAAAAAAGCACCTTTATAAGGCAAAAAAAATCAGGTGAACAATCACAGTACCTGTTTTTAACTTCATATTGCTGAAAAAGGCCCTGAAGAGGGAAGAAAAGGAGTCTTGAATCCTCAACACCACTTATCTCCACTCCCCCACCAACAACTGCTTGGCATGGAGAGAGAATTTGTGCACTTGGGGGAGGGATAGCAGAGTGGCTGGAGGACTTTACACTGAACTCACTGTTGCCTTGTCAAAGCAGAAAACAAAACCCTCCTGAACTCCAGCCAGTACCAGCCCATGGATGGAGCATTTGGACCAACCCTAGCCAGAGGGGAAGCACTCATCCAAGCAGCTGAAACTTGGGTTTCAGCAATCTTCAATCTTCCCTACTGTAATTAAAAAACAAAGTGGTTTGAGGTCCTAGATAAACTTTAAAGGTAGTCTGGGTCACAAGCAGTGCAATTCTTAGGCAAATCTTGATGCTATACCGAGCTTAAGGTTAGTGGACTTGAGCAGTGTGTGACCTAGTGAGACACCAGATGGTGTGGCTGGGGGAGTGCTTAGGACACCTGTCCTCCAATCCCAGGCAGCACAGTTTGCAGCAATGACAAAATGACTCCTTCCTTGCGCTTGAGGAAAGAGAGGAGTCAGAGGATTTTGATCTTGCAATATGGATACCAGCTCAATCACAGTAGGATATAGCATGGGGTAGAGCCATGAGGCCTCCATTCTAGGATCAAGCTTTCAGATTACATTTGTAGACATCCCATGGGCTTGGAACCCACAATCTTGAAAGGAAAGACACAGGCCTGGTAAGATGCATTGCTCGCAGACTAAACACTTTTTGGGCCCCAAATAACCAACAGCAATAGGCAGGTAGTATGACATGGACATTGGTTGAGTCTCTAATATGTGCTAGCATCAAGTACCAGCTTTGCCACAGTGGACTGGAGCACCAAGCAGGCTCTTGGAGCCCCTGAGTCCACGCCTAGGATCTTGAACAGAATTTCTGGACCTGCCCTGAGCCAGAGGTGAGCCCACTACCCTGAAGGTTGAGTCCTGGGCCTGTGTATTCACCACAATCTGACTGAAGATCCCTTTGACCTCAAGTAAACATTGGTAGTGGCCTGGCAGAACTCCTCATGGGACGGTGGTGGTAGTGGCCAAAGGACGAAGTTCCACTACCTGTGTAAAGCTGGGAGCGGGTGGGGGGGAGAAGAGGAACGACCGCACCCTGTGACTTGAGTGACGGTTTAGACACAGTGGAATAGACTACCAGGTAAATTTCTAGGATTTTTGACTCAAATTTCTGGCTTCCAGACCTCATCTCTGAACCCATTCAAGGCCTGGGAGAACTCATCGCCCTGAAGAGGAGGGCACAAACCTGGCTGACTTTGCCAACTGCTGATTATAGAGCCCCAGAGTTGAGTGAACACAGGTGGTAGACACTTAGTAGTTACAGTGAGCCTTGGGTAAGACCCAGTGCTGTTCTGGTTTCATGTCTGACCAAGTGCAGTTCCAAGGTGGTAGTCACAGTGCTGCTTGTGTCATTCCACCACCAGCTCTAGGCAGCTAAGGAGAAAGAGAGAAACCATTTGTTTGAAAAGTGTGTGGGAAGTAAACAAGAGTCTCTGCTTGATAATATAAATAATTCATCTGGATCTTATCCAAGATCATCAAGGTGGGAGCTCTACAGATCTTCAAGAACCACAGCATTACTGGGCTTGGGGCACAAGTCCCTTTGAATACCTGGAAAGTCTTCCCAAGAAAAATGGGTACAGATTGCAAAGCCCAGATTTGGAAGACTACAATAAACACTAAATCTTGAATACATAGACACCAACTGTTTAGGCCATTCATGCATTGCTATAAAGAAATACTTGAGACTGAGTAATTTATAAAGAAAAGAAGTTTAATTGGTTCGAGGTTGTGTGGGCTTCACAAGAAGCATGGTGCTGGCAAGAGCTTAGCTTCCAGGCAAGTCTCAGGAAATTTGCAATCATAGTGGAAGGCAAAAGAGAAGCAGACATTTGTGTCCATTGAAGTGGACACAAAAATTTGAAAAAATATTGTATATTCATGTGTTGAAAGAATCAATATTGTTAAAACGTCCACACTAACCAAAGCAATCTACAGATTCAATGAAATCACTATCAAAATATGAATGACATTCTTCACTGAAATAGAAAAAAGAAGTCTTAAAATTTATATGAAACCACAGAAGACCCCATATAGCCAAAGCTATTCTAAACACAAAGAACAAAGTGGAAAAACTATATTACCTTACTTCAAATTATACTACAGAGCTGTAGTAACCAAAACAACATGGTATTGTCATAAAAGCAGACACACAGACCAATGGACCAAAATAGAGAACCAAGAAAAAATCCATTAATCTACGCTGAATTCATTTTTGACAGATGCCAAGAACCTGCACTGGTGAAAAGACAGTCTCTTTAATAAATTGTTCTGGTAAAATTGGACATCTGTACACATATTAATGAAAGTAGACCCCCTATTTCTTGCCATATACAAAAATCAAATCAAAATAGACTAAAGAATTAAATCCCAGACTTCAAATTATGAATCTACTAAAAGATAACATAGGGGAAAATTTCTAGGACATTGTTCTGGGCAAAGATTTCTTAAGTAACACCCATAAGAATAGGGAACCAAAGCAAAAAATGGACAAATGTGATCACATCAATTTAAAACTTCTATAAATTGTGAAAATGAGGAATGTCATTAGTATTTCAATAGCAAAGGAAACAATAAAGTGAAGAGATAATGCACAGAATGGGAGAAAATATTTGTCAAGTATCTATCTACAAGAGATTAATATTCAGAATTTATTATAAAAGGAGCTCAAACAACTCTATAGGAAAAAATCTAGCAATCTGATCCAAAAATGGGCCAAAGATCTGAATAGATATACACATGTCAAACACACATATGAAAAGGTGCTCTGCATCATTTATCATCAGAGAAATGCAAATCAAAACCACAGAGATATCATATCCTAATTAAAATGACTTTTATGCTAGTGAGGAAGTGGACAGAAATGAACTCTTGCACACTGTCGATGGGAATGTAAATTAGTACGACCACTATGGAGAACAGTTTGTACATTCCTCAAAAAACTGAAAATATAACTACCATATGATCCAGCAATCCCACTGCTAGGTAAGAGAAAGAAAGTCATAATATAGAAGAGATATGTGCATCCCCATGTTTATTCCAGCACTATTCACAGTAGCTAAGATTTGAAAGCAACCCTAGTGTTCATCAACAGACGAATGGATAAAGAAACGGTGATACATACACACAATGGAATACTACTATTCACCCATTAAAAAAATGAGATCCTGTCAAGTGCAACAATATGGACAGAACTAGAGGTCATTATGTTAAGTGAAATAAGCCAAGCATCAAAAGAAAAACTTCACATATTCTCATTTATTTGTGGAAGCTAAACATTAAAATAATTGAATTCGTGGAGACAGAGAGTATAGGGTTAGTTACCAGAGGCTGGGAAGGATAGTGGAGGTGTGTATGTTGCAGGAGGGGGCACTGTGAGGATGGTTAATGGCACAATAAAATAGAAGGAATGAATAAGACTTATCATTTGCTAGCACAACAGGATGACCATATTTAATAATAAATTTAAATGTACATTTTAAAATAACTAAAAGAGTATAGTTGGATTGTTTGTATTACAAAGGATAAATACATGCAGAGACGAATATGCCATTTAACTTGATATGGTTATTACGCATTGCATGTCTGTAACAAAGTATGTCATGTACCACAAAAATATAAACAAATATTATGTAACAACAAAAATCAAAATTTAAAATTAAAAAAACAAAATTTATAAAATAAAATAGGCTTGAATATTATAATTCTATAGTTAATTCATTAGTTTCCAGATAATCAATGCCAAATACAAATGTATTTAAAAAGATGTTATGAATTAGTCATTTCCTAATAAAAGGTTGCATGGACATGTAGGGGAAATAAAACTTTAGGTTTTTGCAGAAATGACAAACACAAAATCTCACCCTTAATGGAAACCTGTGAATACAAGATTACATTTACCTCATAGCAATATGTTCTTGTAAATGGAGTAGTAACAAATTTAAAATTAAATTCACACCATTCCTTTATAGAAAATATGAGGAAAGGATATGCCTCAGTATTTTGTTGTTGTTGTTGTTGTTGCTGTTCTCTTCTCCAACTTTAGTACAATTTCTGAGTACTGTGCTCAACTTCTTTGTCAAATTTGTTCTCTGTTTAGTTGCAACCCACGTGCAAAAGGCTCTATCATGATTTATGCAGAATTCACCAGGGTGAGAAAAGCAAAGTTGTATATTTATTGCTTTCTAACTGAACATCCATCATTCAGACATTTTACATACTACCTGCCCTTTAGATATTTACAACACAATAACATTTATCTTTGATGTAACAGGCTCATATTCATGAAACAACTGTATAGTTCAACTTAACTGCAGCAAAAGTATAAATTTTGATAACAAGGAGAGAGTAAGAATCTTAGGGTAAGATGCACATGGCTTCAAATTCTCCATCTCCTTCCTATAAAAACTGTCTCCATAGAGTTTCTGAACACAGAAAACTTATTCCTCAGATACAAGCTAATGAATAACATATTTTAAAAATAATCAAACAAATAAAATCAACCAAAAAATCTTTTCTGTCAGCACTGATGTTTCTTGGTATTAGACATTTTAAATCATTTTTTAGCTGTAATAACAGAATATAGATTACAGGATACATATAAAATTTCATGCCATGAAAAGAGATGCAATACCTCTTGTCACTTATTTTTTGCCCTGGCTTGTTCACATATTCTGAGGACACAAACATATTCTTTTTTTTTTTTTTTTGAGACAGAGTCTCCCTCTGTCACCAGGTTGAAGGGCAGTGGCGCAATCTTGGTTCACTGCAAGCTCTGCCTCCTGGGTTCAAGTGATTCTCCTGCCTCAGCCTCCCGAGTAGCTGGGACTTCAGGTGTGCATCACCATGCCTGGCTAATTTTTGTATTTTTAGTAGAGATGAGATTTCACTATGTTGGCCAGGATGGTCTCGATCTCTTGACTTCGTGATCCACCCGCCTCAGCCTCCCGAAGATCTGGGATTACAGGCGTGAGCCACTGCGCCCAGCCAAAAATATTCCTTTTATTAGACTTCAATGGGTAATATGAATAATTGCTAAGATTTCACCAAATAATCACGCAGTGTTTTATTTCTTCAGGACTGTTATTGGATATTGCTAGAATACTGTTTAAAAATTTTAACAGGTTCTGAAATACTGGCTGGAGCATCATTATTTGTCCACTAGAATATTTCTAGAGTTCTGAATTTGAAAAGCACCAGATATAGGGTTTTCTATTTTATTTCAGTCAGAAATATTAAAAGTACTACTATCAGTATGATTTCATTAATCACATCATATTCTATCAACAAAAATATAGGAAAAAATACAGAACAATAAATCAAATAACTTTATGAAACACTTAAAATAATGTCTTTATTTTTATCTTTATGAATCAGTGGTGAATATTGTCCTTTATAAGTCAGAATGATCTACTGAACAGACTTCTGAATCGCTCACCTAGACCAAACTAAAGTGTGTGTCCTCCCCAGTTTGCAGTTATTCATTACCCCAAATTCAAGACTTCATCAGTAAAACATATTTTAGATCTACAGGACACCTACCATGAAAGTACTTTCAGTAATTAGCTTGCTGGCATTCTGATAATACAGTACTTTAAACTTGTTCCTGGTGGAATTACTTTGTTGAGCATTTAGACTTATTTTTTTCAGCACCACCTGGAAGTATACATAGTCATGTACAATCACTTTTTGACTTTCTATCTTCCTGTTCTGGAATGTAAACACTATTAGAACAGTGATTTTTGTCTTTTCTGTTTGTGTCTTCATCCTCTAGATGAGGAAAGCACTCACTTCTAGGAAGTGTTCAGTAAGTATTGAATAATTTTTTTACATTAAGTGAGTGCTTAGAATGAGTAGTATCTCATATCACATGTCATTTTTTCATTAATTTATCTTTTTAATCATTATATATATATATAATAAAGGAAAAAGAAACAAAACTTCTGACATCATTTTTTCACACCATAGTTGATTCATTTTTGGCATGTATTTATATGTTGGGCATATTAGAGTATCTACATGAGTAGAACTAGTAGTCAAAAAGATTTAGCATATTCCAAAATTCAGTGAGTGAAAAACCTTTAAACATTAGAAACAGCTCCAAGAAGCTGTGGCTACAGATGTTACGCATTTGTGTTACATAGGAACTGTTGTAGAATCTGTGCTTTGACCCAATTGGGGATACACTTCATCTAAAATTAAGTGGTGTATATGATACAATCAATATATATTTTATTATCAGAGGGTTAAAGAGAGATGAAAGGATACAGAGGTAACAGCCAAAAAAAGCCTGAACACTTCAATGTCTATATTGTAGCAAGAATTTTTAATGTATTTGAAGTAAATAGAGCCTCCTTTTGATCCAGTTGCCTAAGACTCTGTAGTTCAAGTGAATTGTCAGTAACCAAAAATGACACAAGTGATATTTTGAAAACAGTTTGGAGACCCTGATAAGGAAATGGCCTCGCAGCAGAGATTAATGTGGAATAAGTACAAAGTGGGACTCATGCTAAGAACAAGAGGAATTCAGTCACGAAAGAAGAAAATGACCAAATGAAGCGGAGAGGAAGAATGTTGATTTTTGACAGAATTAAATTCCCCATTGTCTTGACTTATGAAAGGAAAATAAAATTAATCTCAGAACTCCACTGCTGAACATGATGAGACAAATTTATAAAATTATTTTAGAGCAATAAATAAAATACATAGTATTACTTTTATATTATGTCCTCAGTTTTTTTCAAATACATTATTCATTAGCATTTTATTATTATTTTGGAAGCCATAAAATATGCTATGAGTCCGTGTACAGAGTATTATCTAACTGGTTGTGTTACTGCAATCAGAGATGTGCAGATTATCCTGTGCAGTGTTGGCAGGACATCCCGTACATCGTGAATTTCCACTCCCCTCTGCTTGCTGTGTGTGGGTTTACTAATAAATAGTCCATCTTAATCTTGCAAGCCATTTGATAAAGGCAATCTGCAGAATATCATCTGTCAATTCTTTCCAAAATTCTCTAATTCATCCTTAAAAGTAACCACTAAACATTTTGGCAGATTACTAAAGTCTTGATTTTAGTAATCAAGATTTGATTGTGTTTGTCTTGCCAAAATAATTGTTTCTATCATGTTTACTTAAGCGAATTACAGAGAAAAATGAAGCATATATTTAACAAAAGAAGTTTCAGAATCAGATTTGTACAAAAAAGGTGACTTTGTTTCTTTCAATTATCTTAAAAATCCAATCTTGAATTTCTAGTAAATTAACTTTAATTAATGTTTGATTCAAGCTTTTAAGACCAAATAATTATATACAGCTTTCTAAATTAGCTAGTATCAAATTGGAATCATAGTATTATAAAACTAGTAAAGATAATGAGCATAATTTAAAATATGTCTTAAGAAATTCCAGGAGAGTTTAATATGTTCACATATGTACATATATAAAATACATGAAGGGTACTCAATTTAAACGCTGGAGGAAGGACATGGACAAAATTATACAGAAAATTTTATATTGTCCTGGATATTTTGCATATATAATTAAAATATGGGTTTGTTATATAATTAAAATACAGGGTGTGTTTGTGTGTACATGAACACACACATTTTAAATTCAAATTCCAATACACAGAAATAAGAGCATTAATAAGAACTTTACAGTTTTGGTTAGAAGTAACAATGTTGCAAGAGTCAATCCTCTCATTCTAACAAAGAGTAAAAGCAACATAATTTACAAAATCTTATTTTGATAAATGTATGTGTGTATGCATCTGTTTATTTTTACCATTGGAATGATGAAGATTCAAAGAAGCCTAAATGAATCAATCCATTCTAAAGTGAGATGTGCAGAGTCTGGGACAGAAATCTGTGGCAGCTTTCATCCCTATGGTCACTGGGTGAGCAGAGGGGCAAACACGTTAGTGCCCTTTTTAAAGCCACATATAGCCTGTTGTGAAGGGCAAGATTCTGAGAACGGTACATAGCATGTCCACCTCCACCTGCCAGTTCTTTCCCAGGGCTTTCAGCGGTGTGTGGCTTCTGTGCACCACAGGCTGACGACAAGACAGGAAGGCTTGGAGAAGCCCGTTCACAGGTGACCAGGTGTTTATCATGTGACACAAGGTGACAGATCGTCAAAGGCTGAGGCAGGGCAGAGAAGTTGAGAAAGACCTCATCAAGTGAGACGTGTGGGGTCCATACCACTTGCTCAGTAACAACTAAGCAAAAGGATTGGAGCGGGGCAGATCTGAGAGAGAATCCCTGGGCCTCAATAGCTTCCATCCCAGGCAGACATGTGGAGGTGAAAGGGTGGGTGTTTCAGTGGCTGCTCTTTCCTAACATCTACATGCCTGTAGATTATCCAACTAGGAAACTGCAACGCCTGGGTTCTCACAGTAGGCAATGAACAAACCAGAAGCAACTTCCTCCTCTCATCCTAAAACTGAATATCTGTGTAATTTAGGGAGCTTCTCTTCCATTACATGGAGCTGGCATCAGTAGTGATGTGACTGAACTCCCTTGGAATATATTTTAATTCTTGATAGACTTTTTCCTTGCTTTTTACTAATAAAGTCAAAGCATCATTTAATAAACATAGCATGCCTTAGAGCATGTTGTGCAGCTGTAGCTGAGAAGGAAAGCTAAGATTGTTAATTGTCCTTTCACAAATACCTTTATGTGCTATCCCAGATTTGCTTTAACATAAGCAGTAAAACATAGCTAATTGTACGTGCCATCCTCAGAGGAGTTAATAAGAAATAGGTCCTGATTATTAAGATTTTTTAACAGTTTTATTTTGTTTAATGAGGTCAAAATGGACACAAAAACAGTTAATTTGGTATCTATTTAATCTTCTCATGGTATAGAATTTCTTTAAAAAAAGCCTGCTAGAATTTTGATTAGGATTGCTTGAAATTTATAGATTAATGTAGGGAATATTGACATTTTATTTATACTGACTTGATTTCATAACGATGGTATTTATATAAACTTTTCCTTAATCTAGATATTCTTTAACTTTATTCAGTAATGCTTCTTAATTTTCAGTATTCATTTATTGCACGTATTTGGTTATATTTATCCTAATGTATTATATTTTTCAAATATTTCTCTACATTGCATTGTTTTAATTTTATTTTCCAACTTTTTACTTTTATTGTAGAGAAATAAGTGAATTTTATATAATAATGTGTTAACTAATAACTTAGCTGCAATTACAAGTTCTGCTTTTTTTTTAAAGATTTTCTACATGCACAATCATATAATTCTTCTTTCCAATATGTATAGCTTTTGTTTACTTTATTTGACTTACTGCAATAGCCAAGATTTTCAATAACATAAAGAACATAGGTAGTGATAGCTATTACTATGTATTTTTACTGATCTCAGGAGAAACTAGTTGATCTTTCACTAGTAAGTTTAATGTTAGCTCCTAGCTTTTTATAGCATTCTAAATAGCTTTAGGAAGTTCCACTGTATTCATTATTGGCTAAGATTTAGCATCATAATCAGATGCTGAATTTATACTTATATATACTTAGATCATTCTAAGAATTTTTTCTCATTTATTGAATTAATATGTTGAACTGTCTTCATTGATTTTTTTCTTCTATTTGTATAAATTTTAGGAGTATAATTGCTCTTGTTACATGAATATATTGCAAAATGACAAAGCCCAGTGTTTTAGTGTAACCATCACCCAAATAAGGTACAGTGTACCCGTTAAGTAATTTTTTTTTTTTTTTTCTGAGACAAAGTTTCGCTGTCACCCAGGCTGGAGTGCAGTGGCCGGTTCACGGCTCACTGCAAGCTCCGCCTCCCGGGTTTACGCCATTCTCCTGTCTCAGCCTCCCAAGTAGCTGGGAGGGACTGCAGGGGCCCGCCACCTCGCCTGGCTTGTTTTTGTATTTTTTAGTAGAGACGGGGTTTCACGGTGTTAGCCAGGATGGTCTTGATTTCCTAGCCAGGATGGTCTCGATCTCCTGACCTCGAGATCCGCCCGTCTCGGCCTCCCAAAGTGCTGGGATTACAGGCTTGAGCCACAGCACCCGACCTGGTTAAGTAATTCTTTTTTTTTCTTTTTATGAGATGGAGTCTCGCTTTGTCGCCCAGGCTGGAGTGCGGTGGCGCGATCTCGGCTCACTGCAAGCTCCGCCTCCTGGGCTCACACCATTCTCCTGCCTCAGCCTCCAAGTAGCTGGGACTGCAGGCACCCGCTACCACGCCCGCTCCCGGCTAATTTTTATTTTACTTTATTTTATTTTATTTTTAGTAGAGATGGGGTTTCACCGTGTTATCCAGGATGGTCTCGATTTCCTGACCTCATGATCCACCCGCCTTGGCCTCCCAAAGTGCTGGAATTACAGGTGTGAGCCACCATGCCCGGCCACCTTTAAGAAATTTTTATCCCTCTTCCCCTCCCCACTGTCCCACTCTTCTTACTCTCTAGCATTTATTATTCCTCATTTTGTTCATGTGCATATATTATTTAGCTTCCGCTTGTAAGTGAGAACATGAGGTGTCCGTTTGAGTTGTTTCCCTTACAATAATGGCGTCCAGTCTCATCCATGTTGCAGCAAAAGATGTGTTTCTATTCTTCTTTATAGTCGAGTAGTGTTCAATTATATACATATCTGTATAATAGAATATATAAGGTTGGTGCAAAAGTAATTGTGGTTTGCCATAACATTAAAAGTAATGGCAAAAACCGCAATTACTTTTGTACCAAACTAAATATATACACCATATATTCTTTATTTTTTTATGCCTTGATGGACCTTTAGAATCAAAGACTAATTCTAAATCTTTGCTATTGTGAAGCAAAACATAAACATGATAAACATATGAGTATGGCATGTTTTTAATATAGCATATGAGCTGTGATACACATATAAGTGCAGTATATTTTTAATATAACAATTTTTTTTTCTTATGAATAGACTACCACTAGTGAAATTGCAGGATGGAAGGATACTTCTACTTTTAGTTTTTAAAGAAATCTCCATACTGTTTTCTATAGAGGTCATACTAACTTACAGTCCCACCAACAGTGCGTAAGTATTCAGTTTTCTTTTTATCTTCACCAGTTTCTGTTATTGTTTGACTTTTTATTTATAGCCATTCTGGCATAAGATACAGTAATTGATTTTTAATATTAAAGCAACTTGCATCCCTGGGATACACTCTACTTACTCACTATTTTCTTCAATTACATATATAACTGAATTTCATTTGCTAAAATTCTGTAAAGGCTTTTTGGCAGTACTCTATTTTTTTTTTTCTACTTTGTAATTTCTTAGCCTAGGTTTGATATAAGTGAAACACTTGCCTCTTAAAATGATCTGGGAGGTTTTTAAATGTCCCCTATATAGGGGATATATTCAAGAACATAGGGGACATTCTTGTGTTACATGAGTATCATTTCTTTCTTAAGTATTCGACGAAATTCACAAGCAAATATATCAATGGCTATTACTTTTTTAATGGGAATAATTTTAAATAAACATTTAAATTCTATAATAGATATAGGTTTCTGAGATTTTCTATTCTATAACCATTTTTAAAATGTTTCAACTTTTGATTAACTTTTCAATTTCTTCAATGTTGTTAAATTTATTAAATTGTTCATATTTTCTCATTAGCCTGTTAATGTGTGAGGATTGTAAGAACGTTCTTTCTTTCATACTATGACAATTTGTTTCGTCTCTGTTTTTGCATAGTCAATGAAACTAAAGGATCAATCTTATTTAATAATAAAAAATCAACTTTAAGTGTCTTTGATTTTTATAATATTTTTTAATTTGAATTTACTGATTACCCTTTTCTTTATAATACTCTTCCTTTTATAGTAGAATGATTCATATTCCTTTGGGTCTATACCCGGTAATGGGATTGCTGGGTCAAATGCTATTTCTGATTCCAGATCCTTGAGGAATCTCCATACTGTCTTTCACAATAGTTGAACTAATTTACATTCCCACCAACAATATGCAGGCATCCCTATTTCTCCACAGCTTCACCAGCATCTGTTGTCTCCTGACTTCTTAATAATCGCCATTGTGACTGGCATGAGATGGTATCTCATTTTGGTTTTGATATGCATTTCTCTGATGGTCAGTGATGTTCAGCTCTTTTTCATGTGTGTTGGTCACATAAATGTCTTCTTTTGGGAAATGTCTGTTCATATGCTTTGTGCACTTTTTGTTGGGGTTATTTTTTTCTTGTAAATCTGTTTAAGTTCCTTGTAAATTCTGGATATTGGACCCTTGTCACATGGGTAGATTGCAAAAATTTACTCCCTCTCTGTAGGGTGCCCGTTCACACTGATGATAGTTTCTTTTACTGAGCAAAAGCTCTTTGGTTTAATTAGATCCCATTTGTCAATTTTGGCTTTTGTTGCAATTGCTTTTGGTGTTTTTGTCATGAGTCTACTATAAAGATATATGCATATATATGTATGTTTATTGGAGCACTATTTACAATAGCAAAGACATGGAACCAACCCAAATGCTTACAATCATAGACTGGATAAAGAAAATGTGGTACATATACACCACGGAATACTATGCAGCCATAAAAATGAATGAGATCATGTCCTTTAGGAACAGAAAACCAAATACCACATGGTTTCACTGATAAATGGGAGTTGAACAATGAAAACACGGACACAGAGAGAGGAACAATACACACCAAGACCTGTTGGGGGATGGGGCTGAGAGGAGGGAACTTAAGAGGACAGGTCAATAGGTGCAGCAAACCACCATGGCACACATATACCTATATAACACACCTACGTGTTCTGCACATGTATCCTGTTTTCTTTTAGAACAAATTTTATATATATATATATAAAATATATAAATATAGAATAAATTTTTGTATATTGTACATATATATATTCTTCCTTTTATGTAGAGTGTTTTAATTTGCTCTTGTGTTTGTAGTGTATGAAGGCGAAAATTAGGTTATTTTTTAGGGACCATTCTTTTCTATGACTTAAATTTTCATGTTTTTTCACTTATATTTAGTTCAATATATATTCTAACATATTCTGTAATTTCGTCTTTAACTTGGGGTTATTTAAACATGTCTTATTTAATATCAAAGTATTTACGATTTATCCCAGATGTCTTGTGGTGATTAATTTTTAATTATTCTGTTATAGAATATTGTTGGAAAAAAATACTTTACATTATTTCAAGTTAATAAAATTTAATGAAGCTTATTTTATTGAACATCATATAGTCAGTCTTGGTAAATGTCATTTGTTTTCTTTAAAAAGTTTGCTTATTCTGATATTATTGGGTGGAATATTCTACAAATGTCAATTAGGTCGTGTTATTTTAAAATGTTGTTCAAGATTTCCATACATATACTAATTTTGTTTGTTTGTTTGTTTCACAGCAGAGTCTCACCCTGTCGCTCAGGCTGGTGTGCAATGGCATGGTCATAACTCACTGCAGCCCCAAACTCCTAGGGTCAGGCTGTCCCCCATCTCAGCCTCAAATGTAGCTAGGACACAGGCAGGCACCATCATGCCGAGAGAATTTTTAAAAAATATGTGTAGAGACAGTATCTCACTATGTTGCCTAGGTTAGTCTCAAATGCCTGACCCTAAGAGAACTTCCCATCGCAACCTTCCTCTCACAGCACTGGGATTATAAGCCTGGGCCACCAAGCTCAGCTATATATATCAATTTTTGATCCGTTTGTTTTATCAATTATTGAGGGAGGACAATTAAAATTTCCAGCTAGCTGTGTGAATTTTTCCATTCCTTCAAACAATTGTATTAGTTTTTGTTTCTTGTATTTATAAGCCTAAGTGCTGGAATATTTCAGATTGTTGATTTTCTTGATGAATTCACCCACTTAACATGACTACCTCTCAAATCCTTTGTAATCTGGGAAAAGCTAAAATGTATTTTTTATAATATGTTGGCACTCCAGCTTATTTATGATTATGTACAATATATGTTTTCCATTATTTTATGTTTAAATACGCATATTTTTAATTAATGTGGTGTTCTTGAAAACCACACATTTTGGAGTATTCATTTTTGTCCGATTTAAAAATCTTTGGTTTCTAATTAGAGTGTTTATTGCATTTATAATTAATGTAAATATTGATATTATTTATTTGACATTACTCCTATTATTATTCAAGGTAACCATCCATTCTTTTTCCATTTTTCCCTCTCCTCCTGACTTTTTTTTTGAATGAATACTGTATTAGTTTGCTATGGCAGCCATAACAAAGTACTATAGACTAGGTGGCATAAACAGCAGAAATTTATTTCTCACAGTCCTGGAGGATAGAAGTCTGAGATCAGGGTGTCAGCAGTACTGGTTCCTTCCGAGGCCTCTCTCTTTGGCTTGTAGGCATCCATCTTCTCCTTGTGTCTTCACATTATCTTACCTCTGGGCATGTTTGTATTCTTATTTTTACTTAAGCGGATATCAGTCATATTGGATTAGGGCCCACTATAATGACGTTATTTAAAATTAGTTACCATTTTAAATAATCTACCTCCAAATACAGTCACATTCTGAGGTAGTGAGGGTTACAACGTCAACATTTGGAGGGATACAATTTGGCCCATAAAATACATGTGTGTGTATATATATATGATTCCATTTAATTTTTTCTATTACCTTTTTTACTACATCACAATATATAATTTATTTCTTTATTTTTTAACCTACTTTTTTTTTTTTTTTTTTTTTTTTTTGAGGTGTATCTTGCCCAGGCTGGAGTGCAGTGGCACCATTTCGGCTCACTCAAGCTCCGTCTCCCGGGTTCACGTCATTCTCCTGCCTCAGCCTCTCGAGTAGCTGGGACCACAGGCACCTGCCACCACACCCGGCTAATTTTTTTGTATTTTTAGTAGAGATGGGGGTTTCACTGTGTTAGCCAGGATAGTCTCGATCTCCTGACCTCGTGATCTGCCCACCTTGGCCTCCCAAAAGTGCTGGCATTACAGGCGTTAGCCACCGCACCCAGCCTAACCTACAATTTATCATTTACATCTTTATCTTATCACTTTATATCTTCAATTAATATTTTCCTAACTTACTTTAATATAAGACAATAAAACAAAATTCTTTTATTTCTCTTCTCTGTCAGTTATACTCTAGTCGTTAGATAATATTTTACATATGTTAGAAACTTCAAATACATTGTTGCTTCTGCTTTAAAAATGTATTGAGATGATGGTCAAGGAATACAAAATCTCAGGCAGAAAGTATATATATTTTTGAGTTATGTTGCACAGTGTGGTGAATATAGTTAGTAATAATATTGTACATTTAAAAATTGCTAACAGTGGTAAATATCAATGTTCTTATTGCAAAAAGTTGTTAAATATTTGAGGTTACAGATGTGTTAATGACTTTAATTTAATTATTCCACATTATATTTATAAACCATAATGTCACTTTGCACCCCATATATTTTATACAGTTATAAATCATCAATTTACCATAAAATAATTACTTTTAAATAAAAAATAAAATGATAGCTATTTCTCTTAAAACTAAGCCTTTTTGTTTTTACATACATTAGTGCAGTAATCATGCTAACAATAGCATTTTATAGATCTTGTCTAATTTCAGCATTCCTACTATGGATGGTAGGGCATAATATGTAATAATAAGAAAGAAAAGAGCTGGATGCAGTGGCTCACACTTGTAACCCCAGCACTTTGGGAGGCCAAAGTAGGCATATCACAAGGTCGGGAGTTTGAGACCAGCCTGGCCAACATGGTGAAACTAAAAATACAAAAAAAATTAGCCAAGTGTGGTGGTGGGCACCTATAATCCCAGCTACTTCGGAGGCTGAGGCAGGAGAATCACTTGAACCTGGGAGGCAGAGCTTGCAGCGAGTGGAGATCGGGCCACTGCACTACAGCCTGGAAGACTGAGCAAGACTCTGTCTCAAAAAAAAAAAAAGAGAGAGAGAAAGAAAGAGAATATGGGCAAACAAACAATGGTACGGAGGAGGAATTTCACAATAACTTAAGTATTTAGCATGAGTTCAAGGACAACATCATACTGATTTCTGGAGCTCCTTCTTTGCATGTCACCCTTCTTTGTGTTATATGCGTAGTAAATTACAGTCATTCTTCACAAAATGCGGTCTCTGTCATATCAAGTAAATGGGACCACCATGTCTTACTCCCCATCCCATGACCCAAAATGTGTTTCTAGGCAGAAAATCACCATAGAGCTCATTTCAACAGTTTTCTTTCTCTTGGGGATCACATTCTGTGCTGAATCTTCTTCAATGCCCTCTCCAGTAGAAACTGTTGTTTTATATTTTGTGTGGGAAATTTTGTGTTTATTTATTGTGTTAATTCTAATTTATTATGATTGACTCATGATGGTTAAGAGATACTAAAAATAAAATATCAAGCATTTTAGCAATTAAATTAAGTATAACACTGCACTGTTTTCCCAAAATGACGAATGTAAAGGTCTTCTATTGTATAAGTTTTATAATCAATAAAATATGACTGTAATGACTACTGAAGAAAGAGTTTTAAATTGATACCAACTAAGATATATGACATTTGAGCCAAAGTGGAGGTACTTTTATATTTATTTTTACTGTAATTAATCTAAAGTAATTAAGATTTAATTTTACTTAATCGTTTTCATAAAAAAGAATAAAATCCCCTGAAAATTTGAAAGTCATCTGAGATAAGATTTTGGAAGAATTAGTATTTATAAGTTTTGAAATTCTATAACATCAGAAATACTTATTTTATATTTAAAACATAAATTATTATTTTCTTACTTTTACTTTTACATCTTTTATGTAAAAGAATAGGAAGAGAATTGTGTGTCTTATTATAACTAAGAGAATAAAGAATGAGTCATAAAACTCCTTATAAGAGATTAATAACAAAAAGATGAATAAAAAATCACTTCTGGAAACCTGGTAATAATTCTGTAAGTAACACAAATCAAATACATAAACCAATGAGAAAAATAGGAAACAAACAAAATGAGAATTCTCAATATATGATTTTAAGCTAAAATTAAACTTTAAAAAAAGTATAGTCATAAATCCACATGCAAAATGAGAAAAAATGATGAAATAAATGAGTATCTCTCCAAAGAAGTTTGAAGAGGAATCACAGATTAAATGCAAAGCAAATCAATATAAAAGCAAAAAATATAATATCAGAAGTGAGTTAAATAGAAAATAAATATATATTGCAAAGAATCAATAAAATCAAAATTCAGATCTCTCAAAAGCCTCATGAAAATAATGCTTAGCAACAGTATTTAGTAAAAGGTGACAACTTATAAATAATGAACAGAAAAAAAGGGGAATGTCACTGTAGATCTTAAAGATTTATACATGCAATGAAGTTATTATAAAAAATTGTGCCTGTATATTTTGAAATATAGATTAAAGGACAGAATTGTTAGATAAGAACAACTACTGAAGATTATATAAAAATAGTGGAAAACTTTGAAATTTCCATATTTGTTAAAATATATACATTTATATTTGTGAAATTTCTAAAAAGTATTTCAGATACCTTATGTACTCTTGAATTCCTCCCAAGCATCTAAGAAAGACCAAAAAAATAAAAAATCATGTATCAATTCTTGTAAGGAAACAATTACAGAAAACACTTTAAATCATTTAATGAGATTTCCACGTTCACCATTCAAAAGCATAAACTTTTAAAATAAAGGAAAATTTTGTTATTTATATTTAATAATATAAACATAAAATAATATTAGCAATCTAATTCTAGAGCTATAATAGTAGATCAGAATAGAGACTTAAAATTCCACACATTTAAAAATATTCAATTAATAATGAAAGTTATAATATATTGTAAGTTTCTGTTTGATGAATGATGCTGGAAAGATTGAGTATCCAAGAAAAAAAATTCTGTCCTCTACCTCATTGTATGGAAACAGTGTCTTATATGGACGATAATTCAAAATGTAAATAGTGGGACAATAAGCTTTTTGAAAAAACTATAGAAAAATATCTTTATTGCTTCGAGTTTCTTAAACAGACCACAAAGGTGAGAAAGTGTTTTCATTAAAGTAGAGACTGGTAATCTGAACTACTTTAGAACTAAGAACTTTATCAAAATTCATCATAAAAAGACTAAAATAGGAGACAACCTAATGAACATGACTGATTATATGTATATAAATTTATATACAGCAAGTTTCATATCACCTATGTATGTATGCATCTATGGAATAGCAATTTATACCCATAGCAATTTATGTACTTTAATTCATTCTTATGAATAATGAGAAAATGACATCAGTCAACCCTATGGAAAAAGAGCAAAGTTTCTGTACAAGCACTTCACAACAACAAGGATATCCAAATGTCCCATAAACACGTAGAATAACCCTAAGTGATCACAAATATAAAACAGACTTCTTAGAACTATGCAGTTAAAAACAATTTATCAACAATTTTTGCAAACTTTTTCTTCATAGATGTTAAGAGGAAGCTGTGTTTCTTTGTAATTTGCTATGTCAGCTCAAATACAGACGTTAAAAATGAGCAGTTCCTCAGACTAAATATTATGTAAGACTTTCTACTAGGACCTTACAATATATAAAATCATACAAAACGAATTAAAAATTCTGTTTTGTGATCCACTTACAGAAAAATAGAGCCAGCAATGATACCTTGTCCTCTTATCCTGTGTTGTTTTTTATGACAACTTTCATTATTATTTTAACGATGGGTCAAGGAATATTCAACTTGTTTTTAACCTAAAGAAAGTTTAGGAAAACACAACAATTGCTGAGAACTTAAAAGCCAGAAAAAAATAAGAAATTTCACATAAATTTGCATGATTACTGAATGATATTCATTTTATAATAAAGTTTTGAATCAAAGCCTGTAGCACTAGTTGAAGATTCATTTGTATTCAGGGCCCTTTGAAAGCTCTTTATGAATAAGTTCCAAGATTATTACATTTTTAGAGAAAATTGCCTACATGAATATTCAGGAGTATTGAAAACAAGCTGTCATAAAGCATTTCATGAATGGCTGCAAGGAAAGAGGTAGCCACTGAGTTCAGCTATGGGGTTCTGACCCCACGAAGTTGTAAGTTGTTGATCATTTGGCAGGTTGAAAGGTCTACCCATTCTCTGCAAAGTCACCTTGCCCTCTACAGCTCACATCCTCTTGTTAGAGAGCAAGGCTCTTTTCTTTTTCTTTTTACAATTTGGCATAAGCCAAACATTTCAAACAATTGTGCTCATGACATTCTGAAGGAAAAAAAAAAAAAAAAAAAAACGCTATTGAAAAAACACAGCTTATGATCTAAAAAATCTCTTCAAATCAGTGGGCACTTGATTTACATTAATCTTGTTTCTTAGAGATTTTGAAGTCTGGCAGAAATGACAGCAGTTGTAAAACAAAAGCAACGATCTAAGGCAACATTTTAAAATATAATTAAAATGATGCTTGCAAGCTAAACTACTGTTTGAACAAAAGCATATTTTTAACGATGTCCTCTTTACAGACAAACCTCTTCACAGATAGATTTTTTTTTTTTTAAAATTCCTCTATTGGACCTTAAGTTCATCAAACCAGATTAATCATAATACTTGGTCCATTATACAATGTATTAAAAGATCCTTCTACTTTTTATTTTTTATTTAATAATACAATAATTAACACGCACAAAAATATCATTTTCCTAAACCAAAAGATGGCCACAATTACGGATTTACACTAATTCCTTTTTTTTTTTTTTTTTTTTTTTTTTTTTTGAGACGGAGTCTCGCTCTGTCGCCCAGGCTGGAGTGCAGTGGCCGGATCTCAGCTCACTGCAAGCTCCGCCTCCCGGGTTTACGCCATTCTCCTGCCTCAGCCTCCCGAGTAGCTGGGACTACAGGTGCCCGCCATCTCGCCCGGCTAGTTTTTTTTTTTGTATTTTTAGTAGAGACGGGGTTTCACCATGTTAGCCAGGATGGTCTCGATCTCCTGACCTCGTGATCCGCCCGCCTCGGCCTCCCAAAGTGCTGGGATTACAGGCTTGAGCCACCGCGCCCGGCTTACACTAATTCTTGAACCATTGAATGATCCGTTTATTGGAAACAATAAGTTTAAAAGAGATGCAGCAAAGAGCTCTGCAAAAATGGTATGTGGATAGACCTCTCAGATTAGAATTAATGCATACATATTTGTGTCTTTTGTGAATGATGAATAATCAGGTGAATAAAATGACTCATTATTTGGCAGAACAACACCCTGTTTCTCCAATTATGTTGGGCTCACTCCGTATGCCTATGTAAAAAGTGGTCACATTGATACAGATGCAAGGGCTGAAAATTGTGTATTTTTCGTCACCAAAGTTAACTGCTGCCTCTTTCTCCATTCAAAGCAGAGAAAAATACTGAGCCCCCCGTTTTTCAGGGAGACCAGACTATCATGTGATGGTGGGCTTATTATATTGGAATCCTTCTATCATGAAAAGTGCAGAGATTTGATCCTTCTAGCAGCTACCAATTCCAGGATACATCTTTGTTCTCTATTTGGCTTATCAAATTAACCAATGAATAGGCTTATACCTAGTTAAGAATTCTTTATATTAAATTTGTGATTATATTATGTTGAGTCATTTCCTATTGCTTCTAGTCTAACTAATAAATATACTGTATCCTTTTTCATTATTTCTTCTTCAATCAAATTTCAGTAACTTCATATTTAAATGTGTTTCTTTAAAGAAGTTTAAAATTTGGTTTTCGTTATTCAACTTGAAAATCATTTTGTTTTTATTGGAGCATTTATTCAATTTATAATTAACTTTATTATGCTTTATTCAATGGCTGACATATTTTAGTTTAACATCAATTTTCTGAATAAATTATAAATTCAACGTTACAAAAAGAGAGTCAATAGAGATATAAAAATATTAGGTACTGTGCTAGTAAATTTTACTTGTCAACTTGACTAGATTAAGGGATACCTAAACAGCTTGTAAAGCATTATTTCTGGGTGTGTCTATGAGGATGCTTCTGGGAGAGATTGGTGTGTGAGTCAGTGGACTGAGTAAGAAAGGCCTACCTTCAATGTGGGCAGGCACCATGCAATCAACTGGAGGCAAGATAAAAAAAAAAAAAAAAAAAGAAAAGAAAAGAAAAGAAAAGAAAAGAAAAAGAAAAAGGTAAATGTTCTTTTTCTTGGAGTTGGGATACCCTTCTTCAGGATCCTGCCCTTGGACAATAGAACTCCAGCTTTCTGGTCTTTGAACTCTTGGACTTGCACCAGTCCCCCTCCCTCTCCCAGATTCTCAGGTCTTTGTCCTCAGACTGAGAGTTATAAATCAGCTTCTCTGATTTTGAGGGTTTTAGACTTGGACTGAGCCACGTTACCAACTTCTCTGGTTCCCCAGCTTGCAGACAGTGTGCTGTGGAACTTCTCAGCCACCATAATCACATGAACCAATTTACCTAATAAATCCCCTCTTTGTCTATCTATCTATCTTCTATCTATCTATCTGTCTATCTATCTATCTATCTATCTATCCATTTTTCTATCATCTGTCTATATCTATCTATCTATCTATCTATCCATCCATTTTTCTATCATCTGTCTATATCTATCTATCTATCTATCTATCTATCTATCTATCTATCTATCTATCTCTGTCTATCATCCATCTACCTATTCACCTATCCATCCACCTTCTATCTATCCTATTGATTCAGTCTCTTTGGAGAACCCTGACTAATATAGGTAGTTAGTATATTAATAAAGTAACATATAAAAAATATTGTGTTATTTTACCAGATTGGAAAAATAAATCTCAATTTGTTCAAACTCCAATTTCTTCACAAACTTAAGGAAGGTAATATTTATTTAAATTTGGTGGTTTTATTTAAAAGAAATAATGCATATAAAATACATAATATAATGTTCATGACATAAAGGATATTTGATAAGTATTATTCTAAAATTTTATTTTCATATTTCTTTTTTATTCTCCTCCATTTTGCATCATACAAAAAATTATAACAAGTAAAACATGTAAAATAATTTTAAGACTAGTAACAGGTACATATTATTAATTTCAATATCCAGTGCAGCATGATACATCTTCTAGGGAAAATGGAAAACACAGACAATTAAAAGCAAGCAAACATGATAAAACTTCCAGATAAGCCATTTTAAGAACATGTATCTTCATATTTACCTTTCTTACATGTGTAATCAAATAATAAATCTACATACAGTTTTATAACTGCATTTGATTTACTGTGTAAAGTTTTCAGGAGTAAAATTTATCCATGTTTGAATTGTTGCATTCATTATGGTTAACACATAACATTTAAACAATCGTGAAGATTTGACATTACAAAGAAGAGAGAAAAGATGTTAACTTTATATATCTAAAAATGCTTGGATTACACCATTTGTATAATATCCCAGACTAATTATTGCTAAAGGTTTTTCTTTCATTTGTTCATTTAGTCATTTTGTTCTCTATGCTCTTAGAGTTGCTGTTTATAGGTAAATGTAAAATATATAAGATGGTATTAAGTACTGTGAAGCTATGACATGGTACAAGAAAGAGTGAAGCAATGGTTGGGATCGGCAGATACTATGTTAGATATAATTTTAAGTATAATATTCTAGGAAGGTCTGTGATCTTGTAAAATTTGAGTAACCTCTTGATTGATATGAGGGAGCCAAACATTCAAAATACGGGGAAAGAAGATTCATACAGTAGGAGGACCGGTTGTAGACTTCAAGTCGGAGCATCCTTGATGTGGTAGAAGAGCAGACAGATGTTTAGAGGAGCTGAAGCTGAGGGCAGCATTCTTCTTTTTTTCAATGGATGTCTATTTACTTATTTATATTATTTAATAGTTTTGAAGGAACAGGTGGGGTTTCGTTACATGGATAAGTTATTTAGTGGTGATTTCTCAGATTTTTATCCAGCCATCCCCCAAGCAGTGTACACTGTATCCGATGTGTAGTTTTTTATCCTTCGCATCCCTCCCACCCTTCCTTGAGTCCCCAGAGTTCATTATATCATCCTTATGCCTTTGAGTCCTCACAGCTTAGCTTCCATTTATAAGTAAGAACATACAATGTTTGGTTTTCCATTCCTGAGTTACTTCACCTAGAATAATAACAACTCCAGTTCCATCCAGGTTGCTGCAAATGCCATTATTTCATTCCTTTTTATGGCTGAGTAGAATTCCATGGTATATATATCACATTTTCCTTATCCACTTATTGGTGATGGGCATTTAGGCTGGTTCTATATTTTCGCAATTGTGAATTGTGCTGTTATAAACATGCGTGTGCAAGTGTCTTTTTCATATGACTTATTATCCCCTGGGTAGACACCCAGCAGTGGGAATGCTGAATCAAATGGTAGTTCTGCTTTTAGTTCCTTTGAACATTCTTCTAAAATGACTTTCAATCATCCCTGCCTCCTGTATTTATGACCTGTGTAATCCCCTCCACTTGTTTAGTAACTTACTTCAAATAAATATAATGTGGCAAAGGTGGTAAGATGCCACTTCCAAGATTAGATTTTAAAAGACTGTGATTCTGTCTCTCTTTGTATGTATATGTGAGATGTCATCTTTGCGTTGATGAAGCAAGCTATCATGTGGACAGAGCAATAGCGAGGACCATTTGGCAAGAGACTGAGCACAGTCTAGCTAACAGATAGCAATAGACTGATATCCACAGTTCACCAGCTCCAAGAAGCTGAATTCTGTAAAAAAGCACATGAGTAAGCTTATAAGTGGATCCTTCATTAATCACATCTTCAGATAAGACCTTAGCCCTGGCTGACAACTTGATGGTAACTGTGTGAATAAACCTGAAACAGAGAAGTCAGATGAACTGCCTGGATTCTAGGCCAACAGATTATAAGATAATAGATGTGTGTTGTTTAAAGCCACTGATATTTGGGGGCAAGATTTTATGCACTAGTAGATAACTAATACAAGTAAATAAGATGAATAGTCATAGTAAATAACATCAAAAAATGTCACTAGATACAGATCAGAAAATGTATTTAGGTTTTGGTGGCTGTATGGCATTTTACTCTGACTTTGCACCTGCAGTAGAGTCTGAGCGGACAATTTTTTTTGATATGACATACTTTTTAAAATGTGTTCTCTATTTAAGAATATAGTGTTTGAAATTGAGCTATTAGACAGGATAATTTTCATTATTTAAAAATCTATTAAACACATTTGTGTTTAAAAGGATAAACACACTGCTACCTCTTTAGTAATAATCTTCATTTAAATATTTTTAAATCCAGCAAGAGATAAATTTTGAGCCAAAATACATTTTTTCTTATTTTATTAATGTTGTCCCTTAGACAATACACTAATCCATTATTTTTTTCTAATTCTGACAGGTTTCCCCCATAGTTGTTCTAAACATTATTGAAAGTTATAGCCTTCATCTATGTTTTTGAATTGTTTTATTCATTATGGTTAATATACACCATTTAAACTATCATGACTTTATGACATTATAAAGAGAAGAGAAGAGGTTATAACTTTATATGTCTAAAAAGTCTTGAATTATATCCTTTGTTTATCATCCCAGATTAATAGCCATTTGAATGTACTTTCCTATGCTTTATTCAATGGCTGATATATGTTTCCTTATAGTTGTTTTAAACATTGTTGAATGTAATTGCTTTCTGAAAGGAAGTATTCTGTCTATACAAATTTGAAAAGTTAGGCATGTTAACCCTCTTATTGCTAACATATTAAGAAATTCTCTACCAAACAAATTGTTTAAGGTAACTTAAACTTTGTGAACAGTGAACACTTAATTCTAATAGACATTTACAATATTATCTAGAATCGTAACTCAGAAACACTTTTTATGAAATCCTCCTTGGAAGATATAATTTTGCTGCAATAATAATCCTGGTTTATAGAGTAGTTATGGTAGAGACTAATTATTGACTCCTGACACATGGATAAGAATGAAAGTGAGCAAATATTTTTGAATGATGTGAAGGAGCAAAACATTCAAATTCTGGGGAAAGAAGATTGTCACAATAGGAGGAGCAGTTGTAGAGAGTTCAAATGGGAGCGTCCTTGGTATGTTTGAAGAGCAGACAGATGTTTAGGGGAGCTGAAGCTGTGTGGAACAACTCAGCAATGGGGGTAGGGAGGTAAATAGTAAAACCGTAAGTAATTTTTCTATTATTGACTTGTAATCTAAATTACAAGAATTTATTAACTACAGATTTACAGAGTGCCGGAATAACCTTTGTCAGGGCAATGCATCTACCACCATAATTAGTTTGTCATTGTTAATTTACAGAGCTTTGTACATTAAAACTTATTTTGCTACCTTAACTGCTATACTATCTTGAAATTAAATATGTCAAGCAAGAACTTCCCCTTGTAATATAGAGTAAAATTTACTTTAGACATTTTTATTGCATGAGAGCTATAAACACTATAAAGTTAAGATTTATATATTAAACATAATTGCCCATTAAAGTGAGTAGGAAACATATTGTTCATTTTAAGTAATGAAGAATCATTGAATCTAATTCTAAATTGTATGCTAAGGTGTAACACATTCTAATGCAGTTTCTAGAGACATTTAAGCTAACATATTTCACACTATTAACCATCACTTTTACAAGATTGATGTTCTCTTGATACAGCTTTGATGAAATTTTTGTTTGTCTTGCTTATTATTTCAGTATCCATTGTTGATGTATCCAACCAGATTAAAATTTATTAGTTATATTATCTATTTATATGTGCAAAATACTTTACTAAGTATTCATATAAACTAATTTCAGTTATTTCAGAAAAATCTTTTGAAGTAGATTTTATTCTCCTTTTTATCCCCTGTGAACAGTTGAGTAAACCGAGTCAAAGGAGAGTCAAATGACTTATTGAAGGTGGAATACCTAGTTAGTTTTAACATCTGTTTGTACCCAGTTGTCTGGCTTAAAACTCTGTGTGTGTAATGACTATACTACAGTCTTGGATTTATTTAAAATTAAATCAAATAAATTCAAAATTTGTCAGGTGGTTAGCAACTCACAGATAAGAAAACAAAAGTGCAGAAAAGATGACAAGACTAATGTCAAAATTTCCCTCAGACAAAATAAAATATATGGGAAATATTTCCAAATTAAAAGACTGAAAAATCTATCTAATAGGCTCCAAGACAATCACGTATTTTATTATGGAAAAATATATTATTCAATAATATTCCTAAATGTAATACTTTAGTAGGAAGTAGAATTTTACCTATGTTTTATAACAGTAGCTCTCTATTCAATGATGAGCTAAATAACAACTCACAATGTGAGTGATGCATGAACTAAAAACGTGGAAAATATTTTGGAAAGCTCAGGAAAGAAATGATAAATAAACATTTTTAAATTTCCACTTAGAGCTGATATTTTTAATTGCTTAAATGCAATGTGTATAGTTTTATTTTATATAAATCTAAAATTAATGTTTAAAGAAATAAAATATATCTGATAAAAGTAATTTTTAAAATATTTTTATTTTACTTTAAGTTCTAGGGTACATGTGCACAACCTGCAGGTTTGTTACAACATGTATACATGTTGGTGTAAATGATGAATCAATGGGTGCAGCACACCAAAAGTAATTTATTGATTATCTCTGATTTCAATTAAAAATCATAGAGAATACTTTGATGGTTTCAAAATTTATTTTGATGATGTCTAAATCAATCCTAATTTTAAATTCTTTTAAACACCATTTTGTTTGAAAATAATATAAAGCTACAAATATGTTTAAACATTTAGTTACAAGAACTGCAAAATTTAAAAACAGTACTTTTCACACATTTATTTCACAAATAATTCAAAAATTATTTAATATTATTTTAGTCATTATTTAATTATAATCAATAATTTGTGAAATAAATAGATGGGACAACATTGTGTGTCAAATTTCGTGCCAAATTCAAAATTTGATAGTGTGGCATACATAAAATCTTGCATTCTGTCTACTTTTACATTTAGTCTAAGCATTTTTTGACCAAATTATATGTAGACAAATATAATTCTACCCATGATATATTGATGTTTATTTTTGTTTTTTAAGATTGAGTCTTGAAAGCATACTGCATATTGGACATTCACAGAGAAAATCTGAGATACGTGAAATCACTGTAGATTAATGCTAGTTTGATAATACAAATAATTATATTTATAATATAATAATCAAATTATATTATTCCTCCAATTTAAGATTCTTCAGTTTTGCATAGCAAATAAATTGAAGTGTGATGGAAATGGATTTAACGTAACTCATAACAACGTTAGTCATATTGTATGTATTCAGAAGTAGAGATTGAAAAAAGCTTCTACTACTTCAGAAGTAGATATTGAACATAACTCCAAAAACTCAAATGCCATTAATGCCAGTCCTGAAAGACACCAAGAGAATGCCATTGTTTTATGAGTAATATCATTTCTTCACAAGGCTTAATTACCTGAGAAAAGGCATATCATTGGGGTTAATTGATAAATATGTATATAAAATATGCTTTAAAGTTAAGGACAATAGCTGGTTAGTTTATTAAACTGAGACTACAAATAAGCAAGTTGGCTTTATTATCTATACCTAGGAATTATCAGTATTCTTTTATAATTATTTAATATTTAGTCATGATAATAACTGTCCTCAGCCCATTTCATTTTGAAAATTAGCTCTTCAAACTTGAAAGCAAACTTGTGGTATTAGTCCTATCAGCACTGCAATAATCAATACTCTCTGTTTTCGTGTTCCTGGAATGTAAGTATAGAAGCCTGTAGAGTAGGAAAGTTCATCCATCTGGCTAGAAATGATCACTTACCTATGTTACATTGAGACGGGGTGCTTAAGGTGAAAAATGAGCCTCTGACTTATTTTCTGCCTTCATGTTTACTGAACTTTTAAATACATGAAAGTGGTAAGCCTATTAGAAACATCCAGGTCCAGTTGTCACATTTAAAAAGGAAATAGGGAAAACAGTGGTGATTCAATGCCAAAAAAAAAAAAAAAACAAAACCATAGTAAATATAAATTGGGCTGTGTGACATGTGTTTAAGAAATTATTTACTAAAAAGAGCAAAAAGTTTAGATATAATGAATTTGTGAAAAGTTTCTATGAGAAAGTTTTATGTTTGTGTCTTTCCAAGAAATACAGTAGTCAGGCGTGAAAAAATAAACTTGACATAGGAAAAATTTTACATGTAAAGTAAACCAATTTATTGACAAAATTATATGAAAAAGAAACTGACTACAAGACACTTTAAAATTTCAACTTTTCCCTCTAAGAACTAAAAAAAAATTCCAAAGTGTTTCAGTGTACAGAAAAATGTAGTGCTGCTCCTGTTAATATTGTGCTTAACTTAGATAACTGTGGGGATTACCATAATTACTCTCTGAAATATAGTAAAAAAATTACTACTTTGTACCAACATAAGGAGATATTATATACAGAGGAAGATAAATGGATATATATCTATAGATAGATATTGATATGACTCTGCATAATCTATATCTGATAATTTGAAAATAATATATATTTTCTCTACTAAGTTGCAACATGAGACCCCAAAATTCTAAATGAGCTATGCAGACAGCAATGGGCCTTGTAAATGAGCCCGAGTGCAGAGTTAATTTTATCCATGCCATTCACTGAAGCCACATCCATTTATGCAGTGCTATTCCTGTGTGGAAGTTATTCTACTTCTCACGATTATAAACTTGGAAAGAAACATTCGATGTTCAGGGTATTTCAAGATTTTTGTTTGTTTGTTTGTTTTAATAAAATGATTACTGTTTTCCTCAGAACTATACCTGATTTTAGTAAATCCCTGCACCAAACTGTAAACAACTAATAAATCCAAGTATGTTTACAAAAAGATTTTAACGTATAGATATAGGTTTATCTTCCTATTAATTTATATTTCATCTTTCCCCAAGGAATACATGTAGCTTTTTACTCTTTTCTATCTCAATTTGATTAAATATTTATTGCTCTTGTGAGGTAGCTAAGTTTCACAAAACTGTATTCATTAAAACTTAAAATAGCATCTCATATATTGATGAATTCCTCTTTCAAACTTGTGCCTCTAGAAACGGATAAAAGATTAGTGATTTATTACTGAAAGGAATGTAACTACTGCTGTTCATTTCTAATGAGATGTATCAGAAATGGATTTCAGATACTATATAAACAATATAATATGAAATAAAGATTATTACTATTAATAGAATCATATTAAAAATAAAAATGAGTTATTACATATTTCCAGTGTTTTCTCTCAACTTTCTAATACTCATAACTATCAAAAAGTAATAATCTTTAAAATCCTCTAGTAGTGTTAGATCTTTCTAAGGTATTGGCCTATACAGAGAAAGCAGTTAATTAATCAGTGAAAGAGAGAAGATAAGAAGAACAAATATTGACAATATGATGACCATGTAGACAGATAACACTGAAAAAAATAGTCTCACAGAAGTATATTTTATAACTAAAAATAAATTTATATTAAATCACCATATAAGGAATTTGTGTTATGAAAAAATAACCTATAAAGTTTCAGTATCTCTCTACAAAAGATTTATTTAGCATACTTCTAAAAAAAAAAACAGGTTCACACAACCATCTGAAGTTCCGCTGTGGTTTTCCTGATCTTGGACTGGCAGTGAAATTCATGTCTCTTTTCAGCGTATCGCCTGAAGAAAATTGTCAGTGTCAATTAGTATCTGGGGTGTATTATGTTAGAGGTGCAACAACAGAGTTCAGGAGCAAAAACCAACAATATTAATCTCATCATGTACACCAGTGCTTCATGTCTGTGATGTTGACACGTCTGGCATCAACGGGACAGAGAATCATGCTCTACCCATAATTGGAGCCATTGAAAAATTTACGCCTCAAAAGAATGGGTATTTACACAAAAAAAGAAAATAAAAAAACCAGGCAATAACACAATCTGGTACATCAATCCTATAACTATTTTTAAAAATAGCTTAGAACTAAGCAATTCCAAATACCTTTGTGTACATTGTTTCTTAAGTTTCAATATTTATGAACAATATAGTTCTGGGCCTTTTAAAGTAAAATTCAGTTTAACTTATGTGAAACATAGAAATCCAATTAATGCTTTGTGGTTTTTATTCCAGTGAATTTCCCCTATTGGGAATTCAACTTGTCAGGATGCTGTAGACTTTTATTTTTTGCTTAAATTAATATTGAGTAAAGAAATATCCCAAAAATGTAATCTCCATATGTGGGAAAGAAAGACTCAAGTGTAAAGCAGACTCTCACAGAATAATAATAGCAAATCTGTTTCATACAGAATGGCATAAAAATATACCATTACATCCACTTCCTACTAGCATCCTCTTTTAGATGTTATGATAACTTTTATGGATGTTCAATGATAAAATTTACCACAAATTGTAGCGGCTTTATCTTAACACAAGTAATGCCTAAAATGTCTAAATGGTGCAATGAAAAATAAGAATAACTACTTAAAAACTAAACTCTCCTTGACATTTTATTGACAATCTTTAGAAATATACATTTGTAGGCTCATTGTAATTACATAATGTAATTGGATTGCTTAAACATGAAAGAGTATACACATTCTTTAAACAATCTAGAAAGGTCACTCCTGAATTGAAAAAAAATAGTATTGTAACAAGTTGAACTCATGGAAAGCATTATGAGTGGGATTCTTTCCATTTGCAATGTTGTACTGGACATGATAAAGAAAATTCAAACTCTTCCTTAATTCAGTGAGCTTATTAACTAACCATATAACGTGATATTTCTTAGAACAAGAAAATTGATCATTTCTGCTCATATAATCTGAAATGGTCATCATTGTGAAGACATTCTCCCCATGACTATTTAGCTTTAAGTTTGAATAAATATTCTATTTAAGTAGATGCATTTAAATCCACATATATTGAAAAAATTATTTATGGATGGTTGAATCTTGTTCAGTAACCTTGGGTAGCTAAAGAAATATTAGCCATGGACAGGTAGGTTTTGTCATGGATGAATGTCTTGATCAACAGACCATAAGAACAAATTAAATGCTACATTTTACAATTTTAGTTATCACATTGATTTTTCAAGCTGGCAGCTGGTAATACCCAGAGGAACCTGGCATTCTCATGTTCACTTCCTTCAGAAAAAATGTGTAGTACTTTTAGTAATGCTGGTTCAAAGCGACCAAACTCCAATAAATCTCATATGCAAATAAAATCGAGATATTAGTTGTGATTTTTAAGAACTGGGATCTAGTCTTTTGAGAACTTCTAGAAAAAATGTAAAGCAATTTGTTTCACAAATTAGCATGACACGACACGTGCTTGACTCTCCCACAAGCAACTCAAACCATCATATTTAAAACTGAGTCCATCACATGTGGAACAGTTTCATACTAATTACAATGCAAAATTTGCTTTTATATACCAGTGAGTTTGGACCCCATATTGTGCAATTAGTCATTACGTAAAAAATAGGCAGGCTGCTTTACTTCTCTCTCTTTCACATATAACTGAAATAGAGCCATTGATACTAAACAGAGCTGGGAGTGAAAATGAAATGTAATATTAATATTTGTAGAGATTTTAACATAGTTCCTGGCATATAAAGATAAATAATTGTTATTAGGTTGGTCTAACTATTGAGAATTTAGTATGTACTAACCCCTGCTCTATGTTTCTGAAGGTATTGATCCATTTATTCTTCTTAGATCACTTTGAGCTACTTACGATAATCAACCCTGCTTTACAAATTAAAAATGCAGATAAGTCAATGTCTAACTTATATATTCGTCAGTAACATCACAATTCGAACCCAGCAGTCTATCTCCTTTTAACCACTAAAGAAACAAGTCCTTGTTGTCTAGAATAAAATGTTATTTACCTAAAATTTTATTTCCGCAACTATTAAATGGTTTTTGATAAATGGCCACAAATTTACTTGTTGAAGTTAACATAAATGTATAATTTTCATTATTATAATACATGCAAGTAACCATTTTATATTTAGAGTAGGCAACAAGTACTTTGTGTGTGGTTTTGTGTAGTATTCTTAGATTACTTCAGAATATATATAGTGAGTTGACTTTTTGAACTATTAAAATTTCCAACATAGGCAACAGATTACATGAAGGTAAAGTAAGCAGCCACATAGAGAGTGTATCACTGACAAGAACTCATTAATCTTACATAGTGCTTACTTTTCCAAATTTGCAAATCTATCATTCTGAATTAAAATTCAGCCGATACTTTTAGAAGATTAATATATCATTATTCTACTTCACAAAAATGTAGTGCCTTTTCCAACTTTTAATTCCATGTGTTATAATTCATCAATATCACTATTATTTTTGATATTTAAATTGTCCCAAATTTGGCCAAAGCCAGCTTCTTCCAGCTGGCACTGGAGTTCTTCTGTCATGTTCCCATCTGGTATTTTCAGAATACTTAACAGGCTAAAATTGAAGCTACATGGAGAAAAAAATGATATTTTTCAACACATTTAATATAGCAAAGAATCCAAAATGTCCAAAAACCTTCAAATTATTGACAATAGAAAGCAAGACTTAAAAGTAATTCCTCATATATTCTTACTATTGCTAAAATATTTTGAAGAGAACATTACTAATGAGAACATTTAGAATAACACAACTTCATGGTTAAAGTTACTCTTATACTTCAATTTTCTATCTAAAAATAGTAAATATAATTTCCAGTAGACAATGTTAAAAATTTTAAGAAATAACATTTTGATATAAGATCCATTTGCTTTTTAAAATCTGACTTTTTTAGTTTAAACTTGCCTCCTAAAGAAAATACATATTTGCAGTTTAATTATTCAAGTAGTTAAGAAGGATAATTATGCTTAACTATACATTATCAGATTAGATTATTCTATAAGAAAAATTTCCAATAATATTTTGAGTTTATTTTTATTAATGCTATTTACCATGACCACATCATTTACCTAATTGAAGACAACATGAATTAAAAATCGTAATGAACTTTCAGACATGTGTGTAATTGTTTTTTCTGTAAAGCACATTTAATATCATGAGTAAATCTTCCCAGTATTTTGTCTATGTCTTTATTTTCAGAATGTATGTGCATTGTCTGAGAGGCTGTTCTCCTGGTCTCATAGGCTCCCACTTGCAGCTACAGTAATCTGGTGGATGAACTGGAGGATCTAAGGTGGCCTCACCCGGAAGTATCACACATGATAAAATATGACATGTCAGGAAACAAATTTGTTATATCACCTCATTTACTGACTCTCTTACTTCACACTAAAAATTTTCCACAGCACTTGCTGCAATACGTGCAATTCTTGCAAAGCACCTGAGTAATTTCCTGTGATACTTTAACTCTATGGTACTCTATTCTATTGTACTGTTTTACTCTGCTATGTTCTTTTCCAGTCTTCTATATTAAAATGTAAATTTAAAAACTGTGAGCACAATCCACTCACTTAGGTTTCTGCTTCACTAATGAGCAACAAAAATCAGCTAGGCAAACACTAATATGAAGGATGTATGCATATTCATAGGAGTATGCTACTTTAAAAAAAGTCAGAAGATGTATGGGTTTTCTAGAGACATTGAAGGAAAAAACAAAATAATATCATAGCAGACAATTATGTATTAATTTACTGTCTGATTTTGGAAGAGTTCAAGTTGATTTTGGAAGGCATGTGAAAACATTGAAGTAATAGTACAAGATTACTTACTAGATCTCTGTGTGATACCTGCATATTATGCAAAAATATCCATTAATACCCAAAGGTATTGATGACATTCTTTTTTATCCCCTATTGTTGAGGGCTCAATGTTTACTGGACTCTTGTCAAGTTTCCTTCCAGTACCTTCTTGGGAGAGCAGTATAAGTTATTTAATGGGATATCTCATTGTCCTTCTCCCTTTTAGACTTCCCATATACATAATTCTTTTTCTTTTTTTTTTTTTTTTTTTTTTTTTTTTGAGACGGAGTCTTGCTCTGTTACCCAGGCTGGAGTACAGTGGCGCGATCTCCACTCACTGCAAGTTCCGCCGCCTCCCGCGTTCACGCCATTCTCCTGCCTTAGCCTCCCTAGAAGCTGGGACTACAGGCGCCCGCCACCACGCTGGGCTAATTCCATATACATATTTCTATATGGTTACGTTATTGTTTTGGTAGGAAGAAATTTGGGATCTGAGACAATCAGTTTTTGGTTCTTAATTCTTTGATAATAAACTTATTTCTTATTGGTTTGACTCCAAGTGTGGGAAAATCACATATATTATTTGGAATACATGATTATGTAAATATACAGGTATTTGCTAATACATCTTATAAACTAATTCCTCTGTTTGATAATGCCTTTATACATTTGGTTCTACATTTTTACCTCTTGAGAGTGTATGACTTCTTCTTATCAAAAATATAACTGAATCAAGTTTTATGTAGTGTTTACTCCATATTAAATAATAGCTATTCGTTTTTATGTAGTATCTACATCAAAAACAGAAAACTAAATTCAAAAAATAATATTGACTTATATCATGTGAGGCTTTGCAGGTAGCCAGTGTGAAGGTGATTTACCAAATGAAGGACTTTGAGATGATGATGGTTATATCATTAAAAAAGGGAAGTACACCAATGCATGAATGATGGAGGAAAATAAATAATATTTTTACATCCTTCACAAATCTACTCAAGGCCATATTTAAAACTGAATTAATTGTAAATTGTTATTAGTAAGAATTTGCTTAGCTTTTATTACTAACTTTCCATAGAAGGTGAGTTTTGAGTCACTGTAGTGGGAAGAACTATGAGAAATCTCCTGGTCTCCCTTTTCCCCTTACCTCCTTGCTCATAGCATTGGAGAGATGGCTAAGAGGATTGGTGGATCTGCTAAGAAGTTGGCGTCAAATAGGATATTACGTTTGGCCAGTGAGTGATGGAAACATAGGATCTAACTGATCCTTCTGTGCTCACAGGATGCAAAGAAATTCACACATACACAAGCACATGCACACACAATTATCTGGGTGCAGAAAATATGTTTATATTTCCTGCAGATTAAACAAAATATAATATTTAACTTTTTCACAAATGGGTCAAAAAATCTGAATTTGAAAAAGGAATGGGCAGAGAAAGAGCAAGTATATTTAAGTACTGTCTTTCTTTGTAATGTATCCCAAAGCTCTGGATTTTGGATCACTGGACACATGTCTCCTTTCACTTGTTTAGGAAATCTGAAGAGAAAAATATGGTTATTAGCATCACTAAATTGTCAATTTTTTTTTTTTTTGCTATAGACTGAATGTTCGGGTTTCCTAAAATGTCAAGTGTTGAAGCCTACATTTCCAGTGTGATGTTATTAGAAGTAGAGCCTTTGTTGGAGCAATTAGATCATGGGAGGGAAGCTTTCATGAAAAGGATGGTGTCTTTATATGAAGAGACTTGAAAGAGATGATCTCTCTTTTTGCACCATGTGAAGACACATAGAGATAACAACAGTCTACAAACCAGAAAATGGGCCCTCAACAGACAACAGATTCAGAATTGTCTTCATCTTAGATTTTCCAGCTCTAGAACTGTGAGAAATAAATTCCTATTGTGTAAGCCATGCAATTATGGTATTATGTTCTAGCAGCCCAAACTGACTAGGGCAGTAATGGTCTATAACTACTCTAACAACAAAAATGAAGTATTCATTTGTTCTTCAAAATTTGAGAATATTGTCATATTCCTAGGAATGCTGATTTTATTGGTAGCAAAAGGAATGAATAGGTTTTTAACTCTTAAAAACTGCATTATCCATTTATGTGATTACTAAAAATGACTGTAAAACTTATTTAGGTGGGTGAGCTTGTAAAATTATAGTTAGCACACTATATAAATTGAATCTCAGTCAGAAGTTGGCAATGATAGTTTGTAATTCACTTCTGTGAATAGTTCAGGTGTACAAATTTTAATTATCATAATCTGAATTAATTTCTAACTGAACATTATCTTTTATTGCTAAAATAATTCATATGGAAATTTTTATCTGCTGTAAGAATCATAAGTTGATCTCATAGCTACCACTCCCTTTTTCTGTAGCAACCAAAGTCCATTTATGTGGTGATGTATAGTAGCATTATATAATTAGTACTTTTACAGTGTAGAAGGAAATAAACTTGTTAGATGACACAAAAGTTCAGAGGACAAGTCTGATTTTGAAAACAGAAGCTGTTTTAATTGATTAGCCTTCATATCATTAGCAGAGCTTGTTATTTTCTTCAAAGGCTGCCAGGGAGAGGGAAGAAATAAATTTCTGCTAATGATATTGTTGACATTGTTTTTGTATGTTTGAATAGACATAGAAATCAATAGATTTACAAGTCAGCGGACTAGTTTGTGACACCCGAATTTATGCAATTCTTTGAGTTTCCACAAAAAAAAAGTCTCCTCTTAGGTAATGACAATCAAAATATCCTCCTTTTGAAGTAAGTCTAGGGATACATGGAATGTGAAAGAAGACATTTGTTTTATAATATTATAAAAATGGATAAATAATGATAGCTTACATTCAGCAAACAAATAGAGTGAAACAAAAAATAAATTTACAAATATAGGCCATACACTCTCATTATGTATGACCATATAATCTGGAAAAAAAAAAACATACAATGAGACTCAGAGATTTAAATCTCTGTTCTCTCCAGTTGCCCTTAGTTCTATGAGCTCACATAGTGTGAGAATATTGCCACCATAAATGAGGCTCTCAGCATTATATTTCATATTACATGGTTTCTAAACATAAATTGTAAGAGTAATTTTGACTTAGTGTGACTTTGAGTAACTAAACACGACAGAATACACAACCTATTTTTCGGTATCTCTTCCAAACATAGAATTTACAAAAAAATCAATTAGAAGAAAAGATAAAATAGAAAGAAATAAATATATGTAAGTTGACAGTATAGTATATAAACAAATAAATAAAATCCTCTAAGTAATTATATTAAAAATTATATTTCCTGAATATGAACTATAGTTTTGAACTTATTAAAAATTTAGCATCACATATATTTGGAAACTAATGAAATAGGTAAAAGGACAAATGCTAAGAATTAAAGTAAGTCTATACATTGGCAAATATAGACTAACATAAATAGCACTGGGCATGATCCAGAGATATATTTCACATTTGTAATTAGGCAAAATATTTATGACATGAATAGTATGCACTTAAAGTAGGCTTTTCAGTTTACATTTTTACTTTTAAGTAAAAATTGAAAAAGACTCAAATAAAAATAGAAATATTAACAATCTTATAATGAAAGATAACAATCTCTTAATGAAGGAAAAGGCAAAAACCAAGCAATGGAAATTAGAATTTGACTAATATGATTAGCAAAGCTAAGGCTAGAGAACAAAATATTAGTTATTTTCCAGGGTAAAACATACGCATTATATGCCCATAATAATGTGCATAATAAAATTGCTTGCGAAACAGGAAAAATTAAAATCTCACTAAGAAAAATTATTTTATCCTCTGATCATGGTACAATAAAATTAGTAAACAACAAATGCAAATTTGTATCTGAGGATAGGGACATTTATTGGCAATTTAAGATCAAAATATATATATAATATTAAAAGTTTGCACTTTTGAGTTTCATAATGAATGTTCTTACTTTTGTCGTTTGATCTGGAACCCAGAACTCATCTAGTCTGGGCAATTAGCCTTAGTGAGCAGCTGATGGAAGTGCATACATTTGTTCCTATGTTAAGCCGTCTCCCTTTCTATCTAAAGAGAAAAACCTGTGATTGCTCCAGTGACCGAAGCTTAACTGAACTGCAACATAATTAGAAGACTTCAAGGCTATCTGGTGTTCTTGCTTTTATCCTGATTTGACAAAGAGTTTAAATTTAGCTATACTAAGAATATAATTCAAATAGATTTAAGGTTAAATAATCCCAAGGAACCCATATTTTGGATTATTCTGCTGTGGAATAGTTCAGAATCTTTATGCACATTGCCATGGTTTGAACGTTTGTTTTCCCCAAAAATTCATATGTTTAAATACTGACACTCAATATGATGGTACTAGGAGGTGGTGCCTTTGGGAGGTCATTAGTTCATAAGGATGAAGCACTCATGAATAGGATTAGTGCCCTTATAAAAGGCCCCAGAAAGCTTTCTCATCCCTTTTATCACATGAATGCATAGTAAGGAAGGACCATTTATGAGGAACAAGTGCTCACTAGCCACCAAATCTGATATCACCTTAATTTTGGACTCCCAAGCCTCCAGAACTGTGAGAAATAAATTTCTACTTTTCATATGCCACCCAGTCTATTATATTTGTTATAGCAGCCTGAACAGACTAAGGTATTCATACAGTAGGACTAAAGGGTAATTGATTGATTTGTTCATTTGGGAAATATTTATTGAATACCTCCATACAAATTTCAGATGTTTGGATAATTCAAAAGCCTCACAAGACCCCACAGAGCATAATCACAGGAGACTTTTTTTTTTTTTTAAAGGTATAGGGTCAGGAACAGAAAGGGCAATAAAATGCAAGCAAACATTGAGGAATCACAAATAGTCAATTGCAAATCTCCAGTGTCTTTATTCTAACATTGATCATCAAGGTCTCTACAAAGAATTTGGCTTAGGGAGATATTAAAAGAGAATTTCCCACTGGTGTGGTGATTTTTATTCCTTTTTGATCATGTGGAGATTACAACTTGTCTAACAAGTATGCCATTTTAAAAACATCAGTAAACAAATAGTCTCATGGTGTTTCCGACTTTAGACAGCCACTGGGATGGTTAATTTTATGGATTAAAATTAACTTTTAATCTTTATGGATCATAAGGCCCACCACCCTTGACTTGGCCACAAACTCAGATATTCAGGAGACCCCAGTGACATCCAGCTGTACATCAAGTCTATTCTATACTCCTGCAATGTGCAAGGCACTCTTCTAAACCCAAGTGGTACAGAAGCCAAAAAAAACCACAAAAATTGAATTTCCTTGTATACCTGTAATAAACAAAATAAATAGGTTAAATAAGTAAATATATATTAAGCCAGATAGTGATAATGCCATACAGAACAATGAAAGAGACTGCACACACACACACACACACACACACATGCACACACACACTGTATATACAGACTATATATATACACATATATGTAAAATATTATGGAATACTACTCATCCTTAAAAAAAAAATAAAATGACCTGTAATCCCAGCACTTTGGGAGGCTGAGGCGGGTGGATCACGAGGTCAAGAGATCGAGACCATCCTGGCCAACATGGTGGAACCCTGTCTCTACTAAAAATACAAAACTTAGCTGGGCATGGTGGCACGCACCTGTAGTCCCAGCTACTTGGGAAGCTGAGGCAGGAGAATCGCTTGAACCAGGCAGGCGGAGGCTCCAGTGAGCCGAGATCGTGCCACTACACTCCAGCCTGATGACAAAGTGAGACTCTGTCTCCAAATAAATAAATAAATGATATCTTTGCAACAACATGGATAATACTGGAGGCCATTATCCTAACTGAAATAACTCAGAGGCAGAAAATCAAAAACCTCATGTTCTAATTTATAAGTGGGAGTTCAACAATGGGTACACTTGGTCATATTGAGTGGAACAATAGACTTGGGAGACTCCAAAAGGTAGGACGGTGAGAGGGGGGTGAGGGATGAAATATTAGCTCTTGAGTACAATGTAAACTATTTGGGTAACAGGTACACTAAAAGCCCAGATTTCAACACTATGCAATATATCCATGTAAACAAACAGCACTAGTATCTCCCAAATCCATAAAAATGAAAAGTAGGATATTTAAAATACACACACACACACACACACACACACACACACACAGAGAGAGAGAGAGAGAGAGAGATCCAGTGGTCAGAAAGACCTAATTTGCAAGCAGCAAATAAAAATAGGAAGGAATTGAGAGAGTTAGTTTTTTGTCTGCGGAAGAACGTTCCAGACTGAGGAAAGAGCAAGTTTAAGTCTACTGAGATGGAGCATCCTGACTTGTTCCACGTACTGGGAGCCGGTGTAGTCAGTAGAGCATGTACAATCAGGCGAGCAGGAGGTGAAGTGAGACAGGCAACTGAAGGCAGATTACGTAGGGCCTTTGTAGGCACTTATAAAGATCTGTTTTTATTTTAAGTGAGATGAGAGGCTACTGGAAGTTGTTGGGCAGGAAAGTCTTATGTTATGACACACTGGCCAGTATGCTTAAAAATGAAGAGAGCAATGAAGCAAGACAGGAAATTTTTTTGTGGAAACTACACTAATAATTCAAATAATGGATAATGCTGACTTGTACTTGGGTATTCACAATCTACAGTATATATTTCAAAAACAGTATAGACAATCTAGCACCAAAGTACCTCCAGGGGAGTTTCAAACTTAACAGCACAGTATTTATCACAAGCAGCATATCTCATCCTTACCTTGGCCAAGGGTCAGAAGCAGACTCGAGAGATAATCGCAGAACTGTCACAGTCTGATACAAGATCGCTCTTTATTACACAGTCCAAGTTTCCGATTTGGAGCCAAGGCTTTTAATTATAAATTGCTCAATACTATCCTATTTCTGCATATTTTGCACCATTTATAAAACAGAAAAATCGAAAGAAAAAATACCAACATACTACCTTTACTTATAATCCAATGAGATTTTATGTTAAAGAAATATTTCAGTTAACCGACTAATCTAGCACAAAAATGTGTAAAATCATGCACAATCTTGAGAACTCTATTACCCTTTTCACCTGAATCTTTTTTTCTTATTTTTCTACTCACTGTTTTGTTCTTCGCTTAGTGCTTATTCTAAAATTTTAGCTTGCATAACTCATGGTTTTCTTACAAAGCATAAAGCTAATCAATATTTTTTTAGCAAGACATAAACCATAGAATTCTCTATTCTTCTTTGAGACACCCTGATTACCCTAATTTTTATGTTTTTATTGTCTGTCACTTAAATGATACAACACTATCAAACTTTTGAAATGTATTTATCAGTAATACTTTAATGTCTGCTATTGTTATTTTTAATACTTCCTTAAATTTACTGATATATTCCATCATTTTATTTCCTTTCTATTGTTTCTTAAATCTTGCCCTTTTGCTTTAAAAAAAAAAAAAAAACAACAACAACAACAACAAAAACTGCCCTTTAGTCTTAATTTCATGTTTTACTTATTCCTTCAGAGAGTGTGTGGATAACAAAACCTCTTGGCTTTTGGATATCTTATATATCATACAGTATCTTAATTCTATCTTTACTGTTCTGTTAAATAAATCTTGGAATACACGTTCTGCATATTGTACAACTTTTGGCTAACTTAACCATTTATGCAAGACTCCTATTCCTAAATTTTCTGTGATTAAAGGGGCCTAACAGCTATTCCCCAATGACTGTTATAATCTCAGTCTCTTAGACATCTACCTGTTTGGCTAACCATGTCTTTAAACAATATTAATGTTCTAGTCATAGTTTCTTGTTTTTGGTTTGGTTTTGTTTTTGTTTGTTTGTCTGTTTTGTTTTGAGACAGAGTTTCACTTTTGTCCCCCATTGTCCCCCAATGGCGCAATCCCGGCTTACTGCAACCTCTGCCTCCTGGGTTCAAGTAATTCTCCTGCCTCAGCCTCCTGAGTAGCTGAGATTACACAAGTGCACCACTATGACCAGCTAATTTTGTATTTTTAGTAGAGATAGGGTTTCACCATATTGTCCAGGCTGATCTCGAACTCCTGACCTCAGATGACCCACCTGCCTTGGCCTCCCAAACTGCTGGAATTACAGGCGTGAGCTACAACACCTGGCCTAAATTTCTTGTAATTGGAATTTTATTTTATGTTTTTCCCTGCTCAATGTGTTTTGTAACTGAATAGTATGCTTCTTATGGACCAGCATAACTTTTATTTAATAAAAGTTCATTAATAACAACTTTTAATTAAGACATTTTTTAATTAATAAAAGTAAATGAGCATAGGTTAATTTTGACTCCAAAGGCCAACCATTGCATGTAATTCACTAAAAGGTAATGCTCTAATTAGCTACTTGTAAATTATTAGTTACGTAGTAAATTCCTTAAGGATAAGACTCCTATTGAATGTTGACTTTTCAGTCTGGCACAGTTCCAGGCCAAAAGTAGCATGTGATACACGTGAAAGGAAATGAATGTTTTTGAGTGATACTCAAGCAAATACCAAAGGACCATTTATCAGTGGTCACCTAGAAAATATTTTTGAGAGAAACTATAGAATGATTTTCTGCTTCCAGCACCCAAAACTGTCTTAAGCATAAAAAATTATTAAAACTTAATTTAAAAATAATGACTATCAAAGCATTCAAACTGATTAAGCAATACATTAATTATACTTAGCACATTTCTTCAGTAGATATATTATTCTTACCATAGTACATTACAAATTGATCCCAAAATTATCCTCTAGAACATATGTGTTTAAAAAATGAGAACAATATCAGGTAATATAAGATGTTTAAAGAATATTTTTAAGAAGCATCTTGAACCACATGAAAGGAGATAATTTTACACTAACTCATAAAATGAATTTGGTTCAGTTATTTTGTTTCTGTAATAATCTCTTCATTCAAATATATAAGGCTGTAATTTCTTATAAAGCATAAATTAGTAAAGACGTTATTTAAAAATTCATTCTCCAAGTTTTAAATATCTATGTAAACAGTTATTTATTTCAGTACTACGTGGACTTGCTGTATTATATTCTATCGGCCTAGAGTATTAATTGATCAAATACTGTTAAATCTCTAATCTTTTTCAATTTCTTTATTCCTTTTGAAATATATACATATATAGAATGCATATATATTCTGATACTAAAATTTATTTGCAATATATTAAAATACTATACTCAAACATGTTCTTATAATTCTATTTTATTTCTCAAAATCAGTTTTATTTAATTTTTATTTATTTATTTTGAGATGGAGTCTTGCTCTGTCGCCAAGGCTGGAGTGCAGTGGAGCGATCTCATCTCACTGCAACCTCTGCCCTCAAGTTCAAGCAATTCTCCTGCTTTCTCCTGCCTCAGCCTCCCGAGTAGCTGGGATTACAGGTGCATGCCACCATACCTGGCTAATTTTTGTCTTTTTAGCAGAGATAGGGTTTTGCCATATTGGCCAGCCTGCTCTCGAACTCCTGACCTCAGGTGATCCACTCTCCTTGGCCTCCCAAAATGCTGGGATTACAGGCGTGAGCCACCATGGCCGGCCATCTAAATCAGTTTTAATTTTTATTGAAAAATATATAGAAGTAAATTTATTCAGTTATATCAAATTTTTGTAAATGTAGCCTAAATTTTATGTTCATAGAAATTAGAAATTCTATTATTTGTCTGCCCACTTTTAATATAAAAATTACTTTTTACAAAAAAAATAAAGTTACTTCATAATGAGGATGTCTTTGATTGTCATACACACACATGCACACATACACTTCAATAAATGTATTAATACCTTTGAATACTATCCGTTTTTTAATTCATAGCATCATTCTATGTAGCCAAAAAAATCATTGTAAAATTATCTGTGAATCGCATTATTTGTTTTGGTTACATCCAATGCCCTATGAGTTTATAGATGTGCGTATCACTTACAATAAACTCCCAGGGTCTTCCAGACATAAATAACTGCATAAATGTATCTGACCTCCAACCTGAATTAACTAAAAACAGATATTAAATGGAAAACCAACTAAATCCGTAAGACATCAGGTAATTGCAAGTGTGCCATAAGTAGGCAACATATTTGAGGAATTTCTTGGAAACTGAAATAGAAAAGAATGAAAACCGACTGGTTAATTTAAAGCATATTCTCAATTTTAAAAACTTTAGGAAATTATTCTTTATCAGTGAAAGTAATTTCTGAAAAAGAAACTGCAAGAACTCTGAGTTCCACATTATTAAGGGAGAGTTATAAAATTGGTCATAGAGTGTTTTACAAAACCCCATAGAAAGCCAGACTGGACATCTCATCCTCCTCCCCCATAAGTTTAAAGCTCCTTGCTGCAAAAATTCATCCAGGAGTAAAAATTAGAGAAAAACAAAAGTGGCATCTAGTGAGTCGCCAGCTCTCAAGTCAGCTCCCAGCCAAAATATTATTTAAGTATATTTCTTTGTCTAAGTCCCAGTGACTCACACAGAGATTCCTGTATTGCTTCCTTCAATTAATTAATTGTTAACTTACATATTTATTGAAAGCTTATATGTGCATCATACTCTTTTAAGTTCTTTCTATATATCAGCATGCAAAACAGTACTCTTTGCCTTCGTGGAGCTCATATTTAGCAGGAAACAATGAAAATAAACAAAAAGAAAATAAATACGCGAATTGACTTGTGTGTTAGTAAGTTGTGAATGGCAAGGATAGAAGAAAAAGGTAGTGTATTTTGAGTAGGTTTTTGGTGTGAAAGCACTGTGATAGTAGAATATAATATTACATAAGGTGGTGGTTAGGGAAGGCCTCAGAGAATTGAATGCATAGCAAAACCATGATGATAATGGAGAGAGCCGAATAGATATGAGGTTATACAACACTGTAAATGTATTTAATGCCACTGGATATTATACTCACAGGTGATTAATGTGGGAAATATTATGTTAACATATATTTTACCCCAATAAAAAATGAGCTATCAAGCCACAAAAAAATGCATGAATAAATAATAAATGCATATTGCCAAATTATAAAGTCAATCTGAAAAGGTAAAATACTGTATAATCCCTATTACATGCCATTCCAGAAAAGGAAAAGTATAAAGTGATTAAAAAGTCAGTGGTTGCCAGGTGACAGGGATGGGAAATAGAGAGGGGTGATCAAGTGAGAGACAGGGTTTGAAACTATTCTATATGGGATTTGAAACTATTCTATATGGGTTTTGAAACTATTCTATATGATACTGTAATTGTGAATACATTACACTATGCATTCTTCAAAACACTTACAGCACAGAGTGAATCTCAATTAGTACTTTTTGAAAGTCATTTAAGAAGTCAGCAGAAGCCCTGCATGACATGCAGACTGTGACAAGAAAAAGCGTTTACAAATCCATAAAACAACTTCAGTGTAATGAGTGGAGAGAAAAGTTTCTGACCAGATAGCATTGCAAATGAGTTGATTTTAAGACAAGGAAAACTATATACAACTTTTAATACAACTTTGTCAGCTATAAAGTTTTCAATACAACTTTATCAGCTATAAAGTTGTATTAAAAGGGTTATAGCTAAAAACATTGATAGAGCTATTATGTACATTGGAATTGTACAATTAAATAAATGAATCATTTGTGATCAGAGTTGTGTTTCTCACAGTTTGAGCAGGAATTCATGGATAAGCAAGAAGAGAAGGCTAGAATCCTCTATGAAATAATGGATTACAATTGGAGACCTCGGTATTAATTTACATCTAGCTTACTACAGATAAGTATATATAGAAATGTTTACACATATATGTTGTTTTAGTCTATTCTCATACTGCTATAAAGAACTACATGAGACTGGGTAATTTTTGAAAAAAAAATTGAATTAACTCTTAGTTCTACAGGCTGAGCAGGAAGTGTGGTTGGGGAGGCCTCAGGAAACTTACAATCATGGCAGAAGGCAAAAGGGAGGCAGGAATACCTTCACATGGTAGAGCAGGAGAAAGAGAGAGTGAAAGGGGAAGTGCTACACACTTTCAAAGCATGAGAACTCACTCGTTATGATGAGAACAGCAAGGGGGAAATCCACCCATATCACCTCCCACCAGGTCCCACTCCCAACATTAGGAATTACAATTCATCATGAGCTTTGGGTGAGAACACAAAGCCAAACCATATCACATGTATATACCAGTTAGTATACAAACATATATTTCCTTTCTCTGTCAGCTGAGAGGGCCTGGAGCAAATATCCCAGTAGCAAGGAGTACAGTTAGTACCCAGTTCCCGCTTTGTGATATATTTCTCCAATCAAAGGAACCAGTGTTTCTTGGATAAATAACTGATTCTAGCAGAACAGGACACATATACACAATGAGTTTGGAGCACCTCAGATTCCTTGTAGTGCCAGAAAATAAGAAATTCCTCCAAAATAAGCAATCAAGCAATGTAAGAAGGATAGATCAAAGCAGCACAAGAGTCAACTGAAAGAACTCCCAGAAGATCTTGAGCAGTAAAATAAATAAATTAGTATTAGTTTATAAAACAAAATATAAAATAAAATAAATATTTACAAGTCCATAATTACTTGAATAAATAAGTGGGAAGAAGAGACATTTCACATGCAGAAGAGTTACAAATAATTCTTATACATGTACTGTCCTCCTGGAGATGGGACGTAACTCCCTACTCTTTAAGTTGGGACTATACATGGATACTTCCTTCTCAGGGGTATGGTGTGAAATGGAAGAATAAGAGTACCTTGACTTTGATAATAAAAATAAAAATGCCAAACAGCATCTCATCTGGACAGTCGAGTTTAATATAAACTGTGGTAAGACAATGACAATATGTACCCTTGATAGAATAGAACGTCAATGACACTTTATCTCTGTTGCATTCCTACGAATTACATATAAACCCAGTTTAATGATGAGGAAAAAAACAACAGACATATTCAACTTCAGGGACATTCGACAGAATATTTGGCTTGTTACTAAAACCTGTGAAGGTCACCAAAAAGAAGGTAAGTTTGAGGAACTGTCACAGCCAAGAGAAACCTAATGGGACACAATGATTAAATGAAAGTGGTAACAGATGAGATCTTGGAAGAGAATAATAACATTAGGCAAAAACCAAGGAAAAATGAATAAAGTATAGACTTTAGTTAATGGCAATGTATCAATATGCTTGTATTAATTATAATGGTTGTACTTTATTAACGTGAGACATTAATAATAGGGAAAACTGAGTGCAGGCTTTCTGGCATATCCCTGTATTCTCATCACAAATTTTCTGTAAATCTAAAACTATTCAAAGATAAAATTTATTACTAAAAAGTTAACAAAGTGCAATATATAAGTTCAACAAAGAAATTTCAAGTAGAAATTTCAAATTTATAACTAATTAAAATTACAGAACTTGAAATGTGTCTTGTTCAATAGCATAAACAATTATATAGTACCTTATGATAAAATTAAAAAGTACAAAAACTGTACATAGAAATTTGAAACATTAAATAAGACCTAATAAATAAAAGTATATATTAGGCTTTGATATACTTTAATAAAACAATATTTGATATTTTATTTTTTTCTATGAAATGTGTCTAAGTATATTATTTTATTTGATTCATTAAGAATTTTGTAGTTATCTTTTTGCTATATATATTTTTTCCTTTTCTGCAACCAGAAAACATATTAAGGCCAGCTCTTGATTGATTTTAATCAATCTTCCATATGCCATTAAAACTAATTTAGACTCTATCATTGTTATTTGCCATGTAACATGTATGCAATGTAATACATGGATCAGTTTTGCTCTTTTGTTCAGGTATTTTATGTTTTTGATTAAATTTGTCTGGCTATTCCATCTGTTGTTAATTGGATTTTTTAATTATTAAATAATAATATTCTTACTTTAGCACATATATCCTTAATATATATTTTTGTTATTTAATTCTACTCTAATTTCATTGTGCCAAAGTCTTCAAATTTCTTTAGCATTCTTGTCTTAATCTTTCGTCTTGACTTTGTGCCTCTCCAAAAACTAACAAGCGAGTCTGTATCTTGTAGCTCTTTCAGCTGAAGTCATTGTTATTATGCTATGTATGCAATGGAAAGGCATGAGGGACGAGTTTTATAATCTTCCAATTAAATCTCAGTCTTTCAGTGGGCCTCGGTGTCATGTCTATGACCTTTGCAAGTGTTTCTCCACTGGTATAACTATTTTTCCCCCCTTGCCCCATATTCTGTTTCATGTCTGCAGAATTCTGTTTTCTAAATTTATCGAGGTATAATTGATACACAAAGAATCCCACGTGTTTAATATACCCAATTTAATGTGTTTGAACCTATGTAAACACCCATGATACAATGATCATAATCAAGATAATAGACATACCCAGCGCCTACCAAGGACTCCTTAAGTCCTTTTATTTAAGTTTTTGTTTTGCTTTGCTTTGTGTTGTGGTAAGAACACTTAACCTGAGATTTACTCTGTTGATAGCTTTTTCAGAGCATAGCACAATATTGTTAACTTTAGGCACTATGTTGAATAGCAGATCTCTAGAAGTTCTTCATCTAGCATCATTGAAACTTTATTTCCTTGAATCCCTGACTCTATTGACTCTGTTTTGCTCCCACCACCTCCAAGAACATAAACAAGGAAGGCTCTAGGAATCTGGGGTATCTGGGGTAAGAGGGTTGCCATTCTTCCTCTTAGGAAAAGACCCAGGCAAAGTCTTTCCCCAGAATAAGGATTTGGGAACATTGATTAGCAATTAACTTTTGTCATCGCCTTGTCAAAGCAGAAAGGGAAATTTCCTTGGATATTCCTCATGAAAACCTAGTAAGGTTCCTAGAAATAAAGTCTATAAGAGTTTGGGGCCGGGCACGGTGGCTCACGCCTGTAATCCCAGCACTTTGAGAGGCCGAGGCGGGCGGATCACCTGAGATCACCTGAGGTCAGGAGTTTGAGACCAGCCTGACCCACATGGCAAAACTCCTTCTCTATTAAAAATACAAAAAAAAAAAAAAAAGAAGAAGAAAAAAAGAAAAAAAATTGGCTGGGAGTGGTGGCAGGTGCCTGTAATCCCAGTAACTCAGGAGGCTGAGGTAGCAGAATCGCTTGAACTCGGGAGGCGGAGGTTGCAGTGAGCCGAGATGGTGCCACTGCACTCCAGCCTGGGCGATAAGAGTGAAATTCCATCTCAAAAAAAAAAAAAAAAAAAAGGAAAAAGGAAAAAGGAAAAACAAAGAGTTTGGGGACCCCTGTAATACTGTGGTTTTTTGGAATTTATTACTTTAAAGCTAGTTCATACTTATCCTCCAGCAATTTACAAATATTAAAATTTTAATTGTTCCTGCTAGTTGAAGACTCCAGTGTCTTTTGATCCAGATGAGCATATCTCAGCTGTGAATTTCTGGATGCACCTGTCTCTCCAGAAAAGGGTCATAGATTTTCCTACAATCAGAGTTCTCTGAGGAGAAAATTTCAGTTGGTCCACCCTTTCTTTTGGTAAGGGCCACAGGGATGACTTCTAAGCACTTTGCCTGTCAGAACCAAAACCAGAAGTTCTACCTTATTATAACTTAAAAATGTTTATGTTTACCAAGTTCTTGATACTGTTAGAACTTATGAGTCCTTGAAATCTTTTTCATTTTCCTTTTTTGCATTATTGTCATGCATTTTATTTCTACAAATAGTTTAAACCACGTAAGACACTAGCATGCTTACAATGTGTTGCTGGTATTTATTTATATTTTCTCACCTTTTCATCCATTTGTGATCTTCATTTTCTCTAAATTTCCATATTTTATGGGATTAGTATTGTTTTGTATAAAGAAATTTATGCTTTCTCGTAGTACAAGTCTGATTGCAGTATATTTTCCTACTTTTTATATGACAAAACAATTGTTTCTGCACATTCATTTTTGAAGGACAGTTTTCGTTCACATAGACTTCTACATTACAGTTGTTATTATTATTTTTATTCAGTATGTTTTGGATTTTATTGCATTATCTCCTAGGCTTCATTGTTTTGCATAAAAAGGTAGCCATTATTTCTGTTGTTGCTCCATGTAAGATAATGTCTCTTTTTTTGGTGGGGTGAGTCTCTGTTCATATCAGTTTTATTTTAATGTCGACAGGTATGACTTACTTGGATGTTTATCTTGCTTGTGATTTGCTGGCATGACTGGACACTATCTCTTTTATAGTTTGTCTGACTGTGTTTATCTTTTATTCTTCTGGGATTTCAATAATAATGTTACAAAACTTGTGCAAATGTCCTAAATATTACATACACTCTTTTCCATTATTTCAATTTTTTTAGTCTGACTTTTTCTTTTTTGGTGATTGAACTTGTCTTACGTTCATGTTTGATAATCTTATGATCTGATTTTTGCAAAATGCAATGAAACTTTTCTTTTAAAAAATTGGAGTTATTTTTGTTTCAGAAAAGAATCTATGATTTCTGTATGTAGATTCAAATTTTCTGACAATATTTCCCTATTTTCCCCATTTATTCCTTAATTAATTTTAACATGATTATCCTATTTATAATATCTGATAATTGAAATATACTGATTATCTCCGGGATGGCACCTAATATCTGTTTTTTTCTTAGTCATATATTCTTTATTCTTCATATGTGTAAACATACACAGCCCCCCCCACACACACACACACTCTCTCTCTCTCTCATACACACACACACTCAACATAGAGTGATTTTGTTTTCAAATCATAGAGAGTCTCTTTCATTTGCTAGAAAGAGAGGCTGAGGGGTTGAATATCTCAATTTATTCTGTGATTGAACTGGGCCAAGACTGGATTGTACTTTTAATAAGACTCACTTCACCTCTCGTGTCTGTGGACTCATAGCTGAGAATGAAAACCTATCAGGTACTCTTCTTATCAACACTAAAACTTTGGTAAATGTAGTTCTATTTTTCAGAGCTACTCAGAACAGCTTCTATAATCAGAAACTAACCTCATGCTTAATTTGAGACCTTTCTCCTGGTGAGTCTTTGTTACCTATGCACTATGCAATATAAGATGTAGCAAAATTTCTTTTAGAAGCTCTTAAGTCAGCACCTTATACCCTTTAATGCCACAAACTTATCAGGTGGACCTTTGGGGTAAGTTAAATATTCATTTATGATCTCTCAAAGATATATTCCCAGTTTATGCGATAAAGAAAAACTTTGCAGTTTCTTTTAGCCCCATTTGGGAGTCTCTCCCTTGGCCAAGCCCTACTTTTATCCTATAATTAGTATAAGCAGATTTCCGCAGATGAAAAAATGGCCAGTTACCATCATCTTTCCTTAGAAATGTTTTCCCTTTCTGGTAATCTTAATTAATTTAGACTTTAATGTGTTCACAGATCTCTGACATATGTGTGTGTGTATATATATACATATGACATATATATGTATTTAATGAATGTGATATTTTCTAACCCTTTTAGCAGAAATATTGGTTTATAAACCTACTACTTTTGATCTAGAGCTAGAAGTTCTCCTTCTATTTTAATTTCAGTAACAACTGGTGTGGTGTCTATTCTTTGACTTAGTAATTCCAAGGATTAGAATACATCACATGCAAGTATTAGGTTGGTGCAAAAGCAATTGTGGTTTTGGCCATTTAAAAGTAAAGGCAAACCGCAATTACTTTTGCACCAAAATAATATTCAACACATATGAAGACATATGTATAAATGTGATTATTGCAGTCATATTTAAAGTAAAAATTTGAAATATCTATAAGCAAAATATAAGCTACTAAGTATGACAATTTAGCAAAATTTTCTCTAAGAGAATTGTGTTTATATTTAACAATAAACTATATCTATAAATATTAACATCAACTAAAGATAAACATAATGTTAACAGATAAACCCGATGGAAGATTGCAGGGGAGACTCTGAGAGGTGTTCTCTATTGCTGGTAATGTTGTGACTCTTGATTTGTGTCTTCGTTATAAAAATGCTAAATTTTGGAAATTCATCAAAATATACAATTATTAATGTTATACTTTTCCATATGCATGTTATGCTTTAAATATGTACATATTGCTAAAAACATAGAATGATATCTGTAGTGTAATAAAGATATAACTATAGCTATATTTATATCTGGATTTATTATTTATGTCTTTATAAGTACAAGGAAATTGTAAGAATGAAAATTTCCAGGCAAAAGTAACTTTCACATTATATGCCACTACTCTGTTTAAAATAATTTATTTCAGCATTTTTTTGTGAAAAAATATACAATAAAAACATATTAATATCTTATATGACAATTTTCATTTTTGTATGTGTTATATATTTAGACTAGGAAATAATATTAATTTTGATAAAAGTATTTTTGCAGATACCACTAATTTCTTTATTTCCATTCTTCACGTCAATTCATATTTTCCTTAGAAGCATATAATATTATTGAAAGAAGAAAATAAAAGAATGAATGAAGTTAAAAAAGTAAGATGGGTGAAAAGGAGGAAAGAAGGAAAGAAGTAAAGAAGAAAAGTAACAGAGCAGCAGGTAAAATATTAGTTATGCCGAAATAAGTGCATATCAAATTAAAATTAGAAAAAATGAAAAAAAAATGGCTGTGAAGCCAATTTTCTTGATTTATAAGTGCATGAGTTTAACACCTACTGTGTTATCTATGGCATAGGAAGTTATATGTGAAACGTCCATATAAGTTCTTACTAATTCCCATGCATTGCATGTGTGTATTGGGGGGGGGGGGTGTGTGTGTGTATTTAAATAGCACATAGTGTAAATTGTATGTAAAGCACTTTTCATGTTAACTCTAAATTTAATTTTATGGTCACATCATAAAGTGTTCTGACTTTTTTCTTTTTCTGAGGCATATCAGTATGCGAAATTTGGAAAAGAGAATGCAGTTGTAAATAAGGAGAGATGTTGATATTTTTTTTCTTTTTTTTAATTAAAAAAAATACACATTTTTTTATTTCTAAGACAGATTCTCACTCTGTCACCCAGGCTGGAGTGCAGTGGTATGATCACAGTTTCACTGTCATCTCGAACTCCTGGGCTCAAGCAATCCTGCCATATCAACCTCCCATGTAGCTGGGACTATAGGAGCATGCTACCCCGCCTGGCTGATTTTTGTATTTTTTGTAGAAACAGGGTCCTGCTATGTTGCCCAGCCTGGTCTTAACTCCTAGACTCAAGTAAACCTATCACCTCAGCCTCCCAAAGTGCTGGGATTACAGAAGTGAGCCACTGCGTCCAGCAAAAAAGATAGATAGTGGTGATGGTTGCACAACAATGCACACATACTTAATACCACTAAATTGTACACCTAACAATTGTTAAAATGGTAAATTTTATAGTATATATTTTGCCATAGCAAAACAAATATTTTTAAAAAGACATGAGCGTAGTATAGCAGAAGCTGAATCACTGGGATCAGTATTTAACCAAAATGCAGTAAACAGGACCAGAGAACTTTGTACTATAGATTCCCATATCCATGTGTGTCTGTTAATTTTCATTTTAGTTTTGTATATAATTTCCTATTGAAAAATTTTGACGTCGTATTGACTGATCTTAAAATTTGCTTGTGATCCTACCTTACTGGGGAGAAGTGTGAGATATCAGAGCATGTACAGATTTTCAAATGTGGACGTGGAACCAAGCATCAAGCAAGTTAAACCATCTAAGCCCAAAATTTTTCTGCACCAAATCTGATATTATCTTTTTCAACTATATAAAAACTGAAAAGTCATTATTTATAATATTTATTTTTCACATTACATCAAGTGACAGTTATGCCACAAGTCAAGTATATAAATTATGATTAATATTATTCTTTTGAACATTCAAAGAATTCATGAAATCTAAAGAAAAGTATAGGCAAATCAAACTTTAGCATATTCAGAGTCCTTTGAAAAAATGGAATTGAAAATTAATTTTAAAACAAAAGTAAAAACTATATTCTGTTCAGTACAAGGCACAGTTTCTAACACAATAGGCCTTAGTCTATCTTTTATTGTTGTCATTCATAAAGGAGTGAAAAAGAGATATTTTAAAATAATAATATCAGTTTTAAGTGAATAATTTGGAAATATCTGCTTTTTTTCAGAGAGAATTGAGGAATTTTTAAAAATGTGCATTTTCTATTTCTGAGCCACAAACATATAATAATTCATTTAAACCTTCTGAGTTATTAAGCTAAAAATTTGAGAAATGCAGATATGTCGACATCATACACATAATCTTATGATATGAGGTAATAAAATACTAAAACAATTAGATTTGCTTTTCTTTAGAAATAGTCTTATGTTGAAGTGTGCAAACAAAGCCAACAAAAGCAAAAGGAGAGGAAGTGTCAATAATTTGAATGAGAATAACCACGATGTATCAAGGATTATTTTAGAATACTTGTAAGAGACAGTGAAACAAAGAGAAAGAGTATTTAAATGAAGATATATGAAATAGATATGTAGGCATTAATTACATCTTGTTTCACAACAATAGAGAATTATTTAATGACCTGGGTATTACCTTTATCTCTTTCTCATCAATAAGTTTAGCTACATTTTAGTAAGATAAATGAAACACCTTTAGTTTTTTTTAATCATGAAACTACCTCTCAAATGTTAAAATGTTACTCAAAAGAAATTCACTTTTTCTCTATAGACATAAACATTTTTTTGCCAAATCAAAACAATCGGTTTTGTAAACTGATTCATATATAAAATCTAGGATGGATTATTACATCAAACGAATTCACAATATGGCAAAGAAGATACTCTTCAATGGTTACAGATAATTTAACGCTTGCCTTTTTTATTAGCAAGGAAACACTTGGTCTGTGCATGAGTAGCAATGGCCATATGTGTCTATAATTAATTACAAATTACCTACTCAACTGGTGTTACCTGAAACAGCTGTTTTTTTTTTTTCCTCTAAAGCTAATGTTTAAACATTGAAATGTTCATTAATTCTGTAGCCATAGATACATTCGTATTTTTGTAATGTGGTAGTTTAATTATAAATATGAAAACTTATTCTTTGATAATCATCATAAGCATTAACATTTTACCAATGAAACGTGAACTCTTACACATAAGTGCTATGATTCCTGTTATTTACCAGTAAGAAGATTTCATGCCTATTACACTTCTCGTTCTCCCAGGGTTTGTAGACTTGTTAGGTACATTAATCAGAGAATATAATGACAGCAGAGCCAAATTTGAGATTAAATATTTGCCTGAATATATTTCATTTTATTTCTTTCCTTGAATAATATGATCCTGTACAGCTGATACAATTCCATGATGCACGTTACTAGACATGAAACTTCTCGATTATTATTAACAGGTAATGTAAAAAAAAATTTCAAAAGGAGAGACAGGGAGTGAGAGACAAAGGGAAATTCAACAAGGTTGAATAAGATAGAAGATAGAAGAGAGGTACATGCAGAGTGATAGCCCTAGAAATACCTCAAACAGCATGATGGGCTTTTAGTAGAACTCAAAAAGTAGCAAGTAGTAAAATGTTCCTCTGTCAACAGTATGCAGGCTTTCAAAGTGGAAGGCGAATGTGTACTGATCAAAAATATACCTATTTCATAATAAAATCAACATACATTTTACCTTTCAAAAATTCACAGCAATGAATCTAACATCTTATCCTATTTAATTAAAGTCCTAGCCTTTGTCTTGCATCAGATATATCATTTTATAATAAAGAGGAAATTCTCTTATACACTTTTATTACAAACCAAAAATATGGAAAATATTTTTCCCATTAAGTACATCTAAATATGTAAGGAAACAAACTAGCACTTATAATAAAAAATTATATGCAATGTATAACAGTGATATACACATATACACATACACATACATATGTACCACAAACATTCATAAATACATATATTAAATATCTAATCAGTACAGAGAGTCAAATACGTCACAACACATACATGAACTCATGCTATAGGATATTATCATACAAAGTCCTCTTGACCAAGAAAAAAATTATTTTAAGACATATATATATCAAAATGATCAAAAAATGAAAATTTCTTTGAAAATTATCTAATCTAATTAAATTCTTCTTATCTATGTGCTTTGAATGTAAAATATAGAAGTAGCATTTTATGGATCATTCTACATTTGTGTTGATTTTGCTCTATAGTATTTGACAATGACATGAGTGTGTTCATCTCATATTTCATAATTATAAACAATTCATACTAATAATGAAAAGAGACATTGTATAGATAACACTATATATCTAAATGAATTTATAAGGATAAAATACTCGTATTCTCTAATAATTTTAAATGGCATCAGGACAATATCTGAGATTTAGATTAAATTCGTTATATCAATGTTGAACAATAATCACTTCAAACTTAATATCCATAAAATGGATAGAATCTCTTTAAATATGTAATTTTTGGTAAATGAGACAAACAAGTCAGATGATGCACAAAAGCCCAGTTGCATTGAATAACCTCTCATAAAAACTGCAAAATTACTTCTAAGATAGAACATTTTCTATGTTTATATACTTTTGTTATTAGTAAGAGCATATTCAGAGCCAAATAGTTATTAAGGCAGTGATATTTCCTATATGTCTTATAAGCATCAGATATATTACACACTCTTGTGTTTTCATTCTATCATTGTATAGAGTATTTTAGTTTCTAATTCCTTAGATGGGAAATAGATGCTTAGTGATATTATTAGTTGGATGATTAGTACGTAGCAAATATCAACGTTAAGATAAGTATCTTGAGCCAAAGTCTTTCATCTTAAACTTTTCTTTAAAATGCTTCTTGTATCAAAGCATTATGGTTCAAATTTCTCTTTAAGTGATATGTTGAATGCAAAAATATGTTCCGTAATAGCTTGATAAAGACTGTGTGTGTGTGTGTGTGTGTGCGCGCGTGCGCACATATGAAAACACAGACATCACACAGTTATATGTCTTGGACAGGAGTCTGAAATGAACACCAAAAGAAATAGAGGTCAAACCTTGTAAAGAAAAGATCAAAGACACTAAAGGAAAAACATCATTTAAAACAGCACATAGAACAATGTGTCATCATAGAATATAGAATGGTGAAACATGATAAAACATAAAAATTAGCAACACATAAATATTGCCAACTCTGCAAGAGCAGTTCAAACTGTAAAAGTGGCAACCAAAATATTATAGGTTCAACATCAAATGGTGATAAATTAAAATAAATCTTGTTAGGCACACTGAGAAGTTTCCTAATGTATCCAAGTAATTGTTAAAAAAGAGAAAGAAACATGGCAAGAGAAGGGTTAACAGTGTGGCCTAACTTTATCTCACTAGAAGTGCCAGAAAGACAATGTTAAGAGAAACACAAAAGATACAATTGCCAAGATATATAATGTTTCCATAAAATTAAGAAAATGTTTAGAGGGAAAAAAAGAAGTTTGAGAGACATATGAAAAACAAAGGTAAATAATGTTTTAAAGATAGATGAAGCAAGGTGATTCTGTAACAGCCTTGAGTCTTTAGAATTGAAGAGACTGAAGAAAAGCGGTTAAGTATATTGGAAATGACCTTGTTAAGAACACCTAGGTAGTTACCATTTTCAAGAGGTTACTTTTATAAACTTTTAATCAATGCAGAGTAAACATGAGACATAAAATAGAAAACAACAGTGAAACATGTAGTAGACTATTTAAAGGGTAAAGAATGTGACACTGAGGTCATAAGAAAACAGGCAGACAGGATGTCCTATGAAATATGACTCTCTTAAGATCAGGTATTTTGGTATTTTATGGGCATTTTGGGAGTAATAGTCTGTAATCCACAGAGAGCAAGTGTATTAATCTCCACTCCATCTTCCTTCAGAGATGTGTCACTTACTGTAAATGAGCAGTCTCCCTCTAATAGAGACACAAAGAAACTCAAGTGTCATTTAAGAAAAGAAAAAAATTCTGTTCAATGTTAATGCTAAAATTTAATTTCATTGTTTTAATCAATGTTTATAATATTGCTTCTACCTGAAGACCTTCCTTTAATATTTTATAAGGTGCATACCTGCTAGGTATGAATTATTTTAGCTTTTTAATTTTGGAAGCTGTAAATTCTTTTATATAAGCTATCATATTTATCTCTTTAGGTATAATAATATTTTGATTTTATTAGATGCAATTTCATTCATTATTTATCTTATAATGAATTTATATATTTTATAGCTGATTTTACTGTATTTCTTAGTCACATTCACACACTTATGTCAACTACACATGAAAACATGCATATGTTTATACATTATATATAATTATGTCAACTACCCATGTATTTTTGTGTGTAAATACAGATATGGGTATACCTTTTCCCATTTGCTTCTGGAGCAAAATAACATAATATTACATTTTACAGAATTATTATGATGGATCTGTTTTTTTGTTTGTTTGTTTTTTGCAGCAGAAAATGTTAACACAAACTATAGGTGATCTGCACATCTTTGGGCCTGAAATTCAAAATTCATTAAAACTAAATAAATGTAGAAATAAATGTCCTCCAAATGGCCCATACTTTACTTTTTTTTTTTTTTTTTTTAATGGAATCTTAATCTGTCTGCTGGTTGGAGTGCAGTGGCGCAGTCTCGGGTCACTGCAACCTCCGCCTCCTGGGTTCAAGAGATTCCCCTGCCTCAGCCTCCCAAGTAGCTGGGACTACAGGCGTGCTCCACCATGCCCAGCTAATTTTTTGTATTTTAGCAGCAATAGGGTTTCACCATGTTGGCCAGGATGGTTTCGATCTCCTGACTTTGTGATCCACCTGCCTTGGCCTCTCAAAGTGCTGGGATTCAGGTATGAGCCACCGCGCCCAGCTTATTCTTTAAAATGTCTAGACTTAGATATAAAATCTAAAACTATAAAAACCCTAGAAGAAAACCAAGAAAATACTGTTCTGTATGTAGCCCCTGGCAAAGATTTTGTGACAAAGACTCCAAAAGCAATTGCAACAAAAACTTTTTTCTTTCTGCAGAGAAAGAAAAAAAGTATCAACAGAGCAAACAGACAACCTACAGAATAAGAGAAAAACACTTGCAACTATGTATCTCATAAAGGCCTAATATCTAGAATCCATAAGGAACTTAAATCAACAAGCACAATACAAACAATTTCATTAAAAAAAAGAGGCAAAGGACATAAGAAGACACTTCTTAAAAGAAGACATACATGCAGCGAAAAGCATATGAAAAAAATACTCAATATCACCAGTCATTAGAAAAATGCAAATCAAAACCACAATGAGATACCATCTCACATCAGTCAGAATGCTTATTATAGAAATGTCAAAAAAATAACAGATGTTGGCGAGGTTTACAGAAAAAAGAGAACACTTACACACTGCTGGAGGGACTGTAAATTAGTTTAGCCGCTATAGAAAGCAGTTTGGAGATTTCTCAAGTAACTTAAGAAAGAGCTGTCGTTTGGCCAGGCGCAGTGGCTCACGCCCATAATCCCAGCACTTTGGGAGGCCGAGGCGGGCGGATCACGAGGTCAGGAAATCTAGACCATCCTGGTGAACACGGTGAAACCCCGTCCCTACTAAAAGTACAAAAAAATTAGCCAGGCGTGGTAGCGGACGCCTGTAGTCCCAGCTACTCCGGAGGCTAAGGCCAGAAAATCGCGTGAACCCGGGAGGCAAGGAGGAGCTTGCAGTGAGCCAAGATGGAGCCACTGCACTCCAGCCTGGGCGACAGAGCAAGACTCCGTCTCAAAAACAAAAGAGAAAGAAAGAAAGAGAAGAAAGAGCTATCATTTAACCCAGCAGTCCCATGATTGACTATATACCTAAGGGACTATACATCATTTTACCAAAAGACACACGCATGCATATGCATATGTTCATTGTAGCACCACCATTCACAATAGCAAAGACATAGAATCAACCTAGTACCATCAGCACTGGACTGGAATAAAGAAAATGTGGAACATATACATCATGAAAAAAAGAATGAAATTATGTCTTTTGCAGCACCATGGATGGAGCAGAAGGCCATTACCTTAGTGAATTAACCTAGGAACAGAAACCCAAATACTGCATGTACTTACTTCTAAGTGGGAGCTAAACATTTAGCGCACATGGACGCAAAGGGAACAAACCGACACTGGAGCCTACTCGAAGGTGGAGGGTAGGAGGAGAGTAAAGATTTAAAAACTACCTGTTGGGTACTATGCTCACTACATGGACAAAGTAATTTGTACACCAAACCCCAACAACATGCAATTTACCTATGCAACAAATGTGCACATGTAGCTTCTGAACCTGAAATAAATTTGGAAGGGAAAAGAATGTTTTAAAACATATTTTAAAATATTTTTTAACTAAAAATCAATGTCTACTAATTTTTTTTAATCAATGAAACTACATAAAGTCATTGAAACAAAAATTTCTGAGGGATTATCAATTAGCTAATGTTCCTATAGGAGAATTATCATCTAAAATAATTACAATTTTAAGGAGAAATTAACATCATTAGTTACAATAGATAGAATACATTGTCACGTTTGAACATTCTGAACAGAAAAAATTCAAGAAGTGACATGTTTTGAAGTAGAAAATTCTGTGCCCTATATGGTGGGTGAATGTATATGATAGTTGAGTAATTAATTTAAAATTTATTCTAAGTTATGATATGTCATTTTATCTGGGTTTTTAAATATCATCATGATTAAAAAAGTATTTGGTGAAAGACAATAAGAAGAGTTAAAGAACATTGACTGAACCTTCACTTAAGGAATTAAAACACAATTATGAAAGAGAATATATGTAAATGATGATCAATTATAAAAAGCAAAATGTCAAGTGATAGGTGAGTTCCTCTGTGTGCCTTGTCAGTTAAATGGCAAAGTGACCATTTCAGGCCTGCAGCGTTTTCTTTTTTTTTCTTTTTTTTTTTTTTTTTTGTAATTTTTAAAGCATTTCTAATTTTACTTTGAGACTTCGTAAAAGCGATTCTTACCAAAAATGTTGAACTTGAAGAAAAACATATATACAAGGTACAGCCACATAACTTATATGTTTTTAGGCGTTTTGCTATTCCCCTAGTTAAATAAAAATGCTAAAAGAGTTTTAAGCATTACATAAAATTAGTCTAGTAAAAAAATGAGTACTTTTATTGCAACTAACAGCTGTTCAAATATATATTTCAGGATTCAGCCATAAATGGATTCAAAGTTTAGTAATACGTGTTAAAATGACATTATGAATCTGCAATGCATTTTAATTCAAAAGTTTCTATATTAAATGTTACTTTTTATAAAGAAAAATATGACAAACTGAATCAAATATCTTGCTATCTTTTTATATCCAGTAAATTCCTTTTTAAATGGTAACAACATAAAAAATCATAATCAAACATATTGTTAGTGTTAAAAGATTTGCAGGCTTAAGGAACACCTTATGCTATAAAGCATTTATTTTCTTCTCTCCATCCTTCAAATGTTCAGGACTCTTTTCCATAATTCAATAGTATTTGTGCTGTGCCTTTATTTGAACCCTCATCATAGTGTTTTGGTGTTACTGTTCCACTACTATGCTATGCATTTATATAGGGTTTAGTTGTTATCTGTATATGTGGTGTCTTATTTTTATTTTTATTCTTCCTAAGTACTGTGTTTGAGTCAACAATGATATAATATTTTTATATTAAATCATTGTTGATGATTCGGCAAATTTTTCTAATCAATATCTATAGAGTTAAAAATTACATACAGTGAAATAAGCAGATCTTTCTTTTGGCATAAGCATATTTTTTATGATTTCTTTTAAAGATTTCTATTTTGCCTTTAATTTTTAGATCGAAAGTCTGTCTGGTATTAATATCTTACTTTTTTTACTAAGAGGCAAGGGCTGTGATTTTTATTTTTATGTATTTTCTCATCTCATTTAAGAAACTTTTATTTGCCATAGAATTGTCTTAGCAGCCTACTTTTAAGACTAATTTATTTCATTCTATATCCAAACTTGTGTGTTCAGTTTTCTGTATTTTTCTTCTGCTTCACTGATCTTTTTGTCTATAAGTATTGCAATACTACATCTTATTATAGCTTTGTAAATTTTTTCTGAAATTAGTTAATGTGAGCCATTTACTATTATTCTTTTTCACATTTGTTTTAACAGTTGTAAATCCTCCGTATCTCCATATAATTACAGAATCAACTGGAAAATATCTTTTTTAAAAAACATTTACTTAGACTTTTATTGTGTTTCCACTAAAAGTCCATTCCACATTTCACGTGAAGGATAAATTAAGTATTGTTGTAAGCCATTGCGGTTTGGGGTTATTGTTATTACAGCGTACCATAGATAAAACTGAAACATCAACAAACTTTAACACAAAGAGTTTCCCTCCAACATGACTTCCTTGACAGTGTAATTTAAATAGCACTAGTCACTCTTGACCTCATAATCCTTTTAAAATGTTAGCTTATGTAGTCAATGAAAAAAAATCAAGATTTATTTTAGTGAAAATCATTTATGTCTACAATAGAACTATAGGGGTAAAGGAAAAATTTCCTCTTCACCCTCTGAACGTTTACTAAAAAAGTGAACTGAAAAAAAAAATCAACTGAGAAAAGGCATATCAATTTATTTGGTCATAGTCTTACATGACATGGATGCGTTCGGAATGAAGACCCAAAGATACAAGATAAATTGTCCATCTGAATGCTTAGGTTCAATGGAGAATGGATGGCCATGTAGAACTGTAATTGGACATAAGGGTTATGTTTTCTTAATCTATTAGACTGAATGAGGAAGCCCCAAAAGGCCTGTCTGTCCAGATTTTTCAGTGCAGGCTTCCTTCTTTCTGGTTATGGGGCAGGACCCTTTCTGAAATGAGGGTCTTATGATCTACAATCAAACGAAGTAGGTCAGATAATTTCTTTACGGCCAATTTTTACACAGAACAGCAGGAGAAATAGTAACATTATTAGGTTTTACGGCTGAATGTGGGTAAGAAGGGTTCTGGTTTCTATGATCAACCATGAGGAAGAGGGCTTCCAGATTCTATGGCTTGGCTCTGGGGAGAATAAGGGTGAGAGTCAGGAGGGCATGGGAATGTCAGAGATAAACTTTTGCTTCTGAGGCTGTTTCTGAAGCCTTTATTTTGTGGTATTGTTTTCTGAGCTCCAACAGAAAGAGCGCCGGGAGTAAGTTGTGCGCGGCTGCATGTTAGTCTCTAGAACATGGCCTGGTGAAAATAGGCACTTAAGTACATATACAAATAAAAAGTAGAGACATCCTCAACTCATTCTACTTTAGGTAAAGTATATATCAATTAGATTAAATCCTTTAGAGAATGAATAATGTGAAACAGAGCACTCTTCTTTAACTGGGGATGTATGGTATTCACATCTTTAGGCATATCTATATTTATATATCTAAAGAGAGATAAATGCGTATTTATGACAGCTGAACATTAATTTTCTCATTCATCCAACATTTTGTCACCAACATGTGAAAGTTTACACATCAAAAATAGAACAGTACTGCATAGTCAATAAATTTGCTTATAACCAAATAAGGACATAAGTTATTCATATATAGAGAGAGAATAATCCTAAAAACCAAAGGGCAAGTGTCATAGGAACAATTCTACATGCAATAAGAGTGAAGACAATAAAAAGTCAATAATTTCAAACGTTTTGAGCTTCTACACTGAATGAGAAATCCACTGCATGAGCAACAAAGAATCATTGAGTTTATTAAAATCAGGTTCAGTGCACGGCTATGAGTAGAAATTGCTACAGCTTTTTTGAGAAGTAGTATGGAGATGGATAAAATTGTAGACATGGACTGTGAAAATCTCATTGATAATGCTACTTTTGATGGTAAGAAAAGAAAGCTTAGCTGGAGGGAAACATCAAAAAGATTGTATAAATATATATATATATTCATAATATAAATTCTTATTTGGAACATTCTCAGTTAATAGTATGTGTCTACCTCCCTGGTTTATAAATTTAGTCTTTATAGTTTTCTTTTTTAACAATTTGAGAAAATGTATAGAAATATTCACATTAAAAACAATTTAAAAAAATTTAATAAAAACCTTTTATAATAAATTGAAGAGCATGAGCATGTTCTCAGTGGGACAGTGTGTTTGTGTGTGTGTGTGTGTGTGTGTGTGTGTGTGTGTGTATTCCATTAGGCAGCAGCCTTATTCTGTATACCTTTTCCTTCTCCATGATGCAAGTTATATTTGCGTTTTCTGAGTTTCATCTTACAGTGACTTGTACCAGGGAATTTGCTACTGTTTCTTCAGTTGTTCTTAGTTCAACACATGTAATCAATTTTCACACTGTCCAAAAGCCCCTTTGTTTTATCATAGAAACCTCACTTTGTTGTCAATGACTAGTCATTCTCTTGTTACATCTGAGAAGGAACACATTTTATTCCTGTATAACTTCATCTTTGTTGTAACTTTTTAGTAATGATAATTACTTTGGTGATAATAATGGTAACTGTTTTAAGAGTGTATGTATTATAGAAGAAGACCTGCAGTTTTGAAATATAAATCTAATATCATTGTTTTTCTTACCTTACAACAAAAAAGATGCCGTGTAAACTTTCAGAGAAAATATTTGCTCTTTTAAAATCTATCTGTTAAATATTGAAGACTGTTTTTTTTTTTAACTAACCCACTGAGGCAAAAATTTTAAAAAATAGTAATTTAAAATATATGAGCAAAATCTTTGAGAAATATGGGATTACGTAAAGCAACCAAACCTACAAATTATTAGTGTTCATGAGAGAGAAAAAGACAACAAAAACAATCTGAAAAAAAAAAAAAATTGTAATTTTGCTAGAGAGGTAGACATCAAGATTAAAGATATCCAGAGAACGCCTGTGAGAAACTGTAGAAAATAGATACCACCAAAGCATACACTATTCACACTGCACAAGGCCAATTAAAAAAGAATTTAAGACAGCTAGAGAAAAAGATCAGTTACATTAGGTGGAGCCCCATCAGGGCAACAGTGGTTTTCTCAGCAAAAGTCAGACAAGCCAGAATAAAAGGGGGCCAGTATTTGGCAATCTGAAAGAAAAGAAATTCCAAACAAGAATTTCATGTCTCGTCAAACAAAAAGCTTCTAAAGTGAAGTAGAAATGCAAATCTTTTATAGACAATAAATTGCTAAGAGAATTTGTTACCATTACCCCAACCTTACAAGAGATCTTTAAGTGAGTTCTAAACATGAAGAAGAAAAAAAAAAGAGAGAGAGAGAGAATCAATACCTGCCACTATAAAAACACACTGAAGTGAATAATCCATTGACCCTCTCAAGCAACTATACAACAGAAACTACAAAACAACCAGCTGACGGCTTCATCATAGAATCAAAACCTCACATATCAGTATTAACCTTGAACATAAAGGGTCTAAAAGCGTTCACTTAAAAGGCACAGAGTGGCAAGTTGGATAAAAAAAAAAAAACAAGATCCATTCATCTGCTGTCTTCAAGAGATACATCTCAAGTGTAATGGCACCCAGAGACTCAAAGTAAAGGTTAGAGAAAGATCTAACACAAAAACAGAATATAAAAGAGAGTCCCTATTATTATATCAGATAAAACAGAATTTAAACCTGCAATGATAAAATAGGACAAAGAAGGGCATTATATAATGGTAAAGGGCCTAAATCAACAAGAAGATTTAACTATCCTGAAAATATATGCACCTAACATGAGAACAACCAGATTTATCAAACCAGTACCTCTAGAGCTATGAAAATACTTAAACAACCACACAATAATAGTAGGGGACTTCAACACTCCACTGACAGCATCAGCTAGATCATCAAGGCAGCAAATTAACAAAGAAACTCTGGACTTCAATTAGACACTCTACCAATTAGACCAAATATATATCTACAGAAGACTCCTCCCACAACCAAAAAATATATACTCCTCTCATGTATACATGGAATACACTCTAAAATTGATGATATCCTCAGTCATAAAGCAAATCTCAATAAATTCAAGGCAATTGAAATCATGCCAAGCATAATCTCAGACCACAGATGAATAAAAGTAGAAATCAATACCAAGAAAATATCTCAAAACTGTACAATTATATGGAAATTAACTAGTTCCTGAATGACTTTTAGATAAAGATCAAGGCAGAAATCAAACAATAATTTGAAATAAGTGAAAACAGAGAAAAAACATACCCCAAAATGTGAAATGCAATAAAATCAGTGTTAAGAGGAAAGTTTATGGCACTAAATGCCTACATCAAGAAGATAGAAGCATTGGCTGGGGGCGGTGGCTCATGCGTGTAATCCCAGCACTTTGGGAGGCCTAGGTGGGTGGATCACCTGAGGTCTGGAGTTCAAGATCAGCCTGACCTACATGGAGAAACCCCATCTCTACTAAAAATACAAAATTAGCCAGGCGTGGTGGTGCATGCCTATAATCCTAGCTACTCTGGAAGCTGAGGCAAGAGAATTGCTTGAACCTGGGAGGTGGAGGCTGTGGTGAGCTGAGATCGTGCCATTGCACTCCAGCCTGAACGAAACTTCGTCTCAAAAAATATATATAAATTAAAAAAGATAGAAACATCTCAAATTAACAACTTAACATCACACCTATAGAAACTAGAAAAATAAGAACAAACTAAACTCAAAGCTAGAAGAAGAAAAAAACTAACTGAAATTAGAGCAGAACTTAATGAAATTGAGATCCAAAAATCTATATAAAGGATTAATAAAACCAAAAGTTGGTTTTGTGAAAGAATAAACAAGATCAATATACCACTAACTAGATTAACAAAGAAAAAAAATGAGAGAAGATCCAAATAAGCATAATCACAAATGACAGAGGTGACATGATCATTAATCCCCCAGAAATACAAAAGGTAATGACATACTGTTATGAACTCCTCTATGTACACAAACTTGAAAATCTAGAGAAATGGATAAATTCCTAGAGACACACCACCTCCCAATACTGAGCAAAGTAGAGATCAAAACCCTGTGCAGACCATTACTGAGCTGCAAAATTGAGTTAGTAATAAAAACCTACCAATCATTAAGAGCACTGGACCACATGCATTCACAACCGAGTACTACCAGACATACAAAGAATAGCTGGTACCAGCATTATTGAAACTATTCAAAAAATTGAGTAGGAAGAATTTCTCCTTTACTCATTCAACAAACCCAGCATCATCCCGATAGAAAATCTGTCAAAGATACGACCAAAAAAAAAAAAAAAAAAAAAAAAAAATCCACAGGCCAATATCCCTGATGAACACAGACACACACATCTTCAACAAAATACTAACAAACAGAATCCAGTAGCACATCAAAAATCAATTTACTATGATTAAGTGATCCTTGTAATACAAGGTTGATTCCACATACACAAATTAGTAAATGTGATTCACCACATAACAGAATTAGAAACAAAAAACATATGGTGATCTGAATAGATGCAGAAAAAGCTTTCAATAAAATTCATCATCCTTTTATGTCAAAAACCCTCAAGAAACTAGGCAGCAAAGGAACATACCTCAAACTTAAAAGAGGAATCTATGACAAACTCACAGCTTTTGTTCCCTAAACCTTAGCATTACATAATGAACTTATATAACAAACTTGCTCATGTATCCCCTAAATCTAAAATGAAAGGTGAAATTATTTGTATAATGATAATAAAAATAAATAAATTGCATCTGTGATTTCAACAGTTGCAATTTATAATGAAATTTGATACTGCAATTAACCACTCACTGATCAGTACAAATTTGAAAGAAATATGCCTTAAACACATTTTGCTGAAATTGGAATGGCTGAAATGCATTCCATTTTGCCTGTGAATTTCTAAAAATCATTTTGTAATAAGGGAAGGAGGTAATATAAGTGATGAATGAGAATTTTCCACTTCACTGTGGTGGCTAAACAATTTTTAAACTTGGTATTCATCACTACACATCAGAAAATACCATTTTGGGGAGATACATTTAATCAACTTAAAAGAGAACATATTAGGATATAGGATGGATTAATATGGATATTTGATAAGCACAAAACACTTTTGTTATCAGTGATAAAAGAGAATATGAGCCCTGGCACAGTGGCTCATGCCTGTAATCCCAGTACTTTGAAGGCCGAGGTGGGCAGATCACCTGATGTCAGGAGTTCGAGACCAGCCTGGCCAACATGGTGAAACCCCATCTCTACTGAAAAATAAAAATAAAAATTGGGGCTGGGTGTGCTGGCTCACGCCTGTAATCCCAGCACGTTGGGAGGCTGAGGTGGGCAGATCACCCGAGGTCAGGGAGTCTAGACCAGCCTGACCAACATGGAGAAATCCTGTCTCTACTAAAAATACAAAATTAGCTGGGGTGGTGGTGGACCCCTATAATCCCAACTACTCAGGAGGCTGAGGCAGGAGAATTGCTTGAACCTGGGAAGAGGAGGTTCCAATGAGCCAAGATCACACCATTGCACTCCAGCCTGGGTGACAGAGCGAAACTTTATCTAAAAAAAAAAAAAAAAAAAAAAAAAAAAAAAAATTAGCCAGGTGTGGTGGCAGTCGCCTGCAGTGCTAGCTACTGGGGAGGCTGAGGCAGGAGAATTGCTTGAACCCCAGAGACGGAGGTTGCAGTGAGACGAGATCATGCCCCTGCACTCCAGCCTGGGCAAGAGAGCAAGACTCTGTCTCAAAAAAAAAAAAAAAAAAAAAAAAAAAAAAAGGAGAGAGAGAGAGAATGTGGGTGAAGTAAGCAAACAATGGTATAAAGGTGCTTTATGGTTCTAAAAAATAAAATGGCAAACCCGTTTATGTGCTGAGATGACCGCTGCAGAGTCATCATTATATACATTTTAATGAAAAATCATTTGCCTTATTTACTTGTCAGAGACTGCTTTTTAAGGAAAGAGAAGAAAGCCATTTTTCCTCAGTAGGTGTGAGCTGACAGCAAGTCTCTTGTCACCTTCATGCTGAATGATGCGATAGCACAACAGCATATCACTTAAAGGATTCACTGAGGAGGATGCATTCTGTTTATATTTATCACTGTTATTCTTTTAAAATAGCCTAACTTATTCATTGGAGAGAAAGACCTTAATCAGTTTAAAATTGCCTTGATGTATGAGTATTTACTAGATGAGCAGCAGGTGTTGCAGTCAGAATGATTGAGAAAATACATTTCAAAACAGTGGGAACAGAAATTAGATAGCAGAAATGGCACTTAATTTCCTCATTATGCTTATAGAGCTGTAATGGTTTCAACGAAAGCATCAGCTGTTAGAAAATGAACATGGAAGTATATAAAGAACAAAGTATTTAAGGAACTCAATGACACAAAAGTACAGGTTACCATGAGAGTTCTTGGGAGCATGTAATGATTCTTGAAGTCGTCAGAGAATGCTAAAGAGAGGAAGTGATAAGTAGATCATGAAACTACAAACACGGTTTGGGTAAGATTGAAAGATGCATTAAATAAATAGTCTTTGAAAAGGTTGGGAAGTGAGAGAATGATTGGAGTATTTTACAAGGCAAAGATGTTTAAGAGAAACTTGCAAAAAGTGGAGCAGAAGGGTGAAATGAGCTGGGCAAGATAAAGACTGGATTTTTTACTGACTATAACTAGAACTCACTGAAATGTTTTTATCTGAAAAATAAAATGTTTTTTTTTTTAAAGAAAGAAACATACCTAGCTAACATTGGAGACAAAATTAAAGTAGACAAGACTGGCTTCAGGGAGATCACATTAGGAGACTGACCTAAGACATCTGGAAAGGAAGTGAGAGTCAAAGAAAAGAACAAAATGTCTGGGATTTTGGAAGTCAATTTTGGAAGTCAGGGTTGGGGAGAAGGGATACCTAAATATGGTTCCTACATATTTGTTGATGTTAGTGTCACAGTAAGTTATCAAAATAGAGATGTCAGTAATAATCTCATATCAGAAGTAATCTGATTATGGAGGCCATAAAAAGCCAAATGAGAACTCAGAAATGGAGATATAAGTGATGATGACTTTGGAACACAGACAGATTTACAGAAAAGTAGATGTTGATTGAAAGGATTTATTAAAGTGAGAAAATTTGATATTACAAAAGTAAAGTGATAATTTATACATACGAATAAAGATTAATATCTGAGACTAAAGATTAGGATGAAATTTAGAGAAATAAAATAACTAGTCTTACAGAAAAGGAAGAAAAATGCTTTGCTTCCTGAAAACAAAGGGAAGAAGGAAAGATGTGAACAAAGTACAAATGAAGATAGCTATAGCCGAGGTGGCAAATAATCATGGGAGGTTTTATTTGGTAGATTTTAGTTTCTTTGTAAAGTAGCGGTAGAGGTCATCTGTAACATTGAAGGGAGAAAAAATAAATAAATTTGAAAAATAAATAACAGCTGAAATAACTATGTGGAAAAGCAGGAAGAGAGAATTTTACTATTTTTAGTAATGCAAATCTGAAAGTCATTAAAGACCATGAATCGATCAATAGTGGAATTTATCTGCTTTTATTATTACATTGAACTGATCTTCTCCAGCAACCCTTAACAACTTGCAAGCAATAGCAAAAAATAATACATGGAAAGGTTTGGCCAGGAATGTGCAATGTTAAGAAAAGAGTTGAGAATGCTAGCAAGATAATGTTTGAAACAGTGAACTAGGATAACTTAGGCTTAAAGAGGTAAGGAAAGAGGAGAGAATAAGAAAGTGAAGGAAATGAAGCGCTGAATGAGGCAGAAACACGGATGATTTGGAGATAACTGAAGGAGAGATCAGGAAGTTTCTAGAACCACTGACCTATAATTATGTGTTTCACACTATCTGGGTCACCCAACCCTAGAATTTTCTGTTAGGCCTTACATTTACCAACTGGCAACCTCAACTGTTGATATCAGTCTCCTTTTCTTAATAATACATTAGCATTGCTAGCCAATTTACTCAAATTGCTCCTGAAAAAAGAAAATGGCCTGAAGATATTTAACACTTTTAGTCTACAGCTTTTTCTGTTTTCTTTACCTTTGTAATATTCTTTATTCCCTTCTTTTCCATAGTTATTCTTCCTTTAACTGAAGGTTTTTGTTCTGTGGTGTGAATGGGGCTTGAGATGAAATTTTTTCTTTCATGATTTTTGTGCTTTCTAGTGTAGTTTCTCATTCAACTTTATGCATTCTTCATTGGGAGTCATCCTTGGAGTTATAAGCCAAGTATGTCATGACACATGCATGCTTTTTAGGAGTATTATCTTAATTAAGTGTTTCAGCATTTTCTAGTACACTTTTGACATATTTAATTTGGTTCATTTAATAGTTGTTCCATATTGATCCTAAATGTGAAATAACGAATGAAATAACGAATGAAACAGTTTCTTTGCTGAAGACCATTATAAACTAATCAGACTTCAAAACTATTGACTTTATTTTGTGATTACATGCTTAATGTCTCTGTAAATTCCTGAATATTTCACACTTCCTCAGGATATACATGTGGTGGGGTTCTCTGCTTTCTTAAGTAACTTACAGATAACCCTGAAATTTACACTCTTACTCCCAGTAGCCTTGTCAAATTCATAAACAACTACATGCAGAAGAACAAAGCTTTTTGGAGGGAAAATCCAAAATCACAAGAGACAAACACAAATCCATCTAACAAAATGAATATGTTAAACTATTTTTAAAAATATTAATGTTCAGTAACATACATATCAATATTTTTTCTTACTTGCAACAGCTATAACACATAGGTTTGCTATCTTAAATTAGATAGAGACAACATTAGAATGTTAAGCCCTGTTGTGGAAGGACGTCTGGCTTCAATATTCTAGGTGTCCTCCTGGGGACCAGATGGTGTAACCTATCATGATTTTCTGGGGTCATCTTATTGGCACAAACAGAAGAGACAGGAAGATGCTGTGGGGAGTGGTGGCAAGTATAAGATAATTTTTTCATGGTGAAGTGGGGAAAAATTTTCTGTTGACTTTATTTTTATCTAATCTGTGTTTTAGATACTCATTCAAGAACCTAAGATTTAGTAATTCTGTATGTTCTTCTTTTTTATTTTTGTAAATCTGAACTTTCATTAAAATCTTCAGGGACGTAAATGATGCTGGAAGTCATTATCCTTAGCAAACTAACACAGGAAAAGAAAACCAAATACCACGTGTCCTCACTTTCAACTGGGAGCTAAATGATGAGAACTTACAAACACAAAGAAGGAAATTAGAGACACTTGGGTCTACTTGAATGGGGAAGAGTGGGAGGAAAGAGAGGAGCAGAAATGATAATTATTAGGTACTGGGTTTAATACCTGGGTGACGGAATCATCTGTACAACAAACCCCCATGACACGAGTTTACCTTTATAACAAAAAGCACATATACCCTTGAACTTAAAATAAAAGTTTAAATGAGTACTGTTTTCTGCTGTGATTATATATACGTATTTTAAATATATGTATATTTTTAAACAATATAGACTAAATGAGAAATTGCTACACTGATATAAAACAATCTATATTAGAAGAAAATTTAATTGAAAAATATCAACGTAATATAAATATAAAATATAAATATAAAATAGTAACCACTGAGTTTATCTCTATTCAAAAATAATAATTATATGTTGTAATACTATAATATTTCTACTTTAATTGTATATAAATCTATAGTATTACTCAAAACAATTGTATCAATCTCTAATTTTGGCTAAAACCTCAACAAATATCTCACATTGGAAAATATTTAAATTCCAACATTGCTGCTATTTAAATGATACATGAATAAGAATAACATACACTTAATATTAAACAGCTTTTCATTAAGATAGTAAAATAGTCATATGCAAATAAATATTCAAGTAAAAGAGAATGCAGAAATTCGAGTATCCTTTATTAGTACTTGACTGGGTAGTTTGTAAAATTTATTTTCATCACTACTAAATATGAATATTTAATTTCAAATTATTTATTTCATAGAAAAGCAAAACAGCTTCCTGGAATTGTAGTCAGTCTCCACTCCAAAGTTTTGAAGGAACAATTGTTTTTAATGTAACATTTGTTTTTATTTGGAGAACCAGAATTCACAAAACACATCTAACAAATAGATTCCTATGTGTTTAAAATCACAGGAAATGTAAAGGCATGCATTTTACTATTATTTTGGGGTCTATATGCTAAGTGAAAATGAAGAAAGAATTTTGAATTTACAGTTTCATTCCTCTGAGCTCATCACAAAAACATAGCATTTGTCCCCTGTGTAATTATATGTGCCATGTTTTATTTTCTATAAAAATACTTTTTCTAAAAATTCAGTTTTCTATTTTAGAATTTTTTAATGAAAGAACTGGAACTTTTGTGTTTGACTTTTATTGTGATTTTGAGCAGATAATCAGAACACTGATTTTAATGGTTATATGCATAATTGTCTTAAAAGAGATTTTTCAGAGTGTAATGGTTGATGCTGGATGTTGCTGAATATATGGTGGTGATTCGTTGTTTGCAGAGGTTAGGGATGACCTATTTATATAAGGCAATTATCACAATATGTTTTAAACTTCAATATCCACAAAAGAACTGAATTTTTTCTTTAGGTACATTAAGCATATGTAATATGTTTTCATAAAATTTAATAAGACAGAAAGATGTACAAAGAGAATGAGCTGTGGGCTACTACAGTCTGAAGAGATTGGATTCATAGCAGCTATCATCTTGTCTCTATAACACATTGTATAATAGAAATAAAATATGAAACAGATGGATAACTAGAAATTGAAGACATTTTTTCTTCTGTAGAGACCCTATTTCCAAGTAAGATTACATGCTGAGGTACCGTGGGTTACAAAATTCAACCCATAACAACCAATAATGAGGAATTCAATGCACTAATATCCTGTATTTGGAAGGGGATGAATGGAAAATTTTTAATTGACTGAAATATATTAATGTTTTAGAATCTGTCCATGGAGCAGAAGACAGAGAAAGAAACCCTAGGTGCAGATTAAATAAGTTACTAAATATGTTAGTAACGTTATTTTTAATATAAAAAAATAAAATGAAAAGAGTAAATTACTTCTAGTACACTATTTTGTGGTTACTATATTTCAAAACTAAGAGGCTATGAGTGATGAGGCTGAAAATTTTAAAAATCTCATAATTAATTTGAATTCATTCTTTTCACAAGATAAAGAAAGCAAATGTATAAAATATATGAAAATAAAACTTAGATATTATTTGTATTTTAAGGCCAATGTCTGCGTTTCACTTGTAGAGATATTTGCAAACAAAAATGAAAACTTTTGGTTTATACTGATATCTGCATATCAGACCACATTCAGCCACAACATATTAAAATATTTCTGGAGATACACAAAATTATTGAACTTAACAAAAATATGAAATGCTAAGTCATGAAACACTAAGGGTTTCCAGAGATTGATAGATATTGCTATAAATGATAAATTCCTATTAGGCTGAATCTTCAGAAAAGAAAAGCAAGAGCAATGCTACTAAAAATGCTTGATCTCATTAAACTAAGGATCTATTCTCTGTAATTGAAAATTGGGCTTCTTTCCTTCTACAACCTGGCTCATAAAAAATCCATACCAACAAAATTGTTGGACAACTCATTCTTTCTGCTGGTAGGAGTTCAGTAATATCTGCTTCCCTTTCATCTGCAATTTCACACCTTTTCAAAGATGTTTATATCATGGGTTTGTGGGAGGGTGGGATGAAACAGAGCAAGAACAGAAAGAAATTAAAAAGCAAATACACAGCAGGAGAAACAGAGCATGACCTAGAGCATGGCATACATTGCAGAATCCAGAGCCTGGACTCCAATGCCAAGTAATTCCAGATTTCAATTCAGATTTAATAATTCATATATTTAATCTAAGTACACAACAGTTTTCTTTTTTGGAACATGGTGTTAATAACATTTATTCCATAGAGTTGTCCCACGAAACAAATGAGATTATGCATATGAGATATTTAGCATAATCCTTGGCATATAATAAGCATTTAGTAATTGCAGCTAATTTGTGTCTTTCAAAGTATAGACATCAGATGATATAAATTTCAAGCCCAAACAAATAAGTGGAAAAAAACAAATTTTATTTAAAATGATGCAATTATTTAAGCAAGTTATATTAAAAGTTAAGTCCAAATGTTTATTCATGATTAGAGAACTGAATGAAAATTTCAAAGTTAAACTTTGAAAATCTCTCTAATGAATATTAGAAAGCAGTAATTTGACATTGACAATATTTACCCCAAACCCCATTTATATAAATAAAACATCACAAGTAGAACAGGGGCAGAAAAAAAAATGCAACACATTATAATCTTTATCTTGCATTCAAAGAATAAAAATTTAATCTTTTAATGTGATTGTGACAACTAGATAATATATTTACATAATGGTAAAATTAATATATTTAGAATTCTTGACTATTTGATTATATGATTATTATCTAACCAGAGTTAGATAACTGTAGTTATCTATCTCTCTCCTGAATATACATTCATATGATTTAAACATGATAAAATTGATTAAATTGATCACTTTTAGAAATGTGAGTGTTTTCATTAAGCTAGGTATTTTGTGATATTTCTCTTATACAGCACATAATAATTTGGTTGGAGCTGTGTTAGAATAAATTAACAACTTTCATTCTGAAACAGCTTTTTGTAAAGTAGCTGAATGGAAAATAATTAAGGGCTAATCTTCTAATGTATCTTGGGAAAATTTAAGAGGCTATTACTTGGACATCCTTTTGAACTTTCAAATAAACAAAATACCTAAAATTTTGAACTCTGGGTTTCTACTCATACAAATGATGAGCAATTTTAGAGTACTCAAAAATTTTTTGTATATCAAATATTATCAGTAGAAATAAGGAACACAAGCTTAACTAGTTCCATTCATGAATTATCATAGATAAGTTGTATTTATTATTGTAATAGAATTAAACAGTAATTCAAAATTATACCTGAGTAGCAAGTGTTCTAGAATAGCATCATTTTTTGAAATAAAACCTTTCTCTGCTTTGGTCATTATTTGAAGTTTTGAAATTTTATAACTTATATTATGTACCTTATAACCTGCTAAATTTAAAACTAAGAGCAATATTACTAATTACATTAAGGCAGGGCATAGTAGTCATGATTTTTAAAAAATTACACAACTTTTAAGGACAGTAATCCATGACAGAAACAATATAGAGTTAAGCTAGCATAGAAGCTCACATTGAATTTTACAAAGTCCTATTGAGTAACATTCTTTTGTATGTAACACAACACTACATGTTTAGTATTCTAAAATAAATGGTAATCTTACAAAATAAGTAATAATCACAAATTATATGTATGATACTTGAAATACAGCTTAAAATTTAAAAATGAATTCTGACTTATAACATTTAAATTCATTATACTTTCTTGTAAATAGATTTAAATATGTTCTAAGATACATGTCCTCTTCACTTAGCAATATTGCTTTTCCCCACATTTGTAAATTATAGTAAGTCCTTCATTTTATTTACTTGTCACAACTTGTTCAGAGATATTCAAAATATAGTACTTAGTAAATACATGATTTAAGAAGAAAATCAATAATTTTTGACAGAATATTATGTTTACTTATTCTTTGTTCCTTAATTTTTACAAGAGTTTACATTTCTAAAAAAGTAATTTATCGTCTGATTAAGGAAGGAATAATAGCCTTTTAATTGTTCTTCTTGTTTTCATTTTTGCTACCCATCAGTCCATTCTCCAGACAAGATCCAAAGGGATTCTTTCAATAAAGTCGAGGCTCTGTATTGAAGTGTACAGGGGTCTCTGGGCTCAGACTCCTCATTAGCCTACACCACATGTTTATTAGATGTACTCTGCTTACATTCACATTCTAACCCTTAACCTCTTATATCTCCATCGAACATTCTTTTCCCAGATCTTCACAACGGTGGCTGTTTCTTGTCGCTTGGCCTCAACTCCTGACTCAATTATAAAGTACATCCCTCAGCTTAGGGCTCTCATTCAGCTTTTTCACATTAGTATATTAATTTTTTTCTCATAGAAATTATCACCGTAAGAAGTTATGAATTTATATATTAGTTCTCTATCTCCACCAGAATAAAATCACCATAAGAGAGTGATTAGTTTGCTCTTTGGACCCACATCAGAGACAGTCTTTGACATCTGTAAATCACTACAAAATTTAGGACAAATTAATGACAGTGAACAAGGAAAGGATAAATTGGAGTGGGAATTAGATCTATGTACATATCAACTCTGTGAATGAGAAGCCAAGGAAAATAATTTAGTCTTGCTTGACTTCTTTTTGCCCACTATTAAAATGAGGGGTTTTAATTAAGCAAATTTGAAAGTCTCTTCCTTAAGGAGTCTCCACACTCTTTTCCATAGTGGTTGTACTAGTTTATATTCCCACCAGCAGTCTAGAAGTGTTCCCTTTTCACTGCATCCATGCCAACATCTATTTTTTTTTTTTTCATTACAGCCATTCTTGCAGGAATAAGTTTATCTCTCTAAAATTTTAATACTAGATAGACTATTTTAAGTTGTTAATAATGCTGTCAGACAAAGTATAGATTTTAGTCACTTATATTTTTTTTCTGTAGAAGGCGGTTGGATAATACAAAAGTAGTATAAAATTTCTTACAAGAAAAGGGAAATTATCATGTTGTATATCTAAGGCAGAAGCGCAATGCTCACTCAGAGAATTTTTTGATGAAAATGTGCTCCTTAAGTAATATTTCACAGACAATGAATTTAAGTGTTGGTCATTAAATATTCTGCCCCTTTACAGATAGAATGTTTAATTTAAATATATGGATTTGTTGAATAGGTTAATAAAAATCTTCCTTTGTTTTCTATTAACTGTCTCTACCTCTTATACCTATTATTAAGTCATATCTTTTCTTTTTTGATTGAATATAGAGAAAGAATTTATTTTAGGACACCTTTTAAAGTATCATAGATATGATTTTTTACAAAAGGAGAAAAGCATAATCTGAAAATATAGAGAGAAATGAAGGAAGTTTTCTGGAGTTCTCCTCTATAAAAAACTTGATTATGGATGAAGGATATAGATGAGATCTACCCTATGGATGTCCCAAGTTTGTAGATTCCTTTTCCTTCTTCCCTTTTTAGTTGATATTTAATAATTGTACATATTTATGGAATACAAAAGGATAATTCAATACATGCATGCAATGTATACATCCCAAATGTTTATTATTTCTTTGTGTTGGGAACTTTCAAAATCCTTTCTTCCAGTTTTTTGATAATTATTGTTAACTATATATACCCTACAGCGCTATAGTGCACTAGAGAGTATTCTTACCTAGCTATAATGTAGTGTCCATCAACTAACCTCTCTCTATCTTCTTCTCCCTGAGACCTTCCTAGCTTCTAGTAATATTTTTTCTGCTCTCTACTTCTTTGTTCAGTTATTTTTTTAGCTCCAACATATAAGTTAAAATATGTGGTATTTATCTTGCTGTACTTTGACTTATTTCACTTCACATAGTGTCCTCCATGCTTAACCATGTTGCTGGGAATGACAAGATTTCATTTTTTATAGCTGAATACTATTTCATTATATATGATCACATTTCCTTTATCTATTTATCTGTTGATGGGCATTTAGATTTATTTTATATCTTGGCTATTGTGAGTAGTGCTGCAATAAATATGGAGGGTGCATGCATATCTTTGATATACTGATTTCTTTTCTTTTGAATAAATACAAAATAGTGGGAACCTGAGTCTTTCGGCAGTTCAATTTTTAGTTTTTTTTTGAGAAACCTCTATATTGTTTCTACAATGAATGTATTAATTTCTATGTCCACTAACAATGTGTAACAATCCCTTTTACTCCACATCCTTGCCAGCATTTGCTAGTTTTCATGTTCTTAATAGTCATTCTAACAGGGATGGGACACAGAATCTCATTTTGATTTTGATTTGCATTTCCCTGATGATTAGTGATGTTGAATTTTTTCTTCATCTGTTTATTGGTCATTTGTATGTCTTTCTGTGAGAAATGTCTGTTTATATTCTTTGCCCATTTTGTAATCAATTTTTTTTATGCTCAGTTGTTTGAGTTCCTTGTATATTCTGAACAGAAATCCCTTGTCAGAGGACTAATCTACATGTATCTTCTCCTATTCTGCAGATTGTGTCTTCATTCTGTTGGCGCCTTTCTTTGCTGTGCAGAATGCTTTTAGTTTGATATAATCACATTTGTCTATTTATGTTTTTGTTGTTTGTACTTTCAAAGCCTTATGCATAAAATATTTGCCTAGACTGATGTCCTGAAGTATTTCCCCTATAGAAGTATTTTTATAGTTTCAGGTCATAAATTTAAGTATTTAATTCATTTTGAGTTGATTTACATATACACTGAGAGGTAAGAAGTTAGTTTATTCTTCTGCATATTGATATTTAGTGTTGCCTGCATAATTTATTGAAGAATGTCTTTTTCCCAGTGCATACTTTGGCAAATTTGTCAAAAATCAATTGCCTCTAAATACCTGAGTTTATTTCTGGGTGCTCTGCTCTGTTTCATTGATCTGTGCATCTGTTTGTATACCAATACCATGCTGTTTTGGTTAAGATGGCTTTGTATATATTTTGAAGTGAGGTAGTGTAATGTCTCCTGCTTTGCTTTTTTGCTCAGGATTGCTTTGTCTATTCTGAGTCTTTTTCGATTCCATATAAATTTTAGGGTTGTTTTTCTCTACCTCTGAGGTGAGGAATGTCATTGGTATTTTAAGACGGATTGCGCTGACCTTGTAGATTGCTTTGTGTAGCATGATTATCTTAACAATGTTAACTCTTCCAATTCATAAGCATAATATGCCTTTTTATTTTAGGGGTTCTCTTCAATTTTTTTCATTGCTGGTTTTGAGTTTTATTGTAGAGATTTTCATTCACCTCCTCAGTTCAATTTACTCCTTAATATTTTTTTCATAACTACTATACATGAGATCACTTTTTTGATTTATTTTTCAGGTAGTTTGTTATTGGAATGTAGGAGTACTGATGATTTGTGTATACTGATACTGTATCCTGCAATTTTACTGAATTTATTTCTCAGTTTTAAGAGTTTTTTTTTTGTTTTGTTTTGTTTTTTGGTAGAGTCTTAGACTTTTCTATGCATATAAGATTATATCATCTGCAAATAGAAATAATTTGACTTCTTATTTTTCAATATGTATGCCATTTATGTATTTATATTGCCTAATTGCTTTGTCTAAAACTTTTAGTAACACACTGAATAACAGTTGTGATATTAGACATTCTAATCTTACTTCTTTTCTCAAAGGAAAGGCTTTTAAGCTTTTCCCCATTCAGAATGTTAGCTGTGTATCTTCTCCCTGTAATCGGTTACAAAAATAAAGATTCTCTTTTGTCCCAGTTCATCTGTATCTCGTTATTGGGCCATGAGAACAAGCAGTCCGACCCTCGGTTTGGTTCGGGAACATAGTCATGGCTTAGATCACTGCAGTGGAATAGAAAAGACTAACTATAATGACAGTTATACATAGATCTGAAGCTGCTTTACTTGAAATGTCTCTGAACTGGTTGATATGTAGGACAATCCTTTACATGTTCTAGATTGTAAAAGAAGATAAGAAAAGAAAAGTAGCTCAGAGCAGTCTGAGCTATATGAGGTGTGCAAACTTTATCAGACCCAGAGCAACATAAGTGTGGGGCTTCAATCATGCTCTCCACACCTATGCCTGGGGGCAATTGTTTAAACGCATCTAGAAATCCTCTCCACTGACTGCCCTGTGGACTCAGAAATTGGGTTTCCAACTATTAGCCTTTGTTTTTGTTTATTTTCATAGAAATTTTCCCTCATTAAATGCCTGATGGCTAGTACCATCTAGCAGATACCTTCTACTGCCAAGTCCCAACTGAGATTCTCCTGGCTTTAACTGAATGAGAAAAGGGACTTCGACTGTTCAAAGCGGGGGACTGACTCTTGAGCACTCCATTTCTCCTCTAGACTCTACGTGCCCTGGGTACATTTTGGTCTGAGAGCCCTTCTCTCACTTCAAGAATCAGATTCAGAATCAAAGGCTGAGCTTGTTCTCGGCAGCAAAGCTGATGGCCCATGCAGCTGGGACACTTCCTACTCTGCACCACCCCTGTTCAACTTTCTTCTGAGGGAAACTTCAGCACATTTCAGTCATGTGTCTACTGGGAGGTACAGGGAGGCTTGATACCTAAGCCCTAACAGGAGGACAGGAATTCTTCTTCCTAGGCCTGCAGGGATGGTCTGTCTGCCCTCGTCGAGCTTGGGTGGGTCTTGACAGAGAGTGTGGATCTTAATTTAAAAAAAAAAATCTATCACTTTATTTATTTTCATAATCTTTTTTTAAAAAAAGAATAAGGTGTTTGTTTTCATTTTTGTTTCTCTGTAGAAGGAGAATGAGGATCTAGAATTCCCCTGGAGGAAACAGGGGCAATCCTTCTCTGATTGGTGACCTCAAGTGGACACACACAGGCACATACAAGTACATGCACATACGTGTGCAGATACACACATATGCACACACACCTGTGGGATATGGTGAGGTTTCTCTTCAAATAACCTGATTAATCTTTTATCCTTTATTTCATAGTACCCCACCTTTCTCCTTTTTCTCCTTTCCTTTTTGCCTTTGTTAGATGCCCAGGCACGCCACAGTACTAGGCGTTATCAGTACCAACTCACATTCCTTTCCTTATTTGGAAAGAGGACTAACTTCCTAGATCATTACAGACATCCCTTACCCCTCCTCTCCTTTTTTTTTTTAACTTTCCCACTTTATCTAAAAAAATCAAATGTTTAGCCAACCGGGATTAGTTTAGATTGTACGACCCAACCCCAGCCAATGGAAAAAGGTACAGGGATAGGACTCGTGTCAGAAATAAAGGTTTTCGTGTCCCTTTGTTCAGGTGTGTTCTCATGGCGACTGGCCAAGGAGGCACCCCTCTTCACAGAATTAAAATTGCTTTGCTAAGAATCTTTTGTTCGAGTCTTCAATTTCCTTAGGAATTTGAGCATTATTTCTAACACATCCTTGAAATCCCCCACACTCTCACAGATACATACACGAAGGGCACATACCCCCACGCCCATGCATGCAGGCTTAACACACATAGCACACGTGAACACATATATACACACACGCGTGTTCTTGTCTGACTTTCACCTCTGGGGCTACAGAGATTGGAGGAAATTAGGAGAGGAGACAGGAGGAGCCAAGGGGGAATATGGCAGCAGAGTAGAGGGGTCCATTAAGAGAAGAGGCCACACTTCTTAGGAGACCAAGGAACTTCCTTTCCTGCCGCGACTCTAAAATCTTACATTTCTCTTCCTGGCCTTGGGAATCGATTCTCCAATAATTAAACAAGTAGACTCCAAGTTTATGTCTTTCTGGGGGTTGAATTCCTGTGGAGACTTGAGCTGAACGTATGAGTTCTCTGTGGACCTTCTGGACTCTTCTTGCTTTCAGTGATAAGGGAAGAATGAGGTACACTCTTGGGGTTCAGATTTATATGGAGACAAAATTTATTAGAACAGGAGGCAAAAAACAAAAAATGGAGGGGATCGGTGCGGGAAAGAACCACATATGTTGACGTCCCCTGAACACTTACAGAACTATCCCCCGTTCTTCCTCATCTCTAGTCATGAAAGTGGCCGATTTGCTTAATTAGTTATTTCCCATCTCTTTACATTCTCGGGGAATGTAAGGGGTCAGCCGACTTCCGCTGAAGCCACCTCAGAGCTGGGGTGTGCAAGTGTGTGGGGACTACATTTGTCTTCTTGTGACTATGGAGATGAGGTTTTATTACTAATGACTCACTCATCCTTCCTGCAGACTAGGGCTTCTCCCCTGTGTGTGTCCTCCGGTGATAGCAGAGGCTTGACTTCCGGCTAAAGCCCCGCCCACACTCCCTGCAGATGTAGGGCTTCTCCCCTGTGTGTGTCCTCTGGTGATAGTAGAGGGTTGACTTCTGGCTAAAGCCCCGCCCACACTCCCTGCAGAGGTAGGGCTTCTCCCCTGTGTGTGTCCTCTGGTGACTGAGGAGGCTTGAATTATTGCCAAAGCCCCGCCCACACTCCCTGCAGAGGTAGGGCTTCTCCCCTGTGTGTGTCCTCTGGTGATAGTAGAGGGTTGACTTCTGGCTAAAGCCCCGCCCACACTCCCTGCAGAGGTAGGGCTTCTCCCCTGTGTGTGTCCTCTGGTGACGGTGGAGGCTTGAATTATTGCCAAAGCCCCGCCCACACTCCCTGCAGAGGTAGGGCTTCTCCCCTGTGTGTGTCCTCTGGTGATAGCAGAGGCTTGACTTCCAGCTAAAGCCCCGCCCACACTCCCTGCAGAGGTAGGGCTTCTCCCCTGTGTGTGTCCTCTGATGATAGCTGAGGCTTGACTTCTGGCTAAAGCCCCGCCCACACTCCCTGCAGAGGTAGGGCTTCTCCCCTGTGTGTGTCCTTTGGTGTATAACAACATCTGATTTATCACTGAAACCTTGCCCACACTCTCCATACTTGACTTTTGCAATTCTTGAGATTCCTACTCCCACAAATAATTTGCCTGTGTTCTCTGGATTCACTTTCTGGCCTGTTCTGGACTGTTCTTCCATCATTCTTTCTCCCACTCTAGAGCTCCCCATCTGTCCTTTGGGTGGGCTAGAAAAGGCCCTTGAAATCTCCTTCTGCCATGTCCTTTTATTCAAGAGTTTGGACCTTTCTTTGATCTCTTGACCTTTCGTTTTGTCATTACAGCTGCGTGGATCAGAATATTGCTGCTCCTGATTCTGATCCCCTGAGCAGAGATTCTCTGGTTGGAGGAGTCTTCTTGCAGATGGTCCTGGGAAGTTCTGAGTGGAGTGATTGCGTTCCACGTGTTGACTGAGAAATTTCTGACTTGAAAAGGCCAGACAGCATGAGGGACATGGATGGATCTCTGGCTTTGGTTCTGAAAGAGGAAGTTTTTGGTCAGGGTAGATGTTTTGTTCAGGCCTTACCACATATGAAGGTATGAAGATCAAATGAAGAACCAAGCATTCTTCGTATGTTAACAATGCAAGCTCTCTCCCACCAAGTGCTGGATGGACCTTTACAGTCCATTTTTCCTTTCCACTTTTATTCACTACATCTTAAAAAAAAAAAATCCAGATATCCCACATCTTGAGCCTTTTCTATATATCAGCCAGACTAGGTAACCTCAAACAGCATCAGGGGCAGTGTCATTCCTTACATAGATGGAACTGCAGGGACCTTTCCCCCACATTGCAGGTATCTTCCAAGTCCTATAAAGCCTTCCCTGATCACCCTCTGCCACATCCTCCCTCCTTGGTCCCTGGGCACTTTTGCTAACACGAGGTCTTCAGCTATTTTATTCTATTGAGAAATAACACTCTTGATGACTTAGGTGAGATTTTCCTTAGTGACTTCCTAAGAGGGGAAAAGGATCTATTAGGAGCACTCAGCCTGGAGATCCACAAATGTGGTTAAAGAGAAGATGTGTGAGCAAATCTGAATTTGCGTCTCCTCATTCAAAAGGACATATTTAATTGAGGACTGTTATGTGCCTGGTTCTCCTTCAGGAAGTGGGATTCAGGTTGGCCAACACAGAATTGTCCAGGTCCCAATGACTAAAGGACTCTGGGTCCTGCTGCCCCAACTAGGTGCATGGATTGCTTCTGTTTCAGATTCCACAAATCATAAAATGAGGATATGCTCTTTCTCAGGCTGCACATCAAGTATTCATGTTTGAGATATTTCATTCAATCTGAGTCCATTTCAAATACAATAGGAAGTCTTTTTTCAAAATACATCCCTACTCAGGCTTACCTCCATGTTCCGCACCTTCATCCTGCCCACCATTCTCTCTCACGTGGAAACTGAAGCAGCTCTGAGCAGATGACCCACTGCAGCCTATTTTCCAAAAATGAACCAAAGCTGAACTCTTTCTGGCCTTAGGACCATTATACTAGCTGTGCCCTGTGCCTGGAACCCCTGGCCCACAGGCACTTGCACTTCTCAAATGCTGTCTCCTAAGAAAAACTTTCCCTGACAATACCCTGCAACACTCTACTCTCACCTCACACTGATCCCCAGATATTCTTTCTGGATTCATTTTCTTCAAAGCACTAATCACTGTCTGATATTACACATATGTCTGTATGTAATCATATGGCTACCTAATTCACATGTCATCTGTTCACGAGCAGTTTTTCTGATTGTCTTGATCAATCTGTATTTATACTTCCTGCAACATCGTCTGGCACTGAGTAGGAGTTCACATAACAGCTAATTGAGATAATGAATGAATGAATAACAACACATGTATATCATTAAGAAATATCAAGGAAATGCCAGAAGAAACTACCTCGTTGGGAGAGCTGGTAGGTGTTTGAGAACTTGATTTTTGTCTTTAAGTCTTTCAGCACTATATGCTGTTATATACTTTGTGCATGAAGTACTTAGAATATAAAATCAGAACAAAGATTTAAAAATATAAAAATTGTTCCAAAGAGGCAAAGACATATAACATGAATCTTTAATTTTGGAAGCCACTGATTTGAAATCTTACTGACTTTAGATGGCATTTTGCTCTACTTAAGAGTTAAACCATGAAAATTCTCTAGGTTAATTATTTCTTTCCTGTCCTTTAAAAAGAGTAACAGTGATGCCTACCTCTCCCTGCCATGAGCTCTTTCTTCCACTTGCTGCCCCATTTGATGCCCAGTTCCTGGCCATACTCATCCCCATACCAGACCAGCAGTTCACAGCCTGGCCTAATGACTCGGCAGGTTCTATAGAAGATCTGCCTGTGGTACTGGAAGGCCACCAGGTTCTGCTCTTCATCATCCCGGGCACAGTTCACATACCTGGGGTCAAGGCAGGCAAAGGGAAAGAAAAGAGGCAGTGAGTTCCCAGTATCTGTCAGATCCAGGTCTGGCCCATCACCTGCTGGTGAAGGCCTCCATGGTCTGTGCTGACCACTCTTCCACCACTCCTCTGGTAACCTTCTGCTCATTCCTAAATCTCTTTCACAATGTCATATGAACTTGCACTTCTGACTACAGTGCTCATCCTGCCTAGAACGCTTCCCTGCCATGCTTAATCAACCATTTTTTCAAAGCCCAACTCCAGACTTAACTCAACCTTGATTGGCCATAAAACACATTGACCTCTAGCTTCTATAAACTCTAAATTAATTCTGTTTGATACCACAGAACTTGGTGCTTGGTATATTTATCATGTACTCTGCTTCTAGATTAGCGCATATCATTCTACACTCAGCCCAAGTCCATCTTTCTTTGACAGGCCTTCCTCTAATCACCCTACAGTTCACTCAGGTGCCATTCATCTGACTTCCCCAGATTCCCAGAGAAACTTAGAAGTTTATCTTGGTGCCTCAATTTTGTCTAGCCTACATATTTATGTTTTGATACCAATAAATCATAATATCTATATTTTTGTTTTTTATTTGTAAATGTTGATGGTGTAAAACAGCATTGTATAGAGAAAAATAGAAATAAGGGATGTGAAAATCATTGAGGGAGGCATGATGAGAAGGAAGGAAATCCAGGTTTGTGAGAAATAGAAGTTCTCTCTGAAACTCAGAGAGCTACTGGTCTTACCTCATCCAGTTGGCCCAGGATTTATCTTTTCCATCCACATACTCATAGCAGTTTCTCCCCTTGGTGATCTGAGTTTCAGAAAAATAAGGTACAGACTTTTTAAAGGGTAAAAATCAGAGGAATTATTTTACTACACTGTCATCAATGGCCTTTGGGCGTGCATAACTTCAACTGCCAATTGAGACCACATGGTATGCATCTTAGTCATCATCTACACATCTGAGTTGGTTTGTCCAATAAGAGCAGAAGGTCCACAAGGGAGGATGCATTTCTTTGTCTTTGTACCACTCTGCTCCCATGTACCCTCTGATCTCTAAACAAGAATTCCATGTTCCTGCAAAGACCCTTGAGTACACAGAGCTAACCATGTTTTCCCTACCTATATCCTAACATGTAGAAGGTGATGTCCCACCAAAGGCACAGAAAGGATGTGGGAAGACAGAACAGGGGAAATGATAGGCTCTTCTTACCAGCCAGGAGTATCCATTGTTGGCTGCCTCTTCGTCCTCTGTAATTCGGCCCTCATAGGGGCCGAAGTGCAGACCCAGCGGCAGATCAGATGCCTCGTTCCATACTCCAAGCCCAGCCTGAGGGATGCCTGATGGCCCAATTCTCAGCCCCGGGGGCAGACTCAGGGCTGAACGGTTGGGATGCCCCTTGTCCACTGCACTGTCCTTTACAAATGTAGGGGGCCCATGAGCAGCACAACTGTCAATGAAGAAGTTCTGACACATCTCACAATCTGGAAGTGAGGGAAGCAGAGATTAGGAAAATTGTAATGCATGTTCCTTGATATAAGAGCTTCAGAAAGAGCTTGGCACTCACATCATTCAGCCCCAATCCTGTACTCTGATTCATTAGAGAAAGGGAATGATTTGTGGGCCAAATGATGAAATTACTGTACCAGGACGTAACAGCAAGCTGTGTGAGTGGTCAAAAGGGTCACTTACAGAGGTAGTCATCATCCTGTGGCTCGCTGACCTCTTTGTATGCATGACCCTTCCTTTCTCGCAGGCTATACATCTTTCCTTCAGTCTCCTTCTTCCTAAGTTCTTGGTTGGAGAAGAGTAGATGGGTAAAATTGGGAGTCTGGGGTGTTCATCCTTGTTTCATAAGAAAATGTGAAATATCCTACCATCAAATTAGCATCTACCTTTCTACATACTCTAGTCTCCCCCTCTTCACTGCTTCAGAGAGACTCAGACCCCACACCCACACTGACTGCAGATGCCTATTCAATTTTAGTTTCTGGCTGTTATTATCCCATTAACCTCCCAACCTTTCTGCTTACAAAATGGTTTATTCATGCATTTATTCATCCAGAAAGTATTTCTTGAGGGCACATTACATCTTAGGCATTGAACAAAGGCCTGGACATACAACACTAAGAAAGTATGGTCTCTATAGGGGATCTTCTATAAACTAGTAGACATGTGATGGAAGAGGAAATGTAGAAATGCAGAAAAGAATATCTATTATCAGAGAGGTATTTTTTGGACACCTTGCATGTATCAGTTCATTTATATTTAATTTAATGCTTTCAAACAATGTTCTTGGTCTATATATTCTTGGTCTCATTTTACAGATTGCCATTCAGGAGCTCAGAGAATTTATAAGATTTGCCCAAGGCCCCAATGCTTCTCTGTGGATTATAACCCAAGTGAGTGACTTCAAAGTTGATGTTTTTCCATGCTAGTCAATACTGTATCCAAGCCTGGGCATGGTAGTTCAAGCCTGTAATCCTAGCATTTTGGGAGGCTGAAGTGAGCAGATCACTTGAGGCCAGGAGTTTAAGACCAGCCTGGTCAACATGGTGAAATCCTGTCTCTATTAAAAATACAAAAATCAGCTGGGCACAGTGGCTCATGACTATAATCCCAGCTACTCAGGTAACTGAGGCAAGAAAATGGCTATTTTCATGGAGGCAGAGGTTGCAGTGAACCAAGATTGCACCACTGCACTCCAGCCTGGGTGACAGAGTGAGACTCTGTCTCAGTGAACAAATAAACACATAATTTTAACAAAATACTGCATCTACCTTCTGGTCTCAGAGTTGAGTCCAGCTTAAACCCAGGCCTATGCAAAGTCCACCCCACATAGGTAGACCATACTCATCAACCTTTCTAGAGGACATAGAGAGACTAAAGTCCCCCCAAATATTTTTTCTTACCCAGTTTTAGTCTAGAGTGCCGTCCAGAGGTCCTTGCTTCTCCAGGAGGGGACACTGGTTTCTGAGCCTGCTCTGAGCCACTTGTATTCAGTAAATTTGCTGTTCCTGATACTTCTTTCAAACTAGATTCATTATTGAATGATGCCTTGGGCATTCCCTTTAATGTGAGAGTCACATATTAAAAGACAACTTGCATTTCTTTAGTTCTTTATGGCTTGCAACATGTTTTCATATGCATGACTCTAGTTAATGTTCAAACCTTGGAAATACCTAGAGTGTCTAAACACTAGAGGGAAAAAAGAAGGTATAAGTGAGTAGTGAATCTGGGACTCTAACCCATATCTTAAGGCTCTTTCCTTCAACTTTCTTTAAAATGTTCTATATAAGTCAAAGGGAAGGAGGAAGAATACTTGGGAAGACTAACTGGAGAATCAACAAGATCTGTGAAAGAAGCGGGTAAGAGCTTACAGAGAGGAGGGAATCTTCCATAAACTAGCAGACTATTGATGGAAGGGGAAATGTAGAAAAGCACAGAGGGACAAACCACATCCAGAAAATGAGGTAGTAAAGCAGTAAGGTTGGGAACAGAACAAAGAGATGATTGGCAAAAATATATCTAGACAACTAAGAAAGTGATGTCAAAGTTGCATGTTGCTATATCCTGGAAAGAATGTTTGGCTTTGGAATTAGATTAGTTAGTTCCTGTACCAATTCTGCTAATTCTGCTTGTCTGCTTGAATAAGGGTGTATTGTTACCTAATTCTCTTTAGTTTCCTGATCCAGAAATTGACATACATGTGTTTTTTTTGTTTTGTTTTTGTTTCTTTAGAAGGAGTCTCACTCTGTTGCCCAGGCTGGAGTGTAGTGGCACGATACCAGCTCACTGCAGCATCTACCTCCAAGGTTCAAGAGATCCTCCTACCTCAGTCTCCTGAGAAGCTAGGATTACAGGCATGTGCCACCATACCCAGCTAATTTTTGTGTATTTATTAGAGATGGGGTTTCACTAGACTGACCAGGATGGTCTCAAACTCTTCGCCTCAAGTGATTCACCTACCTCAGCCTCCCAAAGTGCTGGGATTATAGTTATGAGCCCCCTCACCCAGCCCATGCTAATTCTTTATTTTATTTTTATTTTTTTGAGAGGGAATCTCACTCTGTTGCCTAAGCTAGAGTGCAGTGGCACGATCTCAGCTCACTGCAGCCTCCACCTCCCAGGTTCAAGCGATTTTCCTGCTTCAGCCTCCCAAGAAGTTGGGATTACAGGTGTCCACTACCTCGCCCAGCTGATTATTGTAGTTTTAGTAGAGATGGGATTTCACTATGTTGGCCAGGCTGATCTCAAACTCCTGACCTCAGGTGATCTGCCCACCTCCACCTCTCAAAGAGCTGGGATTACAGGTGTTAGCCACTGCCCCTGGCACTAATTCCCAATATTGTAGTGAACATGAAAGATAATAATGTTCACCAAAGTGTTTTTTGAGCTACTTAATACAGTATGAATGTGAGATTAATAATTTTTCTCACCAGGTGCAGTGGCTAACACCTGTAATCCCAGCACTTTTGGAAGCCAAGGCAGGCAGTTCACCTGAGATCAGGAGTTTGAGACCAGTCTGGCCAACCCCGTCTCTACAAAAAATATAAAATACTAGCCGGGTGTGGTGGTGGGTGCCTGTAATCCCAGCTACTTGGGAGGCTGAGGCAGGAGAACAACTTGAACCTAGGAGGTGGAGGTTGTAGTGAGCTGAGATTGTGCCACTGTACTCCAGCCTGGATGACAAGAGTGAAACTCTGTCTCAAAAGGGAAGGGGAGGGGAGGGGAGGAGGGGAGGGCAGGGCAGGGCAGGGCAGGGCTAATTTTTTCTCACAGACGGGGTATGGTGGCTCACATCTATAATCCCAGCAGTTTGGGAGGCCGAGGTGGGAGGATGGCTTGAGCCCAGTAGTTCTAGACCAGCCTGAGCTACATGGCAAAACCCCGTCTCTACAAAAAACATAAAAATTAGCCAGACATGGTGGTGCATGCCTGTGGTCCCAGCTACTCGGGAGGCTGAGGCAGGAGGATCACACTAACCTAGAAGATGGAAGCTACAGTAAGCCGAACTTGAGTCATTGCACTCCAGCCTGGGCGAAAGAGCCAGACCCTGTCTCAAATCACTCCCCCAACCCAGAAAAATAACAAACAAACGAAAATTATCTCATAGTCCTGATATCATCTCTACAGTTGAAATCTAACTCTAAGATATTTTCAGCATTCCTTGACCCTGTTACTTACAGTTTAATTCATAAACTTGGAATCAGTCATTCAGAAAACACTAAGGAGGCTCTCAGAGGCCCTGAGCTGGGCTTGAGAGTTCTGAGAAAAATCAGACATGGACCAGACTCCTGAAGAGCTCACAATGAAGAGGCAGCAGGCAGGCTAAACGAATAATTCCAAACAACATGACAGTTCCCTAATTGGAGCCCAGAGGAAGGAGCTGTTACTGCCTTCTACAGGAATAAGCATTTGAAATCAATTCCAGAAGAATATATTTTTACATAATAGGGTGTAACCTATATGAAGTCCTAAACCATTTTCTTATTTGTTGTTTCTCAGTCTTCAACCTGAAACTCCTCAGGGCTGGAAGCTGCTTCCTCTGATCAGAATGGGTTCCTTAGGATGGTAGGGACCCTATCTCCTTCTGGGACCATCCACAGTATGAAAGGTCTATTTGCTTGGAGGCTTCCCTTAATCATAGTGTTTTAGTGCAAATCTCCCTTTACCATAACAAGGAAAACTGAGGTTCAAAAGTCAGTTGGATGAATTATGTAAGACATATGGATAAGACAGCATAAACTTTATAAAACTATGAAACTTTTAATGATCTTGTAAGTGCTTTAGAGAAGGAGTTTTGGATTAGACTGCACCAACACTGAATGTGATCCCAGGGATATAATTGAACATTTTTTACCTCAGTTTTCTCATCTGTAAAATGGCTATAGTTATAGCATCTACTTAATAGGTACTATATGTAAGTTGAATAGGAACTTTATGTAAAGTTTATTCATTTAAAATGCTTAAAATAAAGTCTGAAAATACTGAGAAAATAACACCTTGGTAGCGATTGTTGTTGCTGTTCTTATTAACTCTTAAAATAATGATGATGTCAGACACTGTGCTAAAGAGATCAGGAAAGGAAGGTAGTAGTCCCTATGATAGCCTGTACATTCTCCTTCTTTTACCTGTGTCTGGATCTATGAGGAAGGTTTCTCGTTAGCAGGATTTGGGAAATACTTACCTTCTGGTGTTTACTCTGTTCCACTCTTACGGCCATCCAAGGAGGTTTAACTAAAAGGTGATGAGAAATCAGTGGTTTGGTTGGTAAATGTTTCCAAACTCTAGAGATACTCTCTTTTATTACTTTTTTTTCTTTTTGAGATGGAGTCTCTCTCTGTCGCCCAGGCTGGAGTGCAGTGGCACAATCTCCACTCACTGCAACCTCCATCTCCTGGATTCAAGAGATTCTCCTGCCTCAGCCTTGCGAGTTGTTGGGAACTACAGGTGTGTGCCACCACGCTCGGCTAATTTTTGTATTTTTAGTAGAGACGGGGTTTCTCCATGTTGGAGATGCTGGTCTTGGCCTCCTGACCTCAAGTAATCCACCTGCCTCATCCTCCCAAAGTGCTGAGATTACAGGCGTGAGCCACCATGCCTGGCCTAACTCTGGAGTTTCTCAGTAGAGACACAGAATTCTGAAACAGAGAGTGATGATTCCAAGTATTATCCAAAGGCGATTTGGAAATGTTTTCTGAAGTATCATTAAGGCCTATGCTTCTATTAGAGGCATTGCTAATTTTCTTAAGATTTAAAAAAATAGACAAAACTTCCTGTTTGTTTCCTCCTATTAAGGTATACCTAATAAGGTATCTATTACATTAATTTTTAAAATGTAAATTGACTGACCTTTCATGACAAACACACTGAACAAGCTAGGAATAGAAGGAAATCACCTCAACATAAGAAAAGGTCATATAAGAAAAGTCCTCTTTTTTTTTTGAGATGAAGTCTTGCTTTGTCACCCAGCTGGAGTGCAGTGGTGGAATCTTGGTGCAAGCTCCGTCTCCTGGGTTCATGCCATTCTCCTGCCTCAGCCTCCCGAGTAGCTGGTACTACAGGCACCTGCCACCATGCCTGGCTAATTTTTTATATTTTTAGTAGAGACTGGGTTTCACCCTATTAGCCAGGATGGTCTTGATCTCCTGACATCGTGATCCACGCACCTCAGTCTCCAAAAGTGCTGGGATTACAGGCGTGGTGACGGGCACCTGTAGTCCCAGCTACTCAGGAGGCTGAGGCAGGAGAATCACTTGAATCTGGGAGAAGACGGAGCGAGGCTCCATCTAAAAAAAAAAAAAAAAAAAAAAAAAAGAAATGAAACTATAAAGATTTTTACCAAAAAATTGTTAGAAGTAATACATGAATTCGGGCCGGGCACGGTGGCTCACGCCTGTAATCCCAGCACTTAGGGAGGCCAAGGTGGGCAGATCACGAGGTCAGGAGATGGAGACTATCCTGGCTAACATGCTGAAACTCCATCTCTACTAAAATTGTAAACAATTAGCTGGGCGTGGTGGCAGGCACCTGTAATCCCAGCTACTCGGGAAGCTGAGGCAGGAGAATGGCGTGAACCTGGGAAGTGGAGCTTGCAGTGAGCCGATATCATGCGGCTGCACTCCAGCCTGGGTGACAGAGCCAGATTCTGTCTCAAAAAGAAAAAAGAAAGAAGAAGTAATACCTGAATTCAGCATACAAAATCCACACCCCAAACAGTTGTGTTTCTATTTACTAACAATGAGCAATCCACTAAGGAAATTAAGAAAAAAATCCCAACCACAATAGCATCAAAAAGAATAGAATAATTACGAATAAACTTAACCAAGAAGGCAAAAAACTTGAACACTGAAAACTACAAAATGGTGCCAACAGAAGTTTAAGGAGACACAAATAAATGGAAGGACATCCTGTGTTCATGGATTTGAAGATTTAATATTGTTAACATGTTCATACTGTCAAAATGATCTACAGATTCAATGTCATCTCTATCAAAATGCCAATGCCATTATTTTCAGAAATGGAAAAATATCCAAAAATTCATACAGACTCTCTAAAGAAGCAGAATAGCCAAAACAATCTTGAAATAGAAGAATAAAGTTGAAGACCTCACACTTCCTGATTTCAAAGCATATTACAAAGCTACAGTAATCAGAAAAGTATAGTACTGATATAAAGACAGACATACAGACCAATGGAACAGAATGGAGGCCAGAAATAAACGCTTGTGTATATGGTCAGATGATCTTCAGCAAGGATGCCAAGACTACACAATGGGGGAAAGGACAATCTGCAAGAAATGGTGTTGGGAAAATTGGATATACACGTGCAAAAGAGAAGACAGACTCTTACCACATATCTCATATAAAAATTAACTCAAAATAGATTAAAGACTGAAATGTAAGACCTATAAGTACAGAACTTCAAGAAGAAAACAGAGGAAAATCTTCATGACATTGAAATGAACAATAACTTCTTGTATATGACACCAAAAGCATAAGTAATAAAAGCAAAATTAGACAAGTAGGACTACATCAAACTTAAAAACTTCTGTGTAACAAAGAAAACATTCAACAGAGTGGCAAGACATCCTATAGAGTGGAAGAAAATATATGCAAATCACATATCTGATAAAGGGTTAATGTTGCTGAGTGAAGTGGCATGTAACTATAGTTCAGCTATTCAGAGGCTGAGGTGGGAGGATAACTGAAACTCAGGAGTTCGAGACCAGCCAGGGCAACATAGTGAGACCTCTGTCTCAAAAAAAGAAGATAAAGAGTTAATATCCTGGCCAGGCGCTGTGGCTCATGCCTGTAATCCCAGCACTTTGGGAGGCCAAGGCAGATGGATCATCTGAGGTTAGGAGTTCATGACCAGACTGGCCAACATGGTGAAACCCCATCTCTACTAAAAATACAAAAAATTAGCTGGGCACGGTGGTGTGTGCCTGTAATACCAGCTATTCAGGAGGCTGAGGCAGAATGATCGCTGGAACCTGGGAGGTGGATGTTGCAATAAGCTGAGATCACACCATTGCCCTCCAGCCCGGGCGACAAGAACAAAACTCTGTCTCAAAAAAAAAAAAAAAAAAAAAAAAAAGAGTTAAGATCCAGAATATATGAAGAACTCCTATAGTACAACAACAACAAAACAAATAATTAAATAATGAGTGCTATGGACTGAATTTTGTTTCCCTGAAATTCATATGTTGAAGCATATTTAATACCTCAATAGGATAGTATTTAAAGATGGAGCCACTGGTAGGTAATTAGGGCTAGGTGATGTCATGAGGGTGGGACCCTTAGGATGACATTAGTGCTTTTGGCTGGCGCAGTGGCTCATTCCTATAATCCCAGCACTTTGGGAGGCCAAGGAGGTGGGCGGATCATTTGAAGCCAGGAGTTTGAAACCAGCCTGGTCAACATGGTAAAACCATATCTCTACTGAAAATACAAAAATTAGCTGGTGTGCCCCTGTAGTCCCAGCTATGTCGGGGGCTGAGGCAGGAGAATTGCTTGAACCCGGGAGGTGGAGTTTGCAGTGAGCTGAGAATGCATCACTGAACTCCAGTCTGGGGCAACAGAGTGAGACTGTCTAAAAAACCCAAAATCTTCTAGTGGATAGTATTGCTTTTATAAGAAGAGGAAGATACTCCTTCTCCTTCCTACTATGGGCACACAAATAATTCATGTAAATACACAGTGAGTTGGAGGCTGCCTACAAGTCAGGAAGAGAGCCCTCACCAGAACCCAACCATGCTGGCACTCTGATTTTTTACTTCCAAGCTTCAGAAATGTCAGAAAAGAAATTTCTGTTGTTTAAGCCACCCAGTGTATGGTATTTTCTTGTGGCAGCCTGGGCTGACTAATACAATAGGCAAAAACTTGAATAGAGATTTCTCAAAAGAAGATACATAAATGGCCAAGAAGCATATGAAAATATGCTTAACATCACTAATCATCAGGGAAATGAAAATTAAAACCACAACGAGATATCACCTTATCCTGTTATGATAGCTTCTGTCAAAAAAACAGAAAATAGCAAGTGTTGGCAACAATGTGGAGAAATTAGAACACTTGCTCATTGTTGGTGGGTGGATTAGTCTGTTTTCTGCTGCTTTCCTAGAGTGTAACAGAGTAGGTTATTCATGTGGTTTTTTGTTGTTGTTGTTGTTGTTGTTTTCGAGACAGAGTCTCATTCTGTTGCCCAGGCTGGAGTGCAGTGGTGCGATCTCGGCTCACTGCAACCTCTGCCTCCCGGGTTCAAGTGATTCTTCTACTTCAGCCTCCCGAGTAGCTGGGATTATAAGTGTACTCCACCATGCCTGGCTAATTTTCTATTTTTAGTAGAGATGGGGTTTCACCAAGCTGGCTAGGCTGGTCTTGAACTCTTGACCTTGTGATCCACCTGCCTCGGCCTTCCAAAGTGCTAGGATTACAGGCGTGAGCCACCGCGTCTGGCCCAGAGTGGGTAATTTATAAGGAAAAGAATTATTTGGCTTGTGGTTCTGGAGGCTGGGAAGTTGAAGAGCATGGCACTGGAATCTTGCAAGGGGCTTCAAGCTGCATCATGACATGGTGGAAGGGTGAGTGTGCAATGTGAGACAGAGAGAAAGACAGGGAAGGGCCCAACTCATCCTTTTCATCAGGAACCCACTCCTGCAATAACTAACCCACTCCTGTGATAATCGCATTAATCCATTCATGAGGTTGGAGCTATCATTGCCTAAGCACCTCTTAAAGGCTCTACCTCTTAATACTGTTACGATGGCAACTAAGTTTCCAATACGTGAACTTCCACACATTCAAACCATAGTAGTGGGAATGTAAAATGGTGCAGACACTGTAAAAAACAGTATGGCACTTCCACAAAAAATTAAAATCAGAACTACCTTATGATCCAGAAATTCCACTTCTGGTTATACAATATAGTAAAAAGAATTAAAAACCAGATCTCAAAGAGATATTTGCACACTGATAGCTATTACAACGTTATTCACAATAGACAAGAGGTAAAGCAACCTAATACCCATTGACGAATGAATGGATTTTTAAAATGTGGTATATACATGGAGAGGAATATTATTCAGACTTAAAAAAGAAGAAAATCTTGTCACATGCTATGACATGGGTGAATCTTGGGGACTTTATGCTAAGTGATTAAATAAGCCAGTCACAAAAAGAAAAATATTTCATGGCTGATTCTACGTATATGAGGTATCTAAAGTAATCCAATTCATAGAAACAGAACTGCAGTTGCCAAGAGCTGGAGGGAGGAGGAAATAGGGGGTTATTGTTCAATGGGTATAGGGTTTTAGTCATGCAAGATAAAAAGTTCTAGGGTTCTATTGCACAACAATGTGCTTATAATTAATAAAGTTGTACACTTAAAAATTGTTAGAGAAGTAAATAGATGTTATTTTATTTCTTACCACAATAAAAAATAAATTGACTTAAACTGGGGATTTTAACTGAGTTCAGATAAAGATGTATAGATGTGTGATAAACCACAGGAGTTAGATTCCTTCTAACGAGACATTCTTTTCATGTCAAAGCATTTGCAGAAAAGCAAACACTGGCCTTTCATACCTCTTATGCTACTTTTAGGTCCTAAGGAATCTAAAATTCATAGATGGGGAAACCGTAGACTGAATCCAAGTTGCTTTCTCTAGTTTGGGCAGATTGACTATTTTTACTTCTAAACTCTCCTGACCAAGAAGTAGAAGAGAAAATGAGCTTCGCACTTTCATTTTATAATTATGGCACATTATTTTATTTACCTGATGCTGTCTCTGGTCAGTGACATATGGGAAAGATCAGGGAAACTAAACAGCTCTCTCAAACCCACTCCAGAATTGAGACAAAGAAGTAGATTCATTTTGGTATAAGAGGATCATATAGTATGATTAAATGTACATAAATGATGTATCTTTACTTAATATTATTTCTTCTTCTAAGACATTTAATTCAATAATTAAACTATTATGAGATTGGTGTTAGAAAGATTTTTTGTGGATTTACAGTTTAATTACATTTTCTTTAATTGTTCTATGATTTATTAACAATGTTTAGCAAAAACAATTTTTTTTTAAAAAAAAGAATGACAAATGTTAAACATATAGAAAACAATGGAGAATAGTACTGGAAAACCCATACATCCATCACCATTCAGTCCAATGTCAACATTCTGCCAAAACTGTTTCAGGTCTTTTTATGTTTATTTCAAAATTTAAAAACAAAAATAAAAACAAACAAAAAAACTAACCAAATCACAGGGAAGCCACCTGCCAACCCTTCCTCCTTTTGTTGTGATAATAAATGGTTTGAATTTGGCATTCTTATTCACATTTAGATTTTATGCATTTACCACTTATTATTATATCTATAAATACTATACATAGTTTACAGGTTTTAAAACTTTATATGAGGCCAGGTGTGGTGGCTCACGACTGTAATTCCAGCACTTTGGGAGACCGAGGCGGGTCTGCCACTAGCCTGGCTACTATGGCAAAATCCCATCTCTACCAAAAATACAAAAATTAGCCCGGCATGGTGGCACGTGCCTGTAGTCCCAGCTATTCGGGAGGCTGAGGCAGGAGAATCGTTTGAACTTGAGAGGTGGAGGTTGCAGTGAGCTGAGATTGTGCCACTGCAATCCAGCCTGGGCAACAGAGTGAGACTCTATCTCAAAAACAAAAACTAATCAACAACGACATATGAATAACCTCTTACTGTATATACTGTCTTGCATTTTGCTGGTTTGTTGAACATTTATGTTTTTGAGGGAAATCTCTTTTTCCTTTGTTAAATTCTGAAATGTAGCTGAGACCTAAACCCAGGCTGGTTTCAGGAGGTCACATTTTTCCCAGTGAGACCGAGTCTTCTCATTCTGTTGCCCAGGCTGGAGGGTGGCGGTGGCGGCATGATTTCGGCTCACTACCACCTCCGCCTCCTGGGTTCAAGCTATTCCCCAGCCTCAGTCTCCTGAGTAGCTGGGATTATAGGCACCCACCACTACGCTCAGCTAATTTCTTTTTTTTTTTTTTTTGTATTTTTAATAGAGACGGGGTTTCACCATGTCGGCCAGGCTTGTCTCAAACTCCAGACCTCAAGTGATATACCCTCCTTGGCCTCCCAAAATACTGGGATTATGGATGTGAGTCACTGTGCCTGGCCAAGAGGTCACTTCTAAATCTTCCTGGGGTCTATGCACTGTGGTTCACGCCTGTAATCCCAGCACTTTGGGAAGCTGAGGTGGGAGGATCACTTGAGCCCAGGAGTTTGAGGCTGCAGTGAGTCATGATTGCACCACTGCACTCCAGCCTGGGTGACAGAGTGAGACCTTGTCTGTAATAATAATAACCATCATCATCATCATCATCATCATCATCATCCCAGCACTTTGGGAGGACAAGGCAGGCAGATCACTTGAGGCCAGGAATTCAAGATCAGCCTGGCCAACATGGTGAAACCCCAACTTTACAAAAAATATAAAAATTAGCTGGGCATGGTGGTGCACATCTGTAGTCCCAGCTACTCGAGAAGCTGAGGTGGGAGAATTGTTGAACCTGGAAGGCAGAGGTTGCAGTGAGCCAAGATTGCACCACTGTACTCCAGCCTGGATGATAGAGCAAGACTCTGTCTCAAAAAAAATAAATAAATAAAAATAGGCCAGGTGTGGTGGCTCACAGCTGTAATCTCAGTACTTTGGAAGGCCAAGACGGGTAGATCACCTGGGGTCGGGAGTTCGAGATCAGCTTGACCAACATGGAGAAACTCCATCTCTACTAAAAAAAAATACAAAACATTAGCAGGTCATGGTGACATATGCCTGTAATCCCAGTTACTTGGGAGGCTGAGGCAGCAGAATTGCTTGAACCTGGGAGGTGGAGGTTGCAGTGAGCCAAGATCACACCATTGTGCCCTAGCCTGGGCAATAAGAGTGAAACTCCATCTCAAAAAAAACCAAAAAAACAAAAAAAACAAAAAGTCCTCCTTCCCTTCCCTCTTACCTTGCTGCCTAGGTGTCCATTCTTCATCAGAATCTTCTGTGTCATCCACCTGGAGTTTGATGGCCTGCCTTCGGTGACACATGAAAGTTGGTCGAGTGGCTCTGAGACCTGAAAAGAAGCAAAAATTTTGTTCTAAAATGGAAGAGCTGGGATGAGGAACAAAGGGCAGTGGCAATGGAAGGCACCATGAAGTCAGTGCTGCTCAGTCTGATGAGCTGGGAGAGCCTTGAACAACGTCAAGATGTGACCCCTGCATGGTCAGTATCCACACTCGGTCCTGCACTGATGCAAAAGAATAAAATTTCCCTCCAGATTTGTCTCCATGCAAAAGGGAATTGTGGGCAGATGCCACCACCTGAGAACTAAAATAATATAGGGACCAAAGACCTGTTTTATGTCTCCCAGACTGGTCTGTGCCCAGCACTTCCTGTTACCTATAGTAATCAGTGCATTATAGTTCCTTTTCACATTCCTATAGCGAGTTTTCTCCCAGTCTCCCATCTCTGCCCATTCTTCCTTGGTGAAGTATATGGAAATGTCTTTGAAGGCATCTTTGACCTAGAGGAAGTAACAGATTCTGTCAGTGATTTACTAGTACACATCGAGCTGGTCCTTTTCCTCTACCCTGTGTGTAGGGCATAGTCTGGGGCCTCTGGGAGTCTCTGTGAAACATAAAGACCTTCCCTCCTTCTCCAGATTGTGTCCCATTTAACTGAGCAGACGCTGAGCATTCCTAGCTCTCTGCTGACACAGAGCAGTCGCTGATGCTAGTGTTCTTTTCTCCCCCATGTCCTGCCCAGGACCAGCTGCCCCCATTCCATGCACATTCAGACAGGGTCACCCAAGGGTACAGGCCAGGAGTCTGCAGCACTCCAGAGATCAGCTCCTGCTAGGAGTCTGGCTTCACCTCCCTGACTTCTCACCGTGGGCTTCCGCTCTGTTCTCTCTGTGTCTTCTTCTGGGCTCTCCTCTTGGGACCTTTCAGGGCTCATGGTGCTGGGACTGTCTAGAAGGCCTTGCTCCAATTCCAAGTGTGGGCAGGGCTCTGAGTCTCCCAGCTCCTAGGCCAAAGGCTCCTGTGGAAGAAGGTGCTGAGAGGAGGCAACAGCCCTGAGCACTAGCCAGAACCAGGCTCTGTCTTCTCTATCTGGCTAGGGTGTTCAGAGCAGAAAGATGTGGGTTCCTGGTGAGGTCTCAAGCACCCCAGGGAGGTCTGGGGGTACTGATAGGATGGGAAGCCTACACTGGCCATGAGCTACCACCTAATGTAAGCTGGGTTTTGTTCTTTTAGTTCCCCTGCAGCTTGGCTCATTTGGAGAAGGGTGGCACAGGTGGCTGGAGGGTTGTAGCTGCCGGTGTTTTAGGGGAGTCCTGAGGTGTGAGAGCCAGAGGAGTCCCAAGGAGACCTTGAGACCCCCTGACTGCTAGGACTTGGGTCAGACTGAGGAGCAGGGATCTGTTTCAGCGAGGCAAAATGAACATTTCTCATAGACAGGATTTGGGGATCTCTACCTGAGGATTCTAGAAAAATCCAGAAGTAAAGCAGTCTGTATTTCTAAGGGGAAACTATCTCTCAGATTGAGATTTGGGGTCCCTCAGGCTGAAAGGATTTGAAATGTCTTAGACTGAAGAAATTGGGGTTTCTCAGATTGAGGGAATTTGGGGTATCTCGAACTGAGGAGCTTTGGTATCCCTCAGACTGATAGTATCTGTGGTTTTTCAGGATGAGATTTGGGGTCTTCTAGGTTGAAGAGATTTGGGGTGCTCAAGTTGACAGGATTTGAGATTCATCAGGTTAAGGGGATTTGGGATTCCTTGGGATGAAAGGATTTGGGATCTTTGAGGTTGAGGAAATTCTGGGTTTCAGGTAAAGGAGATTTGGATCTCTCATTAAGGAGTTTTAGGGTCTTTGATGCTGAGGTTATTTGGTCCTTGAAGCTGAAGGGGTTGAGTTTTCAGGCTATTTAGGTTATCTGAGGTTGGGGAAATTTGGTCTCTGTGGGTGAGATATTTAGGGTTCCTCAGGCTGAGGGATTTAGGGTGCCATAGTGTGAGGGGAATTGTGGCTCCTCAGGCTCAGAATGTCTTAAGCATTAGGAGATGTTCCTCTGGGTGAAGGGATTTGGGGTCCTTGAAGTACTTTGGGGGTTTCATGCTGAGGGGATTTTAGGTCCCGCAAGATGGCAGGATTTGGGGTCTCTTGAGGCTGAGAGGATTTGGAGCTTCTCAGAGTGAGGGGATTTGGGGTCTCCCAGGCTAAAATTTGAAGGTCTCGGGATGAGGATTTACGAGGGTTTACGAGGGTTTCACGCTGCACGACAAAGGCTCCCCATGCTCTTCACAGTCTCCCGCGCTCTCCTGCCGCGGTGTTCACCCTGGCCGGGCGTCCTCTCAGAGCGCCTCAGGAGATGAGCCGTGCTGGAAGGCGAGGCGCCAGGCTGTAGAGCTGCCAGCCAATCAGCGCTGAGACCAAGGGGAGCCGGCCATTCGGCAGTCAGGAGTGCTAAATGGGCGGGGAGTAGGGCGGAGCCTTGCCTGTCAGTCACTGGCACAACCCGGTTTTGGGCTCAGGAGATCTGGGAGGGGCCTGGCTCTTCCCGCCCTTGGAGAAAGTCCCTCGCCACCCCGCGGGGATTGCGTGTAACAAGCTGTAATCCGCCTGTGCGCAGGCGCAGTTTCTTCGTGTTTTTATTACTTCGTTTCCCCCAACTCCGGTGTTTGCGACTGAGCCGGGAGGCGGGGCTGCTCCTCAGGTCCCTCTGCAGGCCTGGGTCTTCTGAGGGAACACTGTGTCTTTTTGAATTGCCAGAGCTCTTGCACTGATTCTCATCTGGGAGGGTTGGTGTTCCTTTAACTGTGGTGTAAGTTGGGTATTGTCAGCTGACTTCGTTTCTGGATGCTTCAGAGGGCCAGGGTTCTGTACAGGACCCTTACGTGTGGTGAATTGCGCATGGTTTCACAGATGTTGTATTAGCTGGCCAATGTTGGTGTCGTAGTTAGGGCCGTGATCCAATAGATGGTGGTGCTTAAGAGGAAAGGTTGCTATCTCCGGCAGCTAGGCTCTTTTGTACTTTGCGTTTGCAGGCGTGCTTTGCGGTGAGACGGGAGAGCGATAGCGCTTTACCAGCTCCTGGACCTTGGTGGAGCCTCCTGTGATCACTGGCGCCTGCTTGCGTTTCTTTTGTTAGGTGTTCTGGGCTGCGGGGCTCCCTCAGGCAGAGGCTGCATAGGTCGCCCCCTTTCTGGACTGGCTCTCTGGAGGGAGGCATACCTCGATCCCTCGCTGCCTAGTATCCCAAATGTCTCAACTTTCTCAGTGCTCTGAGAGTGGGGGCCCCTCCCCCGTTCAAGTGCTAGCCACAGGTCTCCCCCTCGGTATCCCCAGCTACGTGCCACAGCCCTGGGACACCAAGAAGTCCTATGGCTTGGGGTTGGGCTCTCGCTGCGCTGGGGAATCCAATGTGCTCCTAGATCACGGGGTAGGTACTCAAATGGAGCGATGCACTCAGGCTGGGCTGCAGAGGCTGCGCTGTGCACCTGCTCTTGCAGAGTGGCTAGGCATGGACCCTGGGAGGGGCCAGTGGGCAGGAGGACTGGCAGAACAGAGGCACCCAAGTCCCACAGGGAAGTTGCCCCTGCTGTCTCCTGGCTCAGAGGTCAGCTGCTGCCAGAGCCTCCTGCAAGAAGATAGGGAGTCTTGGGGAATTGGCCTCTGTATTAGTCCATTCTCGCATTGATATAAAGAAATATCCAAGACTGGGTAATTTCTAATGAAAATAGATTTAATTGGCTTATTGTTCTGCAGACTGTACAGGAAGCATGATGCTGGCACCTGCTTGGCTTCTTGGGAAACTTACACTCATGGCGGAAGGTGAAAGGGGAGTCAGTACTTCACATGGCCAGAGCCAGGAGGAAGAGAGAAAAGTGGGGAGGTGCTATACACTTTTAAACAACCAGATCTCACTATACAGTTCCAAAGAGGTATGGTGCTAAACCATTCATAAGAAGTTTGCCCTGTGATCCAATCTTCTCCCACCAGGCCCCACCTCCAACACTGGGGATTACATTTCAACATAAGATTTGAACAGGGACACAGATGCAAACCATATCATTCCACTATATGGAATGCTACCGTATAATCATTAACTCAAAATAAATTAAAGACTGAAATGCAAGACCTAAAAGTACAGAACTCCAAGAAGAAAAAAATAAAATCTTTATAACATCGGAATGAGCAACTACTTCCTGTATATGACACCAAACGCATAAGCAACCAAAGCAAAATTAGATAGATGGGAGTACATCAAACTTAAAAACTTTTGTGTAGCAAATGAAACAATCAACAGAGTGACAAGGCAACCTATATAGAATGGGAGAAAATATTTGCAAATCATATAACTGATAAGGAGTTAATATCCAGAAACTTATTTAAAAAAAAGTCTTACAACGCTACAACAACAAAAAAAACTTGATTAAAAAATCAGGTGGGGTGCAGTGGCTTATGCCTGTAATCCCAACATTTTGGGACGCCAAGGAGGGAGGATTGTTTGAGACCAGGAGTTTCAGATTAGCCTGGGCAACATATTGAGGCTCATCTCTACCAAATTATGTTTTTTAAATTAGGTGGGTGTAGTGGTCCATGCCTTAAGTCCAAGCTACATGGGAGGCTGAGGTGGGAGGTTCACTTGAGCCCAGGGGTTCAAGACTAGCCTGGGCAACATTGGGAGACAGCTCTACAAAAAATTAAAAAATTAGCTGGGTGTGGAGACACTTGCCTGGAGTTCCAGCTACTTGGGAGGCTGAAGTGGGAGTATTGCTTGAGCCCAGGGGTTTGAACTTGCAACGAGTTATGGTGACACTTTTCCATAATGTCACAGAAATGGGATATCTCTTCAGACTGGCTTCTTTCACTTAGCGATATGCATGTCAGATTCATCAATGTCTTTGCATGACTTCATAGATCACCCCTTTTTCTTGCTGAATAACATTCCATTGCATGGATGTACCCAGCTTAGTTATTCATTCACCTATTGAAGGTCATCTTGATCCCTAAAAGTATTTGGCTGTTATGAAGAGATCAACTGTACACTGACTTTTGTTTGGACTCAAGTTTATAAAGTGTTTATCTAAATACCTAGTATTTGGCCATGCGTGGTGGCTCATGCCTGTAATCCTAGCACTTTGGGAAGCCGAGGTGGGTGGATTGCCTGAGCTCAGGAGTTCGAGACCAGCCTGGACAACACAGTGAAACCCCATCTCTACTAAAATACAAAAAATTAGCCAGGCGTGGCTTTGTGCACCTGTAGTCCCAGCTACTTGGGAGGCTGAGGCAGGAGAGTTGGTTGAACCCGGGAGGTGGAGGTTGCAGTGAGCCGAGATCACACCACTGTACTCCAGCCTGGGTGAAAGAGAGAGAGTGCATCTCAAAACAAAACAAAACAAAACAAAAAACAAAAAACAAAACAAAACAAAAAAACAAACCCCCAAAACCTAGGAGTGCCTCTACAGTGACAGCATAATAACTTTAATAAAAACTGCCATATTGTTTTCTGAAGTTGCTGTATCATTATGCATCCCACTAGCATTGAATGAGAGTTCTTGTTGAAACTTATTTTAATTTTATTTATTTATTTGTTTTTATGAGACAGAGTGCTGCTCTGTAGCCCAGGCTGAGTACAGTGGCGCGAACACTGCTCACTGCTACCTCTACCTTCCAGGCTCAAGCAATTCTCCCACCTCAGCTGGGATTACAGGTATGTGCCACCAGAGCTGGCTAATTTTTTTTTTTTTTTTTTGGTAAAGATGGGGGGTCTCACGTGCTGCCCAGGCTGGTCTTGAACTCCTTGTTTCAAGTAATCCTCCTGACTTTGCTTCCCAAAGTGATGGGATTACAGGCATGAGCCACTATGCCCAGTCTTCTGTTGTAATTTTTATTGCATTAAAAAAAAGATTTTAGTCATTTTAGTAGATGCTCAGTGGTATACCATTGTTGCATTAATTTGCTTTTCCCTGTGATAAGTGCCATGAGCATTTTTTTGGATGCTTGTTTGTTATCTTAAATCTTTTTTAGTGAGGTGTCTACATTTTAATTGTGTTGTCTTCTTGTTGAACATTAGAATTTCTTTGTATATTTTGCATATAAATCCTTTTCAGGTTTGTTTTATAAATATTATCTCTCAGTCTGTGGCTTGGTTTTTGATAATCGTAGCAGGATGCTTCAGAGTAGACATTTCAAATTTTAATAAAGTCCACGTTATCAATTTCTTTCTTTCATGGACTAGCTTTTGCTATTGTATCTAAAAATTTATCACCAACCCAAATCCATGTAGGTTTTCTTCTATAATAACTTTTACAATTTTATATTTGGAAATTTAAGTCTATAGATTATCTTAAGTGATTTTTTTGGTTGGCCATGAAGTTTGTGTCTTTGTGGGCAATTTATAAGAAAAGAGGTTTAATTGACTCATGATTCTGCAGACTGTACAGAAAGCATGGCTAGGGTGGCCTCAGGAAACTTACAATCATGGTGAAAGGCAAAGAGGAAGGAGGCATGTCTTACACAGCTGGAGCAGGAGGAAGAGGATGAAGGCACAAATTCTACACATTTTAAAACAACCAGATCTAATGAAAACTCTTATCATAAGAACAGCAAGAGAGAAATTTACCACCATGATCCAATTACCTGCCAAGAGGTCCCTCCTTCAACATAGGGGATTACAATATGACATGAAATTTGGGCAGGGACACCAATCCAAACCATATCACAAGTATAAGAAAAATGTGTTATCTTTCATCGCTTCAAGTATGTATGTGTGTGTTTCTTTGTTAAAAAAAAAAACAAAACAAAACATTTTTATCTCTTGCCATGTCAATGGGGGAATCTATACAGCTACAATTACAGACCATATTTTAAAAGAGTTAGTTGTAAGTTTAAGATGAATGACACCTGAACCAAATGAAAATCCTGACTTTCTTCAGGATTTTATAAAGTGTTAGAGGACAGTGGTTTCAAATCAGTCTCTTTAAGTGCAAACCATATGCCAATTTTGTAAAAACCTACATTAACGAAGCATTATTTTAAGGACTATTGGGAGATGAAAAATAAGGAATAAATTATCTTATTTCTTAACGCACTATTTAGTAGATGAAAAGACATACTTCAATAAATTCGTATTTGTGCTTTTTAGTTTGCTAATTTTATCTTTATTTTTTCCAAATGAATAGTAATCATGCTTTTTAATGTGTTAAACAAAACAGCTATTACCTTTTATGTGAGATTCAAGTTCTAAAGATTCAAAAACTTTAACTCAAATTTCAATAATGTTTGAAAATATCTTATGAACTTTAAAGAATTGTGTGCAATTTGTGCAATCAATAACAGTGGGCAAACTTACTTTGAATATTGCTTCTTTTTTTTTTTTTTTTTTTTTTTAGATAGTCTCACTCTTGCGAGGCTGGAGTTCAGTGGCACAATCTTGGCTCACTGCAATCTCTGCCTCCTGAGTTCAAGCAATTCACCTGCCTCAGCCTCTCAAGTACTGGGATTACAGGCACACACCACCACACCCAGCTAATTTTTGAATTTTTAGTAGAGATGAGGTTTCATCATGTTGGCAGGATGGTCTTAATCTTCTGACCTCATGATCCTCCTACCTCCGCTTCCAAAAGTGCTGGGATTACAGGCGTGAACCACAATGCCCGGCCCACATATTGCTTTTATGTAACTTTGCTTTATATGAGTAAACTTCTGGTTTATTTCTCCTGCAACCCACCATGAAAAACATCAATGAGATAACTAGAATATCTACTTTTCCTCATAACCAATTAGTGTGTGTCCTAGAAGGATTAATCTTCCTGCAAAAACAAAGCCACACTAATGAACTTAGCAGACTCCGCTTGAAAGAAAGAATAGGCAATACACAGAAGGGAGATTCAAGACCATTCTTTTTTAATCTCTTTACCTGTAGTATCCTCAGACGACCAAAGAGCATGTGAAGCTATGATTAAATATCCTTTTGGTCATCATCCTCCAAACCTTCCTGCCAGCCAAAGCTGGAATTTTCTTCTACAAAGGAGGAGAAAATTATGCTCTCAGACCAAAATATTAAAAAGTTTAAATTGCAAATGGTATACTGGGGGGCATCTTGAGTACATTTAGGAAATAAAATTATCACTGCCCTAACTAAGGCATGAGTGAAGCCACCAAAGGATGAATAATTATGGGTGAGTTTGGAGGGTCACATCAAAAGATGTAAGGAATCAAAAGAACTTGGAGACCAATTAGGTATGGAAGTTGAAGAGGAAGGTGTAATTGAGTATAATTCACATTTTCCACCATAACTATTAATTAAGATGATGCTTCTTCAAAACAAATATTAAAAGAGGTACATAAGCATTATTTATTTTAAACACTTGCATAGTAAGTCTTTGAGTACATGGTTGCACAGAGAGGAAGACAGGGACCATTTATTTATTTAAAGCTTGTCAAGAATTCAGCCATATATTTCCCAAATATTTACTGAAGGCAACTATGTACCAGTCAATGGTTATGGTTTGGATATAAAACAGGCAACTAAGTTACAGTTCCTCTTTTACTTGTAGTGCTTGTATTTTACTTAATACCACATTCTTAATCAAATTGTTACTCAAATAAATTTACCTTAAATTCTATGAAGGAAGAATGTATATTGTGCTAAAAGTTTGTAACTGAAGGATCCTCTGCTAGTGTGGCAGGATAAAGGGTACAGGAAACAATGTTAGAACCAAGATCTGAAAGATGACAGTACACTAGCCTACAGGGTAAAATCAGTCTGATGAGAAGAAGGAGAGCAGGTGAAAGTATTTCACATGGACCAATGTCGTGGGAAATATTAAAAAAAGATGAAGATAAAAACGTAAATGGGAGATAGACCACATGGGTACATATAAATTTTATTCTCACTCAGTTGTATTACAAGTAGTGTTTTGACTGGCAGTATAACACTCACAATCATAGCTTATGAATGTCAGAAACTGTACACTTGTTTATAAACAACCACATGCCAACAAATAGAAAAACCTGAAGAAAATGGGTAAGTTTCTAGACACATTCAACCCGCCAAAAATGAACCAAAAAGAAATAACAAACCTGAATAGATGAATAATGTGTAGCAAGTTTGTATCCGTAATAAAAAGTCTCCCAACAACAACAACAAAAAGCCCAGGACCTGATGACTTTACTTCTGAATTCTACCAAACTTTTACAGAAGAGCTAATTCCAATACTTCTCAACTATTCAAAAATATTGAAGAGGAGGGAATTCTTCCTAATTCATCCTATGAGAACAGCATTATCTTGATACTAAAACTAAACAAGGACACAAAAACGACAAAAAATAAAGGCTAATATCCATGATGAACATAGAAATTAAACATCCTTAACAAGATACTAGTAAACAAAATTCAATAGCACATCAACAAGATAATACACCAGGATCAAGATAATTTATTCCAGGGATGCAAGGATTCTTCAATATACACAAATCAATAAATATGATACACCATGTCAACAGAATAAAGGGCAAAAGCATCTCAATAGAAGCATGAAGAGCATTTGATAAAGCATAAGACCCATTCATGATTTAAAAAACTCTTAATAAATTAGATATAGAGTAAACATACCTCAACAAAGAGTGCAAAGGCTTGGAAAATGTGCAGCCTGGCAAAGTGGTAGGAAAAATAAGTAAATTTCTGCAGAAGAATTCAAGCTGGATGCTGAAATCTGCATAAGTAAAAGGTAGCAAAATGTTGATAACAAAGAAACAAAGGGGTATAACATAGAAAATGGGCATTTTAGAGACCTTCATGGCAGCCTCTCCCATTAGAGGCCTGGAGGCCTAGGAGGGAAGAATGGTCTCATGGTCCAGGGCCCCACTGTTCTGTGAAGCCATGGAACACGTGCCCTATAGCCCAGGCCCTCCAACTTTACTCATTACTAAAAGGGCCCCGACACATCTCAGCCTGAAGCAACAGAAGATGTAAACCGTAAGCCTCGGTAGCTTCTGGGTGGTGCTAAGCCTATAGGTGCAGAGAGGGAAAGAGTTGAGGCTTGGAAGCCTCTGCTTAGATTTCAGAAGATGTATGGAAATGCCTGGATATCCAGGCAATAATCTACTGCAGGGGTGGAGCCCTCATGAAGAACCTAGTTTGGCAGTTCAGAGGGGGTTTGTGGAGATGGAGTCACCACAGAGAATCCCCAATGGGACACTGACTAGTGGAGATGTCAGAAGTAGATCACCATCTGCCAGATCCCAGAATGGTAGATTCATTATCAACTTGCATAATGTGCCTGGAAAAGTCACAGGCAGTCAATGCCAGTCCATAAAAGCAGCTGAGGAGTCTATACCCTGCAGAGCCCAAGGGTAGAACTGCCCAAGGTTTTGGAATCTTACCTCTTGCATCATTGTGGCTGAGTGTGAGACATGGAGTCAAAGGAGATCATTTTGGAGTTAAGATTTAAAAACGTGCTCTGCTAGTTTTCAGACTTGCATGGAGCCTGTATCCACTTTGTTTGGCTGATTTCTGTCTTTTGGAATGGATGTATTTACCCAATGCCTGTAACCCCATTGTATCTTGGAAGGAAGCAATTTGTTATTGATTTTACAGGCTCATAGATGGAAGAAACTTGCCTTGCTTCAGATGAGATTCTGGATTGTGGACTTTTGTGTTAATGCTAAAATGAAATAAGACTTGGAGGACTGCTCAGAAGGGATAAATGTATTTTGCAATGTGAGAAGGACATGAGATTTGAGATGGGCCAGGGCCAGAATAGTATGGTTTAGATTTGTTTCCCACTCAAATCTCATGTCAAATTTTATTCCCCAGTGTTGGAGGAGAGGCCTTCTGGGAGGCGATTAGATTATGGGGATAGATTTCCCCCTTGCTGTTCTCATAACTGTGAGTGAGTTCTCATGAGATCTGGTTGTTTGAAAGTCTCTAACAGTTCACCCTTTTCCCTCTTCCTCCTGCTTCAGCCATGTAAAATGTACCTTGAATGGTGAGTCAGTTAAATTTCTTTTCTTTGTAAAGTGCCCAATCTCCAGTAGTTCTTTATAACAATGCAAGAACAGACTAATATAGCTTACTTGTTTGTTATAATATATCTTATATGTAAGGCTAATGTGTTGGGCCCTATTAACACGTTGAATAATCCCTTACTCAAAATCCTCCCAATGAACAAGCATATGTCACGTGGAACAAGCATATGTTATGTGGAGTAAGCATATGTCATGTGTCCATGTTATTTGACATGTAGATTAGGAAAGATGATAAGTTAAAACAACAAATCTTTGATTCTTCTTTACCAAATCTATTGTTTTTTCCTCTGGTCAGCTTGTTTATTTACAAAAAACTACCACATCAACCTCTCTGCACCCATATACCTTTCTGATTGAAAAATGCTATGAAGAAGAAAATTATTTCTTGAAGCTAAGAAGACAATTGCATGTATCTCATATCTTAATGATTCATTTAAGGGTTGCATGTAAAGAACAATGTGTATAATCACATTCCAGTTGTCAGAACTCCAGCTGAAGTTAGGAATCATGTTTCCTTAATTGCTTTAAGGCTATGCTATTAATATTTTGAATAAGTGCATTACTTTTTAAAAATTTATTAAAGACTGAGATTATGTCATCTGTATTTAATAAAATAAACATATTTGAATATTAATCAGTTTATAATTTGTATCATTATTTCTATTTTTATATCTACTTAAAATATATATTTATATTACCTCTTTGGAGCATCTCTTTTACTGGTAGACTTTTTACTCAGTTTAAATTTCACAAGCCAAATGGAGGATTTGTTGTGTTTCCTGTGTTGCCTCATAACTCTTAATTAAAGATTTATGCATAGTCCATGGAAAGTAGAAAGCCTCTCATTAAAATTAAGAATCATCACCCTCTATTGAATTTTGTCAGGTGCATAATGTGTCACTGAGAAATTATTCTGATTCTTGTCAATGCAAATTTGGAAAGCTGAGAAATAACCAGGGGAAAAGAGAACATTCATGAATAAAGAGTAAATATAGCAATTTTTGTTTTATCTAGATTAGCAAAAAATTACATTAAATAGCCCATATAGATAATTACTAAATTCAGCATCCCAAAACATTTTGTCATATTGAGTAACTAGCTTTAAGGTGGTTCTTTTACTTCTTTTTTCTTTACCAATTATAGAAAAAAGATTAAAGAATATTGATAGAGAAATTTCTGATAGCATGGGGAGACCATAAATGAGTTATAATAAAGTCCTGGTTCCAAAGGACCCAATTTTTTCTCCCCATCATTCATCACCATGTCCTAAGCCTTTAAAGCATTACCTGAATCATACTAGATTCCCATAAATGTTGGGCCATTTGTTCATTTGGAGTATTTTTCTAAAATGCAAAATACGCTTTCTTGAACATAAACACAATTTACATTGTAATATAAAAACAAACATAAGCAGAGAAGTTATGTCCTTGACTTTCCCTCTTCCTGTCTCTGCCAAATCACTCTCATTGTATGCTATTTATTATTTTCTTTATTTTTCTCAAATATTTTAAGCAAATGAAATTATATTTTTTATGTGTATACTTTTTGGAATAAAGGAGAACACTATATATAATATTTAGAAGCTGATCATTCAGTTTATCAACATATCTTGGTGAGTTTTTCTTAGTAAAAATAAAATCTTATATTAATTTTTTTCTGCTTTTTTTTTTCTTTTAGAGTACTATAACCCATTTTCTATTATGAGCACATGGAATCTTTATTGTATTTTTCTATTATAAACATTTCTACAATAATTGTGCCTGCATAAGATTTATTCTATATCTATGCTGCTATATTTCTGAAATAGAATTCCAAAATTCATAATTTTGTCAGGTATTGCCAGATATTCCTCAATAAGTGCTGTTCTATTTTCTACCCACACAATGAATGCATGAAAATGCTGTCTTCCTAGAGTGTTACAGGTGTGAATTGCTGGTTTTTACTTGCATTTATCTTACCATGAGGCAACTTGACCACTTTTTCATATATATCAATGCTGTTGCTACTTTTTCTGCTTCCTTGTGCCTTCTTCAACCCATTATTTTTAAATCAGCATGTTAGTCATTTTCTTCTGAACTGTAGGTGTTTTGTACAATGTGGGAACATTACTCCTTTATTTGTAGTATGAATTGCAAATATTTTTCTAGTTTGTTATTTTTACCTATCCTTTTTTTGTTTGTGATGTTATTAACAGCTTCTACATTGAAACAGATACTATGTATTTCATTATTGTAAAAGTGTCTCAATATTTTTATACTTCTAGGGGTTTAATGTTTTACAAATAAATTCTTAACTATTTGACATTTATCTTAAAATGCAGAAAGAAAAATTCTGAATCTAAATTACCTTCCAGTATCTCAATATCTTTTAATAGGAAGTCATTTTATAAACTCACTGATTTTAAATGCTTTCTTTGTCTTATATAAATTGTCTATTTATGAACATGCACATTTAAAAATATGTGTATTAATTGTAGTATATGAAATAGTCATGTACTCTGTTCATGTTTCAATATCATAATCGTTTAAATATTGGTAAATTATACTATGTTTTAATTATTGAATGTCTAATACGTCCCACCAACCACATAACATTTTCTTTGTGCTAGAAAATTTCTAGAAAATTTTCCTTATTTACTTCTGCATGTATCAGTGTCAGTAAATTAAATTAATTTAATTCATTTATTTAAATTAGATTCATTTTAAATTATGTTATAGACTACTTCTTTATATACATTTTATATATATTTTGTAGTTTTTACTTGTTCTTGTTAATATTGATGATGTAACATAGATCTCCTTTATATTTTAAAAGCAGTTCTTGCTTGCATGCGTGTGTATGTGTGCATGTTTGTGCACTCACACATGTTTGTATAGTATAGTCTATTGCATGTTGTATAGTCTATTCATATTTATGTGCAAAATCTATTGTTTATATTTTATCTATATATGCCTGTATATGTGATATGTAAAAATCATATATATGTAAAAATAATATATTTATATAGTTTATTGATGCTAGTATATTTGTTTATATCTCATTAATAAAACATTTCTTACCATTTTAAACTGATCTTATAGAACTTCCACTTATACTTACATATGATCTAAAAGATCTAATTTTATGTTTTTCTAATTCTTTAATTGCAATTTTAGTATCTATAAATTGTTTATTGCATTATCTAATAATTCCATTATAGTCATGAATACATTACTTTTTAAGGCCTTTCTCAAATAATCCTTTACTAATAAGAAAACTTGATTTTGAGATATACAGATATATTTGGGTATATATGTATATACATATATATGTTACAGATATAGATATATGAAATAATGATTTAAAATAATTTTCATTCACTTATGTTGATTTAATAGTTATGACTCAATGGTTTTGGATATTGCCAAGTGACTTTTCAGTATATTAGGTAACATTTATGTGATTTTTTTTTCCTCCTGGGATTTCTTAGTGTGATAAATTATATTAAAATATTTTCAAATGTTGAGTTATCCTTCTTGTTCCTAGACTAAATCCCACCTTAATATCATGCTGTATTGTTTCATCTACATGTAAGTGAGATGTACTTATAGATTTTAAGAAACAGTTAACAGAATTTGTACAAACAGTACATTTACTTCTTATAAAGCTTTTAAATATTTATCTTTCTCTATCTCTATCAAAAAGATCTGGAATTGTCTAAATAGCACTGAGAAAATCTTCTCTTAAACTTTGATAGTATATATTATAATCTAGTAAATATAAATGAGCCAGGTACATGGAGAATCAGGCCTGGTCTAGGGAGAGTAGTATTTGTAAAACATCATTTATTTATTCTAGGTATTTTTCCCATATACATTTTGTCTCTTGTTCAACATTATAAAATTTATGTTTTTCTAAAAATTATCTATTTTTTGCATGTAGCTGTGCAAAGTATCTGATACTTTTTTATTTCCTCTGTTTTCTTGATTAATTTTCTCTTCTCATTTTTAGGAATGATGTGCATGTTTGTATACCCTTTCTCTTTAAGACTGCCTAGACTAGCTTGTGATAGAACTATTCTGCAGAATTTTCAAAGGACATACTTTATAATGTATTCACTTTACTTTTTTTTGGCTCTTTAATTTCTTCCTCATTCTTCATTGAATCTTTTGTCTTTTCCTTGGTTTATTTTTTCTGTTTGTTATTGAAATTATAAAATTTTAAAATTATTTTTTACATTTTACTTTATAGTGATATAAGATTTCTAGCTACAGATATTCTTCTGCATGAGGTTTTTCTAAATACACTGTGTTTTCATTATCCCTGGCTTAGAGAAATATATAACACTTTCAGTTTGAATTCCTGCTTTGACCTAAAATGATTTGTTTAATAAAAGCATTTTAAAATTTGCATTAAAAAGTCTGAATTTTTGGAATATATATGTGGTAATATCCTGTTTTGATTTGCATTTCTACTTATTCTCTGTGTATTTTTGATATACTAGTATAGACGTCGTAAGGTTAAATAAAGATGGAATGTATTAAGAACTGCACCCTTACTCCCTAGGACAGCACCAGTAATATTGCTGGTACTGAATAAATGTTTTCTGATTCAATATTGACAAAGCAAATTACATTTTCTTCTGAACATTCCCCAATCATGTTAGCTTCCTAAGGGCAGAAATTTTGAATTCTGCATATGTAGAATATCATTACTTTCTTTATCTCTATGTAAATATTGTTATCCTTTACACACACACACACACACAAACAAGAAAAAACAAAATAACAGTATTACTTCTAGTGACAGAATTCATTTTACCAGAAATTCTTTTCCATTAATGTTTGTTTTTTTCTTTTATTTTCTAAACTAATATAAGTCAGACTGCTAATTATGTACAAAGAAATAAAAATTGTCAGAGAAGGAATAAATACAGGTAAAATAAATGTTTCTTAAAATATTGATTAATCGACCCATTAACCACTAAAAAATAACTGTTTGCTTAAAGCAGTGATAATAACAATGTGTTATGTAAGCATATCATATGAATAAGTAAAATGAAAGGTACAATGTCAAAAGGATGGGAGGTAAGAATTAGAAACACTGTGTTATAGTGTCCCTGCACTACATGTGAAATGGTAGTTTTATTTGAAAGTAGCTTTATGCTTTTCTTGCATATAGAAAATACTCTAAAGTCCACCACACAATCAACCATAAAACAATTCTTTGAAAATTAAAGAAAAAAACTAAAATCATACCAAACAAACTCTCAGACCACAGTGCAATAAAAACAGAAATCAATACTAAGAAATTTGCTCAAAACCATTGCATTGCATGGAAATCAACCAACCTGCCCCTGAATAACTTCTCAGTAAGTAATGAAATTGAGGGAGAAATCAAGAAGTTATTTGAAACTAATGAGAACAAAGATACAACATACCAGAATCTCTAGGACACAGGTAAAGCAGTGTTTAGAAGGAAACATTTAACTCTAAACATACACATCAAAAAGTTAGAAATGTCCCAAATTACCAACTTAACATTAAAACTAGAGATACTAGAGAACCAAGAGCAACCCAGCCCCAGTGCTAGTAGGAGAAAAGAAATAACCGAAATCACAACTGAACTGAAGGAAATTGTGATATGGAAAACCATATGAAAGGTCAATGAATCCAGTAGTTGGTTCTTTGAATGACTAAGTATGATAGACCACTAGCTAGACTAATAAAAACAGAATAACCAAATAAACATAATCATAAATGACAAAAGGCACATTACCACCACCCCATAGAAATAAAAACACCCTCAGAGGCTACTATGAACACCTCTTTGTACACAAACAAGAAAACCTAGAAGGGGTGGATACATTCCTCAAAATGTACAACCTTCCATGATCGAACCAGCAGGAAATTGAATCCCTGAATAGACCAACAACAAGTTCTGAAATTGAATCAGTAATAAAAAGCCTACAGATCAGAAAAAGCTCAGGACCACATGGGGTTATAGCTTAATTCTTCAAAACAGAAAGAGCTAGTACCGTTCACACTGAAATTATTCCAAAAAATTGAGAAGATACTCCTCTGTAATTCATTCATTGAAGCCAACATCACCTTGATACCAAAACTTGGCAAAGACAAGTAAAACAGAAAACTTCAGACCAATAACCTTGAGGAACACTGATGCAAAAATCCTCAACAAAATACTTGCAAACAGAATCCAGCAGCACATCAAAAAGCTAATCCGCTACAATTAAGTAGGTTTTACCCTGAGATTCAACACTGTTTTAACTCACATAAGCCAAGAGACGTGATTCATCACACAGAACTAAAAACAAAAACTACTTGATAACTTCAATAGACTAAAAAAAGGCTTTTGGTAGAATTTAGCATCCCTTCATATTAAAAACTCTCAATGAACTAAGCATTGAAGGAGCATACCTCAACATAGTAACAGTCATCTATAACAAACCCACAGCCAACATCAAACTGAATGTGAAAAAGCTAGAAGCATTCCCCTTGAGAACAGGAACAATCCAAGGATGCCCAGTCTCACCACTCCCATAAAACACACTGGAAATGCTAGCCAGAGCAATCAGGGAAGAGAAAGAAATAAAAGTTATCCAAAATAGGAAGAGAGAAATTCAAACTATCTCTGTTTTTACACAATATGATTTCATACTTAGAAAACTGAATAGTTTCTGCTCAAAACTACATAGATTTGATAAACAAGTTCAGCAAAGTTTCTGGATATAAATCAATATACAAAAATCAGGAGCATTTCTGTACACCAACAACAGCCAAGCTGAAATTAAAATCAAGAATGTAATGTGGTTCATTATAGCCAAAAAAGGAATAAAATAGCTAGGGATACAATGAACTAAGGAGGAGAAAGACCTCTATAATGAGAATTACAAAACATTGCTCAAAGAAATCAGAGATAACATAAATAAATGGAAAAATATTTAATGCTCGTGGATAGGAATAATCAACATTGTTAAAATGGCCATACTGCCCAAAGCAATTTACAGATTCAATGTTTTTCCTCTCAAACTACCAGTGATATTTTTCATAGAATTAGGAAAACAAATTTTAAAATATATATCAAACCAAATAAGCTCCTGGATACTCAAGGTAATCCTAAGCAAAATGAAAAAAGCTGGAGCCATATGATACCTGACTTCAAACTATACCACAAAGCTACAGTAACCAAGACAGCATGGTGCTGGTACAAACACAGATACATAAATCAATGGAACAGAATAGAAAGCCCAGAAATAATGTCGTACCCCTACAACCATCTGATTTTCAACAACGTTGACAAAAACAAGCAATGGAGAAAAGAATCCCTATTCAATAAATGATGCTGGGATAACTGGCTATACATATGCAGAAGATTGAAACTGGATCCCTTCGTTATACCATATACAAAAAACAAAACAAACAAAACCGCAAGATGGATTAGAGACTTAACAGTAAAATTTAAATCTATAAAAACCCTGGAAGATAACCTTTGAAATATTAAGCTAGACATAAGCCCTAGCAAAAATTTTATGATGAAGATGCCAGAAGCAATTGCAACAAAAACAAAAATTGACAAAAGGGACCGAATTAAACTAAAGAGTTTCAGCAGATTAAAAGAAACTGATAGAGTAAACAAGCAATCTGTATAATGGGAGAAAATATTTTCAAATTATGCCTCTCACAAAGGTCTAATATCCAGAATCTACAGGAACTTAAATAAATTAGCAAAAACAATCCCATTAAAAAGTGAACAAAGAGCACAAACACTTTTCCTTTCCTTTCTTTTCTTTTCATTTTTTTTTTTTTCAGAGTCAGTCCATGACCCAGGTTGAAGTGCAGTGGCTTGATATCAACTCATTGCACTACACAATTTCAGTCTCCCGGGTTCAAGCAATTCTCCTGCCTCAGCCTCTCAAGTAGCTGGGATTACAGGCACGTGCCACCACACTCAGCTGTTTTTTGTTTTTGGTAGGTTTTTTTTTTTTTTTTTTGTAATAGAGACAGGGTTTTGCCACATTAGCCAGGCTGGTCTCAAACTCCTGACCTCAAGTGATCCAACTGCCTTGGCCTCCCAAAGTGCTGGGATTACAGGTGTGAGCCACCATGCCCAGCCAGGAACAAACACTTTTCAAAAGAGGACATACACATGGCCAATGAGCATATGAAACAATGTTCAGCATCACTAATCATCAGAGAAATGCAAATAAAAACCACAATGAGATACTATCTCATACCAGTCAGAATGACTATTATTAAAATGTGAAAAAATTACAGATGATAAGCTTATGGGAATAAGGAATGCTTATATACTGCTGGTGGGAATGTAAATTAGTTTAGCCACCATAGAAAGCAGTTTTTGGAGATTTCTCAGATAACTCAGAACTACTATTTGACCCAATAATCATATACCCAAAGGACCATAAATTGTTCTACCATCAAGACATGCATGCATATGTTCATCACAGCACTAGTCATAATAGTGAAGACATGGAATCAACCTAGATTCCCATCAACAGTGGACTGATTAAAGAAAATATCTTACATATACATCATGGAATACTATACAGCCAGGAAAAAAATTAAATCATGTTCTTGGAAACCATGCAAATAGAGCTAGAGGCCATTATCCTAAGTGAATTAATGCAGAAACAGTAAATCAAATACTGGATGTTCTCACTTGTAAGTGGGATTTTAACCTTGAGTACACATGGACCCAAAGAAGAGATCGACAGACACTGGATCGACTTCAGTGGAGGATGTAAGAGGGTGAGGATCAAAAAACTACCTATTTGGTACTATGCTTATTGCCTGGGTGATAAAATAGTCTGTACACCAAACCTCTCTTACATGCAATTTACCTGTGTAACAAACATACACATATGCCCCTGAACCTAAAATAAAAGTTAGAGACAAAAAAGATTATGTAACCTTGATATAAGACCACATTATCTCTGTGGTCTTCCTCTTGAAAACACATTAAAGAAGCGTGTTAATTTCCCAGGGCAGCTAAATTCCCAAGGATTGAGTGTTTTAAAGTAAGAAGAACTTATTCTCTTACAATTCTGGAGGCTAGATGTTTCGATCAGTTTTACTGGATTGAAATCCAGGTGTCCATAGGGCAGCACTTTCTTCAGGAGCTTAGCAGATAATTAGATAATCTGTTTTTTGCCTCCTTCATCTTCTGGTGGCTGCAGCATTCCTTTGCTTGTGACTGCACCACTCCTATTCTGCCTCTGTCTCCTTGTCTTCTGTGTGTGTAATGTCTCCATCTTATCTCTCCTAAAGAACATTTGTTATTGGATTTAAGTCCAAATAAATAATTAAGGATAATCTCCTTATGTTAGTGTTCTTAACTAAATGAGATCTTTAAAAACTTTTTGTAGGAAGATAGTATTTATATGTTTCTGTCATTGGAAACTGGTATCTTTTGGTGTCTTTTTTTTTTTGAGACAGAGTCTCAGTGTCACCCAGGCTAGAGTGCAGTGGTGCAATCACGACTCACTGCAGCTTCCAACTCCCAGGCTCAGGTGATCCTTCCACTTCAGCCTCCCAAGGATCTTGGACTACAGGCAAGTGTCACTACACTTCGCTAATTTTTGTAGAGATGAGATTTTGCCATGTTGCCCAGCCTGGTCTCGAACTCCTGAACTCAAGTGATGTGCCCATCTCAGCCTTCCAAATGCTAGAATTACAGGCATGGACCACTGTTTATGGCCTGGGTGGTCATTATTAAATCTACTACCAAAAGTCTAGTCATGAGTGAAACATTTAAAAAATCTCAATTGAAAACAATCTGTCAGTAATCTAGCAGTCATCAAGGTCATCAAAAATAAGAAAAGTCTGTGAAACTGTCACAACCAAGAGGAGACTGAGAACACATGTCTACTAGATATAATGTGATATCCTGATTGTGATCTTGAAAGAGTAACAACAACAAAAAAGACATTAGGAAAAATGTGAAAATTCTGATTAAAATGTGGGTTTTAGTTAATAATGATGTAGAAATATTGTTTTGGCCGGGGCGCGGGGCTCACGCCTGTAATCCCAGCATTTCGGGAATCCGAGGCGGGCAGATCACAAGGTCAGGAGATTGAGACCACGGTGAAACCTCGTCACTACTAAAAATACAAAAAATTCACCGGGCACGGTGGCGGGTGCCTGTAGTCCCAGCTACTCAGGAAGCTGAGGCAGGAGAATGGCGTGAACCTGGGAGGTAGAGCTTGCAGTGAGCCGAGATAGTGCCACTGCACTCCAGCCTGGGTGAGAGAGCGAGACTCTGTCTCAAAAAAAAAAAAAAAAAGAAAAAAGAAAAAAGAAATATGTTTCATTGTTCATGACAAATTTACTATAATTATTTAAATAATTATATTACAAAAACGGGTATGGATTATATGAAAATTATACTATTTTTGTAATTATTCTGTAAATATAAAAATGTTCTAATCATACTTATTAAAACAAAAACTTGTATTTAAATTTTCAAAAATTGAATCAGTATTTACAAGTATCCTGACTGTTTCTTGCAAGACTGCTATGAAACTATGTAGAACAGTAGTATGTGTTAGATGCTCTGCTTCTCTGTTGCCTTCTGCCCGCTGCAGCCAGCTCTCAGTGTGGCAGCAGGAATTGTGACTAGTACAGTCTTACTGACTCTCCATTGCCCCATATAGCCTTGCGTACAGAGGTGAAACATAGTAATAAATGACATGGAAAAGAAGTAAGAGTACAAATTGGATTACTAACCAGTGAAAAACGAAGACATATGTGCATTTTTTCCATCAACATAGAGATTGTGTGATCCTTTTAAATATAGGCCTTATAAATATAATACATATAATAAAATTATCAAATTTAAATGTAAACTCTTGGTTGCAAAATAGTGATGCTGCACTGCACATATATACATAAAATGGAAATGGGTACTGTTTATATGTTTCTTAATATTGTTATAGAAGTAGATATTACAAATAAAATTTTGTCAAGATTCATAAAGGGGTTGAGATTTATTTGTACCCGCAAACTAACAAGTGAGCCACCTACAATAACGGTATTATGGATGCTGGCAGAAGACACGGAACTCATGGGTCAGAGATAAATGAATTTTTCATTCTTTACAATAGCAGTACTCAGAGTATTAGTATTTGTACCAGTTCCTCAAGCTTTAGTTTCTTCAGTTCCTCAGACTGATATGAAGAGAACAAAGTGATAACAGAATGAATATAGTTACATATATGCAGAAAGACAGAGAGAAAAAATTATTTTGGGGACTTTGCTTACATTATTATGGAAACTGACAGATCCCAAGAACTGCAGGGTGCATTGGAAGGCTTGAAATTCAGAAGAAACCAATGGTGTAGTTCTAGTCCAAAAACTGGCAGGATCAATACTCAAGACAAGCCAATGTTTCAGTTCAAGTCAAAGGCAGAGAAAAAGCTGATGTCGCAAATCAAAAGTAGCTAGAGAAATTTCCTCTTAAACATCATTTCAATTCTATTTAGTGCCTCAACTGATGAGATAAGGTGTTTCCACATTAGGGAGGGCAATCTACTTTACTCAGTCTATCAATTCAAATGTTAATCTCAGCCAGAAATACTCTCACAGACACACCCAGAATAATGTTTAACCAGATACTGTCATGCATAGCATAGTGATGTTTCAGTCTAGGATGAATTGCATGTCCAACAGTGGTCCCGTAAGTTTCTAAGACCGTATTTTTACCAGAACTTTTCTGTGTTTAGACACACAAATATTTATAAATGTGTTACAATTGCCTGCAGTATTGACTGCAGTAACACGCTGTTCATATTTGTAGCCCAGGAGCAATAGGCTATACCATACAGGCCAGGTGTGCAGTGGGCTACGCCATCTAGGTTTGGTGAATATACTCTACAATATTCACACAACAATGGAATTGTCTAACAATGCAATTCTCAGAAGGCATCTCCATCGTTCAATGGTGCATGACTGTATCTGGACACCCCATGGCACAGCTAAGTTGACATATAAAATTAACTGTCACAGGCTGTCAGCCTTCCTGAACTTGGCTCCAAAGGAGATATTACGCTAATTTGACAACAAGTAAGCCTGTTATTGCCTCTAGTGGAGACACTATCTCCAATTTCAAGGCAGCTCATGCCTAACACATCCTTGAAATGATAGTCTAGACCAAAGGCAGGCACTATTTCTGCTCACAAGACATGCAAAAATACAAGACTATGGAGAATTGTTTACCAATAAATTTGAGGCCTTCTTGTCTCCATAACTAATCTTAAAATATTCAAATGGACAAGTACTTTATACGTGTAATGGAATGCTTTTGGAGCTTGATATGATGAGGCTAGAAGTACAAACTTATATACTAGGAGAGATTGTGGAAAGCACTTCCCAAACTACATATGCAAGTAATGATATAAGTTGTAACAGTTTTAAAATTTGCCAGTGATTCCATGCATAAATGTGAATATAGCACCATGGTTATGAAGTAGTGATTTGCCAGAACATTACAGAATTTAATTTTGAAAGCCAGTTTTAGGTAAATTGTTCCCATAGTGTGCTAAACAAACACGTCATCATTTTTACTTGTATGTAGATTAATAGAAAGAATATCCAGTTAATACTACATAAATATTTTATGTTTCACTTGCATTAGCTAATGAACAAATTAGGTCAGGTTGATGAATGTGTTCATTTCTCCAAATTATCTTCCTGAAAAATAAAAAGCAACAAACCAATTAGCCTTCTTCTAATAATACCTAAATTAAAAATATTGAAGATTTCGTCACATCTTTAAGGGATACTTATTTACGTCTTTAAGGAATACCAGTATTGCTACTATCTCTCAACAGGTTTTGAAAGATCCATCAGCAAATTCACAATAGAGCAAAATTTTTCTTAGGATTTATTTGAAGTTAATTTTCAAATTAACATTTTACTTTCTTAAGTGCAGTATATTGCCTGCCAACTCTAACTTGTAAAAACATTACTTCATTTTTATATAAATATATTCTCCAATACTATTGGCAATAAAAATAAGTATACTAACTATAATGAAACATATTTCATTATTACCTGTGGTCAACATTTTGTTAAGGAAACACCATCCAATTTACTACATAAAACATGATAAAAACCTTTATGAAGACATCCCCAGTGTTATTTTCTTTTACACATTTATGAGCCACTACTCTTTGCTTTTTATTATAAATTTTTATATATACATGAAATTATGGTAAAATAGTATTATGGTTTGTATATTTGGAGCATTGCATAATTGTATAATCCAGTATGTACACAGTACTATGTACCAAGCAAGTGTATTGCAACTAATATTTTTAACCCAAAATTATATTGTAGATATACCTTTGATGAAGAAAACAGTTGCAATCCATTCATTTTCATTGTTACATAGTAACCTACTTTATGAATTCAACTCATTATATGAATCTATTCTTCTGACAATGGACATTTGGCATGGTTCTATTACCTGTCATAACAAACAACATCTCTAAAAACATACTTTTATCCATATTAATGCACATGAGCAGTCATTTCTCTAGAGCTTATACCTAGGATACTCATTGCAGAGAATTAATTTACATGCATCTTTAATTTTACAAGCTAAATTCAAAATGATCTCCAGGATAGTTATAACAGTTTACCAGCAGGGAATAAGCATTTCCATATTCCTATATTATTTCCAGTACCTAGAATTGTCTGGATTTTTTTAAACCTTTGACCGAGCTGTTGTGTTCAATTTTTTATATTTTATTTGCCATTTTTTATGCTTTTCCAAAACAATTGTTAGTTGTTTCTTAAACTTAACTCTCCAGGGTCCACATAAAACTTTTCTACTTTAACATGATGTTTTTCTCTCTCTAGAATGCTTTAGGAGGATTTTTAAGTTATGCTATTTATTAAATGTATGATACTAGTATTATGCATGCATCAAAACTTTCATATTTTGAGAACTTTTATTTCATATTTTAAGAAGAATGATAATACCATGATTTATCATTCAGATTTAAATACTTTAAATATGTCCTAAAAAATTGTGGAACAAGCCTGTGCATGGTGGCTCATGCCTGCAATCCTAGCAATTTGCAGACCAAGGCATGAGGATCATTTGTAGTCAAGAGTTTCAGAACAGCCTGGATGGCAAAGTGAAACAACAACTCTACAAAAAATGTTTTTAATTAAAAAATTAAAAAATTAGATGGGGCTTTTCTCACACACCTGTAGTCCTAGCTTCCTGGGAGGCTGAGGAGGGAGGATCACTTGAGCCCGGGAGCTTGATACTACAGTGAGTTATGATGGTTCCACTGCACTCCAGCCGAGGGAGTGTGCTATTCTATTTCATTATTTCCTTATATATCAATCTAATTTATCCATTCATAGCCTATTCTGATTACTTGTTCATATGAGGTCCTCCTCTTGTTTTATTTTGTATTTTTACTTTTGTTCTTATGTTAATTCGAAATGAGATTTGGGTGGGGACACAGTCAAACCATACCACCTGTCATATTTAATTACTATTACGCTAGTAATCCAAGCTTCATGTGAGGTATAAAATCCAACCTACTTTTCTCTGTACTCAGAACCACTTTTGATAATGCCATCTACTAAATAATTCACTCTTATTAATTTGTACACTTTTAATTTTATGTTAGATTCTCACATGTGCATAGTTTTCTTTAATATTCTCTATTCTGTTCTGTTGGTCTACTTATCTTATCCTGTGTCAATACCACATTGTTTTTCATTGATAATCTTTTATACTATTTCTTAATATCTTATATACTGAGTCTACAATTTTTGCTCTATTTCAAAATTGATTTAACTATTCATAGACATGTATTCACATATAATTTTATACTAAGTTCCCAGGTTTAATTTTGGTGGCATGTATATTCTTATGAACTGATGCTGTGACAGAAAACAGAATCTTGGGACCCCAAACTCACTATGCCAAAGGGAAAGTTAAACTTGGGAACTGAGTCATTTAACATTGCCTTCCTGTTCTTCCCAAATAGCTGTAATTTTACAACCCTGTGTCACAGCCTCATCCATAAGCCAGGTTCTCACAACATAGGAGGCCACATATCTCCCCAGATGGGCTCTCTCACATATTGCTTGGAAGGAAATTCCTCGAACTTTGCTTTAATCTACCTAGATCACCTAAGACATCTGCCTCAGTCACTTTCTGGTTAACACTAAAAACAGATTTTAATATCTCTAAAATGCTAGGTCTTTTATCTGTGTTCATATTGTACATTTGATTTTTCATATGTTCTGTTATATCTTTCATAGATGTTTATATTTTTTGTATAAGGTGTACACATTACTTACCAATGAACTTCCAGCTAATTTATAGAGTTTCTTTGCTACTATAAATATATATTAATGTATATTACATTTTCTAGTACGTTCTTGCTGAAATGAAAACATCAGTACTGACTTTCTATAATTAATTTTGTATCTGAAATAATTGCTGAGCTTGTCATTTATTTTAGTATTTTGTAAGTTAATCATATTGGGATTTCTGAGTAGATGATTGTATCATCATTCCCTTAAATCTCTCTCTCTCTTAGTTTTTTTTTGTTTTGTTTTGTTTTGTTTTGTTTTGTTTTGTTTTGTTTTTTGAGACGGAGTCTGGCTCTGTCGCCCAGGCTGGAGTGCAGAGGCGCGATCTCGACTCACTGCAAGCTCCGCCTCCCGGGTTCACGCCATTCTCCTGCCTCAGCCTCCCGAGTAGCTGGGACTACAGGCGCCCGCCACCTCGCCCTGTTAGTTTTTCGTATTTTTTGGTAGAGACGGGGTTTCACCGTGTTAGCCAGGATGGTCTCGATTTCCTGACCTCGTGATCTGCCCATCTCGGCCTCCCAAAGTGCTGGTATTACAGGCTTGAGCCACCGCGCCCAGCCTCTCTTAGTTTTTATAATGTCCACCAAAATCTCCAGTGCCTTACTAAGTTGCCTTCACATTTTCCCTTTTTTTTTTCCTGCTACACAATATTTAATGTTGATGAAAATGTGGAGAAAAGGGATCCCTTGTGCACTGTTGGTGGGAATGTAAACTGGTATAACCACTATGGAAAACAATACGGTGGTTACTCAAAAAATTAAAAATGTGATTACCATAAGAAGAGAAAGAAAGAAAGACTTCCATCTACCTGATGAGGCCAGAATCATAACTCACTTCATTCACCATGAAGTTTCTCAAAGCATTCATGTATGTGTGTGTGCATGTGCATGTACATTCCCTCAGACTCAATTTCCCTGTTACTTCTGTTAGAGTTGCCTAGTCATATTACTTAGTTATCTTGTCTGCATAATGATACAAAATGTTAACTCTAAAACTATTTGATGATAATAAAGCCCTTTTTAGTCTATTCATGTTTTATACTATTTAAGTTTCATAAAAATAGAGAGACTAATTCCAGGTACATCTCTACACATCTTCTATATTTAAAAGAGAAATATGTAGTTTCCAATTTTTCTACCAAGTCATAAAGTAGAAAATTTTCAATGCCCTTTCCTCCAGTTGGTATGCTGATTTATATACAATAGTATATAAATGAGTATAGTAAGTAACACATTTTAAGGATTTAAAACTATATCTATAGATGTATAATAAAATACTGCAATTAAATAGCCCTACATTTTGTAGAAATCTGCATACAAATCACAATTTTTCAAATAAATCAAAGTTGTGAACTTTCCTTGCAATGCTTAAAGTTAAAAATAGGTTCCAGATCTGAAAAACAAACCTTATTGATTTTCTTCAATGATTTTGTTTCCATACTGATACAACATTCAAAGCAAAAAGTAAAACAAGAAATGAGGGTGCCAAAAGACCATTTAAAAGACTATCTTAGAAAAGAAGAAAGCAGAAAAAAAGCAATATAATTGCTCAACATCAATGTTACTGCTATTTAATTCACGGGACTCTATTCTCTAGCAATGACAGAGAAACATGCTTATGTCTTTCATAGTTGTTCATACAAAGAGCAGAAGACTAGAGCATTCACCCACCTACCACAGCACATATCAATTGAGGCTTATCCTGAAGAATATTATGTCCTACCTAGTTCCAAGTTGTGCCTCAGTAGGCTTGCATTGCTTCAAAGAAAGCCCTATGACTGAAAATGAAACACATAGTGTGTATTCCAGCTGACATTATCAATATAAGGCAGAAATGTTATGGAATTGACCAGCTACAGCTAAAATTAAGTTAAGCCAAATGAATATGACTATGGTCTACCAAAAGAAAGAGCTATAATCCATCAATTACACTAAATTTACTATCACTTTTATTTTATTTTATTTTATTTTATTTTATTTTACTTTACTTTATTTTATTTTATTTTATTATTTTGACACAGGGTCTCACTGTGTCACCCAGGCTGGAGTACAGTGGCGCAATCATGGCTCACTGCAGCTTCCACCTGCCAGGCCCAAATGAATCTCTCACCTCAGCCTCCTGAGTAGCTGGGACTACGTACTACCACTTTAAATTTACTTTGTCATTGGGTCTTCAAGAAAATGTTTAGATCAAATTTAAAAAAAAAAACTTCATAAAGAAACGTTGTCATAACAGTCTCTGTTCTCATGAAAATTACATGGATATGCAGGTAATAATTACATATACACAGACACACTATGTGTCATTCTGATAGTAGATAAGAATAAATATGATAACGCATATGCAGTAAGTATAAGGATAAAAAATAGTGGTAATATTTGCATGGATGTTCATGAGATTTAGTAATTCCAGCCCCCTTAAAAGACTAGCTTATTTAATGCTAGGTTTGACTCAATACTCAGTCTCTAGGTCTAGAACATCTTCTAATGAAAACCTCAATAAATGTATATTGCATAAAAAGGTTAGGATGTAATAAAACCCATTTTGGATTATGGAAATAACAAGTCATCAGTGTATTCTGAATAAGATATATTTATCTTAAGCAAATGCATAGTGACATTTTCATTTTTGGTTTAGGAAATTTATGTATATAGTTTTTGCTGAAGGAAAAGAAGCAGAAAATTCACTATGGTATTTACACTTGATCATCTGTTAGCAGAGCTGAAAAATATGTAAATAGAATGAGTTGGTTGCATATATTACAACCTCTTCTTACGATTCCACTTTCATTTCACCATAAAACTGAGAAGCTTCTGAGAATTGAAAGTTCTCAGCTTGCTCTTGGTTACTTACTTGCATCATTGATGAGGCACTTAGATTACAAAGCACCTGCATATTTTTGAAACGTTTTGCTTTACAGTTTGCAATAGACTGTAAGAATGTGTGCATATGTTTATGACCATGGGTAACAAGATGCAATAATGAGAAGGAGAATAATGCAATGAAATATTGTTAAAGATCTCTCGGCAGAATTTCATATAGATGATAGCATATATTCTGTCACTACAGACAAGAGTATATAGAAATAAACTATAGAAAAATGATTAACAGTTTATTTAATACCTGAAGTGTTTTCAGTAGCACTTCGGAAAGACACAGTTGTGAGTGAACAATAAGGCAGCTTTCATCTAGATAACCTTAGGGAAATAATGGTTTTCACTGCATACATAAATTTTACTCACGTCAATGAAATGTTCTTAGCACAGCTAAGAAAACGTCAGTTTTTAAAATAAATTGAGTAATTTTCTGTTATCTGTTAAATAAGTGAAATTGCTCATCTGAAGTAAATAACAATTTACTGTTTGTGATTGATCAAGAATAGAAATTTCAGTCTTACCATCTGTGCCAAAATCAAAGTCAAATAAAAAATAAAAATGAGCTTAGGAAGGAGCACCAAAGACAAACAGTAGATGTAATATGGCAATCTAAGGATAGATTGTACAGTACATATTTGCATATACACTGGCTTCAGGCCATCAGTTGATAGCCATTGTCATTAATTTTTGTGGTTAACAAAAGTCAGTTAAATTAAGGTTGGGCAATTCCCATGGAGAAATACACATAATTAGAGACAAGAAGAGGAATGAAGCATACCTATGGTGATAAATCAGTCAATGAGAACCTTCCTCGGAATTCACTTATCTGGCTGTACCTTTCATAACAATCCTGGATCTCTAGTTTCATGTGTTGACAAATTGTACTCTCTGTTTTTAATTTTAACACCAATTTGAAAACTGGTACAGCTTTTGTGTGATGATCTTTTCATAGCAAACTATCTCTGTTTTTTGAGGGTTTCTAGCGTTTGTATTCTCTGCTATTAATTATTGAAAACGATTAGACTCCGGCTGGGTGCGGTGGCTCACACCTGTAATTCCAGCAATTTAGGAGGTGAAGGCGGGTGGATCACGAGGTCAGGAGATCAAAACCATCTTGGCCAACATGGTGAAACCCTGTCTCTACTTTAGATCTACTAAAAATGCAAAATTAGCCAGGCATGGTGGTGCACGCCTGTAAGTCCCAGCTACTCAGGAGGCTGAGGCAGGGGAATCACTTAAACCCAGGAGGTGGAGGTTGCAGTGAGCAAAGATTGCACCACTGCTATCCAGCCTGGGCAATAGTGTGAGACTCCATCTAAAGAAAATGATTCGATTCTCGGACTCTGTCTGAAATTAGATATATTTACTTTTAATATATTAAAATACATATATACTTATGTATTCAATTTATATTTAATTATTAAACTTCTATGAGTTCATCTTTTTTCCTTTCACCCTCTCAAAGCCAGTGTTTGAGAAAGTAGCCTCCATAGAAGTATGTCTAGATTCTTTAAAGTTTTCCCCTAATTGGATACATGGTTTACAAATATTTTCTGGCAATCTGTAGACTTTTTGTTTTAATTGTTTCCTTTGACGTGCAAAGTTAGCCTGATGTATTATCACTGGTTTATTTTTTTGTTTTCTTGCTTGTGCTTTGGGTGTAGTAGCCAAAGAAATCATCCCCCAGATCAACATCGAGGAGCTTTTTCCCTGTGTTTCCTTAATTTATTCTGAGTTCATTTTTTGTGCTTGGTGTAAGACATATATTCATTTTTATTATTTTGTGGGTGAATATTCAGTTTTCCCAGCACCATTTACTGAAGAGACTATTCTTTCCACATCATGTCTCCTTGGGCCCTTGCTGTAAATTAGTAGTAGACTGTATATGCTTATGTTTATTTGGGGGCTCTTATTCTGTTCCATCTTTCTAGTGTCTCTTTTTAGGCCAGTACCAATATTTAGGCCAGTATCTATATTATATTGATTATTATAACTGTGTAATGTAACCTGAAATTAGAAAGTGTGATAACTCCAACTTTCTTCTTTTTTCTTAAGATAGTATTGGCTATTCCGGGTCTTTTGTGGCTCCATGTAAATTTTAAATTTATTTTTTTTCCTTCAAAACTTGCCATTGGAATTTTGATAGAGATTGCTTTGGGTAGTGTGGACTTTTAAGAATATTAATCTTTTTAATCCATGAACATAAGAGATCTTTCCATTATTTGTGTATTCTCCAATTTTTTAATTAAAGTTTTAAAGCAATAAAGCCTCAAAAGTTATGCAAATAAACAGAATAGACTTTTCTAAGAAGACATAAAAATGACCAACAGATACATGAAAATGTGTTCAAAATAACAAATCACCAAAGAAATGCAAATAGAAGTACAATGAGATGTCACGTTACATCTGTTAGCATGACTATTATTTTTTAAAAGCCCTATAAATTAATGTTGGCAAGGGTGTAGGGAAAGGGATGTCCTTGTACATTCATGAAAAATAATATAAAGGTTCCTTACAAAATAAAAAATAAAACTAACATGTGAACATGTGAAAGTATAGCTTTTCTGAGTATACAAAAAAGTATACATTCACAGGAAATAAGATCAGTACTTTGTGGAGATTTCTAAGTTCCCATATTCATTGCAGCATTATTCACAATAGCCAAGATACAGAATTAACCTAAGCGTACATCAACTAATAAATGCAAAATGAAAATGTGGTGTGTGTGTGTATATATATATCCCATTATATATATATCCTATATATATCCCATTATATATATCCATTATATCTATCTATATAGATATCCCATTATATAGCCCATTATATCTATATATAGATAGATATGAATCTATATTTATATCTAGATATAGATATAGATCTATATCTAGATATAAATATAGATAGATATAGATTAGATACAGATATAGCTATAGATATAATCGGATACAATTCAGCCTTTACAAAGAAAGAAATACTGTCATTTGCAACAACAGATTAACCTAGAGAACATTATGTTAATGGAAATAACAGGTACAGAAAGACAAAAACTGCATGATCTCACTTATATGGTATCTAAAAGTATCCAATACATAGAAACAGGCAACCACAGAGCAGAACCATGGTTAATAAGTGCTCTTCTTTGAATGTGTCCCTTAAAGTTCATTCATGTTCATGTATGGGAAACTTAATCCTCAATGCTGTTAAGAGGTGGGATTTGGGGAGTGATTAGAGCAGAGAGTCTTTGTCCTCATTAATGGATTAATACCATTATTACAGAAGTGAGTTTTTTATCTCAAGAGTCAGTTCCCTATGAAGGATAAGTGCAGCCCCCTTTCTTGCTCTCTTGCTATGTGTGCCATTAGCAATGTTATGATGTAGCAAGAAGGCCCTGTCAGATGCAACCCCTCAATCTTGGACTTTCTCGTCTCCAGAGTTGCAAACCAATACAACTCTGGTCTTTATAAGTTACTTATTGTCAGGTATTCTGTTACAGAAGTACAGAACGAAGACTGCAGGAGTAAAGAGAAGAGGGGAATGAGGAAACGCAGGTCAAAGGATACAAAATTGCAGTTATGTATGATGAATAAGTTGAGTAATCCATGGTACAGCATTGATGGCTGTAGTTAAGAATAGTGCACTGTGTACCAATGATTTCCTAGGAGAGTAGATTTCAGGTGTGCTACCACCAAAAACAAAAAAAATAGTGGTAATTGTGAAAAGATGGATATGTTAATTTGTTTGACTATAGTAATAATTTCACTATGGGTATGTATATTAAAGCATCATGTTGTACTCCATCAATATTTACAATAAAATATAAAAGAAATGTGACTAGCCTGAGACCACCATGATGTGAGAAGCACAAGGACATGGAGGATAGATGGAATAACAGATATTATGTGGACGGAAATATTAGCCAAGAGACATCAACATCACCACACTAGATATGTCAATAAAGAAGCCTTTTTTGATGTCTGATCTCTAACATTAACCACCCTTTGCCTGCTTTAGAACCTTTACCTTGACAGGTACACACCCCATGTGATGCCAGGTAGATAACAGATAAATGACAAAATGAGCCCATCCTAAATTCCTGATATATTGTGAGCAGCATTAAATTATCGTTTTAACCCATTATATTTACAGACAGGTTAGTACACAGTAACATATAAGCAGACATTACTGATCTGATACAATTATCATACACAAATTTTGCTGCCACAGGTTTTACTATATTAATTTATTTTCTAGTTTATTCAAGATACAGAGGCCACTTTCTCCTTGAGTATCTCATCAAAACAGAAGCCCTAGGTCTGCACAATGATTCTGAAAAGTCTTGTCTCTATAACAACAAAATAATGTATTTGACTCTATTTAACCCAGATCCTTGGTGTTGAATTTAATATCCGGGCACTAAAGTCAGAGGCCAATCTTTAAGAGTGTTATGAACATAAAACTCTTTAAGTTCTAGCTTTCGCTGTTCTTGGAAACCTAGCATTGCTAAAGGTTCTTAGTGGTTCAGTCTTAAGCTCCTTGATGGAAACTATTAAGCACGTTGTTGACAGATGGTGTTCTCTATGTAAGACTTTTGAAAAGCTCTGACTTAAGTGTTCTAATGGTACTTCAAATTCAGCATTTTCTAACTGAAAAAAAAAAAAAAAACAACTCTATATATTCACTTAACATTTTCTAACTTTTGTTTTATCCATCAGCTAAGTTAGCAAGGAATAAATCTTTTCTCTTTTATTGCAGTTGCCTTGATTATTCAGTAACTATCAAATTTGTTACTGTTTTCCATGTATTTTTCTTCTAAATATTTGTTTAATGCACTTTCCTCTCCATTACCACTGACTTCATTCTGAGACATACAAGACATATTTATGTCTATGTTACCATATAATCTATAGATTGCTATAGTTTTCAGTAATCTATCATTCCATAGACATGCCCAGCTTTTTCAATTGTACAATTTTTATTACATTATATGTAGGTTGAAAGTCCATTCATAGTTATCCCTTAACGGTGACAGTTCAAACTTCATTAAATCAAACAAACAAACAAAAAAAAACCCATTACATGCCAGAATAACATCTGTTATGTATTGAATATCTGTGTCGTCTCAAAGCTCATAGGCTAACATTTTAATCCACAATGTGCTGGCATTAGAAAATGGGACCTTTGGGAAGTGATTAGGTAATTAGATAATGAGGGGAGAATCCTCATGAATGGGACTAGCAGCCCATACATAGAGGAATAAGAGCTCTCTCTTCTCCCCTGCACGCCTTCTCTCCCTGCCATGTGAGAATTCAATGATAATTTGTCAGTCTGCAACCCAGAAGAGGTCACTCACCTGAACTTGACCATGTTGGCCCCCTAATCTCAGATTTCCAACCTTCAGAACTGTAAAAAATAATTTTCTATTGTTTGTGAGGCACCTGAAAGTTTATGGTTTTTTGTTATACCAGCTTGAACTGACTGAGGTCACAACTGAAAACATTACTACTGCTATGGCAACAACCACATTTTTTTTGAAAAGATTATCAGGCCTTTTATAATCTGCTCTCGATTTATTTTTCCTCTCTTCACATGCAAGCATTATTTTCTGTGACTTGTTTGATCAACTGAAAGAAAAGTTTGTAATTCCATAATCTTATCAAGTTCATCCACAGCTTCAGATCTTTGCCTATCATGTTCTCTTGGCCTGGAGCATCCCTAGTTCTCTTCAACGCCTCTGTTTTTGACTTTGTAAATGTTATTCAATCAGTGTCATTTTAGCTCCCATTTCATGAAGAAAGCCTTGTGAGGTTTCCTGCATTTTGGTTTATTGCTCATCTAATGTATTATTTACTGTTAAGTAATCACAATAAAAATGGGAGTGACTTTATTTATTAATGTGTCTTTATCATATAGCCTCTGTGGTAAATTTTCAAAAAATATTTGCTAAAGCACAGAATGAGTAAATTAATTGACTACTCTCTAAATTTGTTGAATGATTAATGTTCCAGTAAGTAAATGAATTAATCTACTAATCAATACTTGGAAAGTGCTTGCCTCTTTTAAACTTGGCAATAGTTCTCTCTCTCTTTGTGTCTTTCTTTGGTTTTTTTTTTTTTTTTTTTTTTTTTTTTTTTTTTGGTTAGCTCTTACAGTGAAGGATAAATCCTTACAACTTTAAGGGATTTGGATATACTTAGCACAAAAACACCTCTTTATGCCTAGAGAAGTTAAATCTTTTGCCTAAGGCCATGTAACATATTAAAAGCAAACCGTATCACAACATTCCAGGGGGATTTCTCCACTGAAAGTCATTGGTGCATTAATGGGGGCATTAGTGTTGTCTTGATGCTTCACAAACCACCACAAACTTAACAGTTGAAAGCAACATGTATTTACTGTCAGACTTCTGAGCCCAAGCTAAGCCATCACATCCCATGTGACCTGCATGTATACATCCAGATGGCCTGAAGCAACTGAAGATCCACAAAAGAAGTGAAAATAGCATTAACTGATGGCATTCCACCATTGTGATTTGTTCCTGCCCCACCCTAACTGATAAGACACATTCTCACCCGCCCTTAAGAAAGTGCTTTGTAATACTCTCCCTACCCTTGAGAATGTATTTTGTACACCTATCCCAAACCTATAAGAACTAATGATAATCCCACTACCCTTTGCTGACTCCTTTTTCAGACTCAGTCCGCCTGCACCCAGGTGAAACAAACAGCCTTGTTGCTCACACAAAGCCTGTTTGGTGGTATCTTCACATGGAAGCATGTGACATTTACTGTCTTGCAAGTCCCATAGTCCTATGTTTTTGGATCTCACGGGGATGTATTCAGGGTGTCAGCTGGGGCTGAGGTTTCATCTTAGGCTCAAGATCCTCTTTTAAGCTCACAAGGTTGTTGGCAGTACTCAGTTCCTTGGTTAGAAACTGATGACTTGTTTCTTTAATACCAGCAGAAGAGCACTTCTGTTCCTTCCAGGCTCTCCCCTTTAAAGTGTTCAACTCATTAGTAGGTAAGATCTACTCTAGATGATATTCCTATTTGGGGGAAGTAGGAGAGACCTGAAAATATAATGGGATCTCACTTCCACTATCTTTTATCTTATACGTAAAGAGATTTTGCAGATGGAATTAATATCCTTAATTAGTTAAGTATTATACTAACTAATTTTAGTCAAGTATAATATTCAGGTCTCTCCTACTCCCCAGGGAAGCGGATTATACTAGGGCAGGAGTCATTGGGGCTTACAAAAGAGATAATCGGGTTTCCTTTCAAACATTTTTAACAAATCTTCTGTTAATTTCATTTTTTTAATGAAAGAGAATATTGATGATAAACTTGATACACTTTTTGACCACCTGTTTCTAGTAGCATTTGCCTTCAGTCACACTGAGACAACCGCTATCACAAATTTGATAGATACGCACAACAGCTTTATATATGAACAAATGACAGATAATAATATTACATGTAATTATCTTAAATTACACAAGAAATACCATTTACTTTATGTTATTGTAATAGCCCAACTGGTTTATCTTGCCCACTGCCCATAAAAGCTAATGCACTGAGAACAGCAGATTTTTGCAGCAAAGAGAGTTCAATTAACACAGCACTAGTCAAGTGAAAGACAGAGTTTATTATTCAAATAATCTTCCCCAGGAACTCAGAGGTTAGGTTTTTTAATGGATAATTTGTCAGACAAAGGGCTAGGGAATGGGTGCTACTGACTGGTTGAGGATGAAATCATAGGGGTGTGGAAAATGGTGCTTATGCCCTGAATCAGACTCTGGGTGGCGGTCACAGGAGTGATTGAAGCATGAATCCCAGGTACAGGATTGAGTCACACATCACAGGTCCAGGCAGAGTCAGTGTGTAACCAGTTCCAAAAAAAAATCTCAAAATACCAATCTTGGGTTTTACAATAGTGATATTATCCATAGGAACAACTGGGGAAGTTACAAAGTTTTTGACCTATGGTGTGGTAAACAATTATATAAAGGCAAGCTGTGCATGCATTCTGCCCTAACCGCCCAGTAATTCTAATATGTGGCCTTTCAGAAGTCTTACAAAGGCAGTTTCAGTCGCTGAACAAGGAGTGAGTCAGTTGAGGGAGGGGCTACTATCATTCTTGCTTCAAAGATAAGCTATAATCTAAATTCCTGCCGTGGTTAGCTTGGCTTAAAGCCCAGAAATGTGAAAGGAAAGCCAGCTTGTGAAGCTAGAAGTGATATGGAGTAAGCCATGCTAGACTCTTTCACTGTCATAATATTTGCAAAGGTGGTTTCATTATGTTGCTTTAAAATTGGTCTTTTATATATATATATGTACATATATATGGATAGTCTCTAGTATTTATGTAAATTAAAATTATCTATGAAGTATTAGCTCCATTTTTTAATCTGGTGCATAGAAATTTTCTGCATTCCTAATGATTTCATAACTGCCTAATTGCTAACTTTCTTTCAAATAAGAGTTTTTCCAACATATCTGCAAATTTGTAACCTTCTGGTTTTTTGTTTGTTTGTTTTGAGTCTTGCTCTGTTGCCCAGGCAGGAGTGCAGTAGTGTGATCTTGGCTTAGTGCAATATCTGCTTCCCTGGTTCAAACAATTCTCCTCCCTCAGCCTCTTGAGTAGTTGGGATTACAAGCACCCATCACCTCACCCGGCTAATTTTTTGTATTTTTAATAGAGATGCGGTTTCACCATGTTGGCCAGGCTGGTCTTGAACTCCCGACCTCAAATGATCCTCCCTCCTTGGCCTCCCAAAGTGCTGGATTACAAGTTATGAGCCACCATGCCTGGCTACTCCTAGTATTTTGCTGTGATTTTCTAATTTCGTATTGTGCCTCTGGCGTTAGGTGCACATAGGGTCATGGTTTCCAACTTTTTAATTACCGTTTCTTTGTTAAATATGAAATTCTATTGACCCATATGTATTCATAGATTCTCTATTTGCAAAATTCTCTACATGCTAAAATTTATCTGTAAACTCGAAATAAATTCTGATGACACTTTTTGTTCCTATCTGTAGACATGCTCAGAGTGGCAGAAAATTTTAGTCTCTGATGTGTCGATTCCCAGCTGAAGTCAAACAAAGTGTTACTGTGCCTTCTTTTTTCAACTCTCTGATGAGTTGACCAGAGTGTGAAGACTGTCCAATCGGGGCGCTGTAGTGTGAAAAGCTCTGGCTCTGGGTCCAGTGGGATAAGGTTTGGATCCCAACTCTGCCATCTGTTAGTGGGATGTATTTATTTGTCAAATATATCTACCATTTTAATAGGCAACATATATTCCTTTATTTTCATTGCAATTGCTGATATTTTTGTATCATTTCCACATACTTATTTTTTTCAGTGATTAATATTTGCGACTTCTTCATGTTATTTTTATTTTTCTTTGTGTTTTTCCTATCCTGGTGAGTATTTTCTGCCCTTTTTCTGCCTCGTTCAAGTTAGAAATTTTTTTTATATTCTCACTTTAAAAAAAAATGCCACTATGCATTTTAATAATTATTGCTCGAGCAATTTAGTGCCATGGGAGGGAGATGCAGGATGCATTTAAAGTTACTTTTTGTACTTTATTTGCAAATAGTTAAAGAATACTTGTATTTCAAAAAAAATTGTACATATAAGTATAAAAACTGACAATAACAGTGATGCCAAAAGCACGCATAGAGAGGCTATATTTAGCTTTATCCCCAGATGACGTATTTTAACTGGAAACAACCCTAGATATTACAGATAAAAGAGATGAGGAGTTTATTTAATTTCTTATCACTTCAATACCTTTAGTCATTGGCTACAAATATTGATGTCTTTTATACGAACTGTGCAGATGTTAACAATCACTTTTATCACAGTCATAAAGTGATTGCAGTTTAGCATGAACTGTTACTTCAGCTTTTAATGCTTTTTTTTAGTAATTTATGCAATTATATAAGAATCTTTATTTTTCTTCTAATCTTAGTCATAACAAAATTTTGTTTATATCTCAAATAAATCATGAAAGTTATTAGGTATTTTATCAGAAATATTTTATTGGAAAGTAACATAATTTAGAAACATTATAATTTATTTATCTACGTGTCAAGGTAATTCAATATAATTTATTTTAATAAGGCAAAGCCAAGTATTTGAGAAGAATCAATTATTAGTTTTAGGGGATTAGAAAATAAAAAATATTATGCTCAATTTTCTGAAATTATTTTAATAACTATGCTTTTTTACAACTGTCAAGCTTCTAAATTGCAAATTTAATTGGGTTTAAATGTAAAAATTCACTCTCCAGTTATATTTATTTATTTATTTATTTATTTATTTATTTATTTATTTTTTGAGACAGTGTTTCACTCTTGTTGCCCAGGTTGGAGTGCAATGGTGCAATCTCGGCTCACCGCAAACCCTGCCTCCCGGGTTCAAGTGATTCTCTTGCCACAGCCTCCTGAATAGCTGTGATTACAAGCATGCACCACCATGCCAGGCTAATTTTGTATTTTTAGTAGAGATGGGGTTTCTCCATGTTGATCAGGCTGGTCTCGAACTCATGACCTCAGGTGATCCCTCCGCTTCGGCCTCCCAGAGTGCTGGGATTACAGGTGTGAGCCACTGTGCCCAGCTCTTCTCTAGTTATTAAGAAAATCTTATTGGGAGGCCGAGACGGGCGGATCACGAGATCAGGAGATCGAGACCATCCTGGCTAACCTGGTGAAACCCTGTCTCTACTAAAAAATACAAAAAACTAGCCAGGCGAGGTGGCAGGCGCCTGTAGTCCCAGCTACTCGGGAGGCTGAGGCAGGAGAATGGCGTGAACCGGGGAGACGGAGCTTGCAGTGAGCTGAGATCCGGGAGATCCGGCCACTGCACTCCAGCCTGGGCAACAGAGCAAGACTCTGTCTCAAAAAAAAAAAAAAAAAAAAAAAAATCTTAGAGGCATATAAATTCTATAATATGAAATTTGAGATATATTTTCAAATATTATATTTTACTCCTCCTGCCACACATACATTGATGATAAAGTCATACAGTCTTCCCTTTCCTACACAAACAATATTTGAATCTTAAACTTCATACGGTTTATTGACCACTCCAGCACTATAGTGCTGCTACAGGTTGTTTAAATGTAAAGCTTATAATGCTGATCATTTATTTTCTTGCTGATCATTTATTTTCTTGCCTCTTGAAATCTTTAATTTTCATTTGTTTTTCACTATAGTAATGAAACTGCAAAATGCTGTACTTAGAATGATCTCTAAGTGAATTTAAAAACGTATGTTCTTATCTTAATCAGACATTCTCTGTTTCAATGAGATATATTGATGAAAAATGTCATTATGTAACATGTTGCCTTTATATTCCAGAAGAACATAACGTAGCATTGTATTGGGAGTTAATCTTCATTTGCTTTCATTAGGATATATTCACCTTTCTCTACTCTGTTCTACTGTGAAAGATATGTTGACTCCATCAGAGAGCAACAGCCCAAACGTGCTTGATCTCTGGCTTCTTCTTGGGTTCAGTCAATCAGAGTTACAGATCAGAGACTGTAGTCAAGAACTGTCAGAATCATCTCTTCTCCAATTCTCCTATCTTCACAGACCGCCTCAGGATCGATATCCTTCCTCACATTAGTTCACAGCCTAGTAACAAGATGTTTGCTTCCTGCCCCTGCAGGCCTAAGGATGGTATAAAAAGCTTCCCATTTTTTATATGCCCTGGATATTTCAACATTCTTATGAGTCCTCTTGATACTGTCCATATCTCCATAAACAGACAGAGATCTTAATCATAACAACATTTTGTTTATGTCTCTCCAATAAATCACAGAAGTTACTGAATATCGGATTATGAGGAATACTTTACTAGAAAGTATTCTAGTTAATTCTAGTTAAATTCTGCTCAAACTTCTACCCAGTCTGCATCATGCTACTTGCCAAAAACCAGATTTAATTGATTTGATAGATATCCTCTCATGCTTCCCATCCCCTGCAATCAGAATAAAATAATCTCAGCCACGTCTGGTCACCGGATGTCCTTAGAATAATTACATTAAATTTTATGCAATTTGCCTTTAATCAAAGTATGTTTTATACTTTAAATATAGGTCAAATCAAATACTAATTTATAATGGTTCTAAAGTATTTGAAAGTTAATGTGAACACATAATTGCCATGCAACTGTTAGCAATGCTTTTATTAAGTGCCTAGTTTTTCACTGTTCTTCATAAAATGCTTAATATGGAAAATATTCAGTAACTATCTATGATATTTACATAACTTATGATGTTATCTTGTTTCCCTACTTTTTTCCCAATGTACATATTATGCAATCTCTTATGTGATTGTTTCTACAGCTCAATCAATTACAAATGATTAACTCCAGTCGCTGAGGGAGGTCATAGTCCTTGTCATGTCATTTGGCATTACTTTAATATGGTAAAACACTACAAAACCAATACAAACTGTTCTAACTTGTTTAGCTTGTTCAGTTAATCTGTCTTAACAGATGCTCTTCAAAATACATGTGCTCAAAATCTCAAACCCAGAGAGATCACTGTTCCTCTAGATAGTGGTTCAAAGTAGTAGGGATTGGGAATTAAAATATAAAGAAACACACACAAACACATGCACTTTAACTAAAAATATTAATAAGATGTACATACTCTTCTGATTTTTTTTTTTAATTTCGTTTCTCTCCACTCAGTATAAGTCTCCAACTGAAGGAACAGTTACTGAACAGTGCATCAATATGGAGATCAGATTTTCATTAAGATAACAGTATATTACTAAAGAGATTAAAGAAGAAATTGGAGCCTTTCCCTCAAAACATGAAAAATCTATTCAAACTGCTGAGTCCTACTTCATCGTCTCCTGTCTCAACACTACATCACTGTCAGAGCTTTTTCTTATTCAAGCAACTAAAGAAGGAATTGCTGTGTTTGAAATTAGATTGTCATGGTAATAGCATTAATCTTAATCTCAGCTGTGTTTAAGAATGCCCTTCACATTTTGATTTTTAATGTATATGAAGCATGAAATAATGTTTTACTGTTTGAAAATTCATGACAAAGACCACATAACATAAACTTTACCTTCTGAACTACTTTTGAGTGTACAGTTCAGTAATGTTAACTATATTAACATTGTTGTGCAAAAGAGCTCTAGAACTTTTCCATCTTGCAAAACTGAAACTCTATGTCCATTATAACAATTCCCATTCTTTCTTTCCTCTCAGTCCCAGAAGCTAAAATTCTATCTTCTGTTTTGATGAGTTTGACTATTATAGACACATTACAGTATTATTCATGATAGCCAAAGTGATTTGGCTATTTAACAAATTTAATGAACAACCCAATGTCTATCAATTGACAAGGAAAACGTTTTCACACATTTTAGGTAAGAAAATGGTGGTTAGAGAGACATCCCAACATATTTGTTCTTTTAAATGTACCTTAAAATCCCTTAATATTTTTCCTTACAGGATCCTTTTTGAAATTATACAACTAAACAAATAATTAAATCCCTATGAAACTGGCTCCTTGACCTTGATCTGAGCAAATATTGAAATGTTGCATCCCATTCCCAAAAAAAGTAGACACAAAATTTCATTCATTCTTAAGTCTACATTTCAAAATCTGCAGATATATTTATTTATTTAAACACAAACTCCCACCAAGGCAGAAAAACATCCATACAAATAACACCACTTCATAAACGAAGACACAAACCAATAAACCAAAGGAAAATGAGCGAAGCAATCTCTGTATGTGTTTCTCTTGAATAGTCTCCTTGGCCGTTATTTAATTTATATTTCCACTATTTCGGTATTTGAGTTCAAATTTCTCCAAAATTGTTCATCATAAGGACACTCTACACCAATTAAAACCACTTCGTGTCTATAATTTGGCCAGAAAAAAAATATTAAAATTGTTACAGGCTGTTATTTTCACACAATAAACATATACACTAAAAGAGAAAATCAATCATGAGCTTTGAAAACTTTTATTGATAACAATGTTTTCCATGCCAGTGTTCTAATTCATCCTCAAAGCAATTCATAGAGACATCATGTATAATTTGGCTAAACACTCCCAACTGACTCTGCCTCCTCTGCCAAGACAAATATATTAAATGTATTCTTTCCTTACACAAAGAACAAAGGATAAGGTATTTTTCCTCTTAATGAAACTGTAACTATAATGACAATAAATTTAATTTTAGGTAAATAACTGAATAAATACAAGCTACTTCTAACTAGTACTCATTTTTTAACTAAGCTAAGAAATATAACAAATAATAGGTGAAGATGATTATTTTAATCTATACGAATTGTTCATTTTTATACCCCAATGAGAGTACACAAACACAACCATTTCCAGTAGTCTCAAAAAATGCACTGCTCTAAAGAATGTGTTCTTCTTGGAGAAATTTATTTTTTAAGTGTGATTAACAGAATTAACATACCTCATAAATTACTGAAATTAGAATAATCTGTAGAAGATGTTGCTATGAAGAGTACAGTCATACCAGTAGAATGCCATTTCCAAATTTTAATTGTTTCATGAACTTCAGCGCAGCTACCAGGAGGTTGGGTATAGTCATTAATTTGTGTTCAGCAGTGATATGGTTTGACTCTGTGTGCCCACCCAAATTTCATCTTGAATTGAAATCCCCAGTGTTGGAGGTGGGGCCTGGTAGGATGTGACTGAATCATAGGGGTGGTTTCTGATGGTTTAACACCATACCCCTACAGCTATCTTGTGATACAGGTGTCAGGAGATCTGGTTATTTGAAAATGTGTAGCATCTCCCTTTTCACTCTCTCTCTCGTGACAGCTATGTGGATATGTGCTTGCTTCTGCTTCACCTTCTACCATGATTGTAAGTTTCCTGAGAGATTCCCCAAAGCAGATCCCTGTACAGTCTACAGAACCATAAGCCAATTAAACCTCTTTCCTTTATAAATTAAGCAGTTTCAGGTAGTGTTTTTTTTTTTTTTAGCAGTGTGAGAACATACTAATAAAAACAATATCAATATACAAGGACCAATGTAAAAGAGCATTATTTTTGTAGAACTTTTATGTAAACACAGAGCAATTTTCTTTAATGGGCTCCATCCTGTAGAGTTGCCAAAAAAAAGGGGGAATTTCCAAGTACAAAAGCCACAAACCTGGTAAGCCTCTCACAATTTCATCACCTTTCAGTTTCTAAAATAGAGTTTCATTCAACTACATTTTAAATGAAATTAGAGGAAAGTTATAAAATTAATGTCACGGTTATTTCTACTTTTACTACTACAGATATTATTAATGGTAACTATTTATGTAACATTGATTCTTGCGATGGAGCGATAGTTATCCCTCAATATTTTTATAGCCTTTTCCTAACTTTACAAAAGTCTAGAGTTTTAGGTTGTCATCAGATCACTCAGAATAAATATTACATTTCCCAGCCTTTCTTGAAGCTAAATGTCCACAAATGTCCCAGTTTCACACAATAGGATATAAGATAGGTGTTTTATGGCAGCTTCCAAGAATCTTTCTTAAGAAATAACTAATATTTGCCTTTCTCTTCTTTTTTGAATGCCAGTACTTAGAATGAGTATGTCACAGCTACAGTCTGATCTCGAATTATATAATGAAGGCCCCCTAGAGAAAGCTGAAACCTGAGGAAGTGGGAATCCTCTGTTAGAACACAGAGAAAACACTTTACTTTCCCACCAAAGTAATTATTGAATAATTAAGCTTATGAAGGAAGTTACCAGCTTACATCTCTTGTATACAGCACTTTTATTAAAATTCACTGACATAAATGTATGCTAATTTCATACTTAGACCTTGGTTGGTGAACTGCACTTTACAAAATTCATCCAGCTGTGGATATTTGTGTCACATACACACACTCACACAAATCTTCAGCTACATGTGGACACAGGATGCTTCTTTGTTTCCCTAGCGGATTGAACATATCACAGGTGGAGTTTACCGTATCTAAAGTTTACTGAGGAAATGTTCTTTCCCCAAATGCCAAGGTCTTGAGAAGCAGATCAGGCTTGGTTAGTGACTGGACCAAGATAAACAATGGGACCTAGAAAACCACAAGGTCTGGAATAATTGGTCTGTTTGGGAAGGATGAGGGTAATTAGCTCAGCTAATGAGATAAACTTTTTCTTTAACTAGAAAGTGAGATGAACTGCTTGTTCTAAATGAGTGAATACAATATTAAAGTCCTCCAGAGAAACAGAAATGCTTAGTGAGAGAGAGAGAAGGAAGAATCAGGTAGGTCCTAAAGTTGGTTTATTAGGTTAGTGTAAAAGTTTACTGTAGGTTTGTCATTACTCTTAATGGCAAAACACACAATTACTTTTGTACTAACAAAATAGATCCTGAATCACTTTTCATTCTCAGAATAAGTGCCATATTTTTACATATTTTTAATAAATATTCACTTTTTCTTACAACTAAAGTAAAGTCACACAGAGGACTGAGTAGAGTGATTATTGTAAATAAATATGGCACTAGCTGTGGTTTCAAGGCAGGGCATAACTCAATGAATAGATCCTCATTCTTATCCTTATATGGAAAATGCAGTTTATATTGATGAAGATGGTAATTAATCAGGTGTTTGTTGTCACCTGGGACCAGAAAATCAGCCTGTTGATGGTGAGAACGGAAAAATTTTGTCTCTGCCTTTTATAAACACTAAAAGAAAAAGGAGTAAAAATACCATATCTGATGGCTTCTTCTCAAAGCAAGAGGCAATTAACAGTGAAATGAAGAACAATTCCCAAGCAGCTTGCCTGCCTATAAAGATATAAGGGAATTCAGTACCACTGTGTGAGCATGGCAGTATTCTTCTCTGTGACTTCATACAAGAAGAAGAGAATATTACTCAAAGTCCAGGACATCACCTGTCCGATTGTCATTACCATTCGTGCCACTGCCTATTTTTGTGACACAGAGTTGTTCCTTGTGAGGCACCATGAACAGAAAATAAACCCAGAGGTAATTCTTCTCTCAGAGAGCAAAATCAGCTATCTTCCTGACTGTGGTCATGTCATACCAGTAGACTAAACAAGTCTTGACACTGAAAAAACCTTTTGACTTTTTCTGGCTCTAGGTTTCTTCCAAGTGTTTCATTGAAACTTCTCAACAACTCCAAATGACCTCTGCAACTAATCTTATTTACAGAAATGTTTTCTCTTTATTTATAAAGAGAAATATGAATAGGACAGAAATATGAATAGGCAGATATGTGGCACAGATCCGAGTAGTTGTGCACCAGTTTCTACGAGCAATGTTTCTTCTGGTTTCTTGTGGTAATGTCAAACGCCTTCAATTCCTCCAGCTAGTTCTGCAGATTATTAGTGCTCACTTGGAGGAATTGAATTGTTTGAGAAAGACTAAGGACCTTTCGCTGTGAAGTATTGTTGTTGGTCAACGAGGTTTGCTTATCTTTCTTCCAGCTACCTTTCAAGGACATCTAATTGTAGGTATAACCTTGTGAGTGGTTCATTTATATGCTACAGAATCTCAGCTTTTTAAATCAATTACTCAGCGTCCTGGAAGTGCTCAGGATTGGTTGTGAACCTCTGAAAAGAATCTTACAACTCAAGATCTAATTCAACAAGATGTTTCCACACTGACTGTCAAGCTGCAAATTTTTTTGGAGGTTGTGCTGGGAGATCTGGTGGTCACATCGGTGTTTTTCCTCCATCTCAAATGCCTTCCCCACCTTTCAGGTCCATCACTGTTGCAGTTGCATCTTCCAGGGAAGCAGGCTACCGGAGCTTTAGTCAGCCCCAGTGGCTGCCCCAGGTTTCCCAACAAGCTCTTCCATGTCCAGTCAAAACTGATTTAGGAGGCCCTTCTCTATCTAAGCTATGCCTCATAGGTGTAAGCACCACACTGCTCCCCACAGCCTGGAAATTACCAATTGCATGTGGTTTTGCAAACTACTTACCACAATCCTATTAGAAAAACATCAAAAATTAACTACATCAAAAAATTCTAGAATAATCTAAAGGGTCATTATGTAGAACAATGGTCTGTGCCAGCTTGAGAAGTGATTGAAATCACTCTTGTAAGGCACAGCACATCTATGTCACTCGTGTCACTGCGTCCTGGTTCCAGGTAGCTTGGTGGACAACATAATGGGGGAATGAACATTTGCTCTTCCTCTCTCCATAATCCCTTTGTTGATATTGTCTGTCTCATACATTTTCTGCTTATTCTCCAAACCAAACAGCGTATTATTGACTTTTACGAGTGAGTTCATAATTGTGGTTTACAATATTTTCATAACAAGTAATAAATGTGTGCTTTGATTCATACTGGATTTTTCTTTCTTTCATAAGATCATCTCCAGGAATTTATGAAGTGGTAAAAAGGAAAGTGATTTGTAAGAATCTCTGGTCTTTTAAGTTAATTGACATCAAATAGCACTAAAAATGACCACAACTTGTAATCTATTGTGATCTACTGCATAGACTTAGTAGGCTGAGTGAGGAGAATCAGAGACTATAATAATAGGTGAAATAAAAAAGATAGATAGTTTTGTGACTAGAAAAGCTTTCTTAATACTTAAAACTGAGAGGGGAAATGCCTAGTTTTGACTGATATTTAGACATTTTTCCTGGAAATATCCTCAGAGAATTTAAAATTCTAATACAAAAATACTTCTCACAAACTTCAAAAAGAACAATTTTGCTAGATTCAGGAAAATCTTGCCTGAAACTTTTAAGTTTTTTTTTTGTTTTGCTTTGTTTTTGTTTCTGTTTTTGTTTTTGTTTTCTCTCATAGAGATTGAACTAGGACAGCAGTAGAACTGCGAAGAGTTTTAAGAGATTTTGGTCATCTAGGTGGTTGGTAGCTAAAAATAGCCTAAATGTCTATTTATCTTATTTTAACCAAAATTTTACTTGTTTTCCTTAATTTGACTTTCTTTTGGGCCTAAGGAAAGAATATCTTCTGTAGATAAAGTCAGGTAAGAAGAAGAAGGAAAAAATATAATATTAGTGCATATTTGCAATTAACTTGCTGTCGTGAAGGTTAATTAATAATCGGGGAATTAAAACCTGAGGAGAAGCAAGATTTGTCAAGAAGCATATGGCAAAAAGCAAGTGACATACAGTGTGTCTTAAAAGATAGCACCCTGGGAATCGCCATCAGCAACAGAATAGAGTTAAAGAAAGCTTCATTGCTTTACTTAATATGCATTTAGTAAAATGCATATCATTTAAGTCAAAGTGACTCAACCTTTGTGTCATTGACATTTTGGGTCAAATAATTCTTTTTTAGAGGGGGTTGTTCTGTGCATTTCAGGATGCTGAACCACATCCCTGTCTCTATTCAAGAGATATCAGTATTTCCCTCCCTCGTATCCCTCTAGTGGGGACAATCAAAAACTGACTTAAACATGACCATATGTTCCCTTGGGTACAAAATCTCTCCAGTTGAGAACTTTTGGTAAAAATAATATGTATTTTTCTCCAGTTTGGTTTCTGCACATACAGAAGGAAAATTTGAAGGTATAGAGAAATCTACTTGCAGGACAATTGACCAATCATTTTTATTTTTATAAACTTTTATGGAAGTATAATATATACACAAAAAAGTGTGCATATTCTCAATGGACAGACAGTGAATTTTAACACACTAAGCACGTCTGGGAAACTATCACTGCGATCAAGAAATACAACATAACCCACAACAGTTGGGTCACCTTGCGCCCTCTCTTACATTCTACCTTCCAGGGGTAACGATTTTCCTGACCTCTAACAGCCTGGATTGATTTTGCCTGCCTTTGTCCTTTCTATGAATGAAATAATAGAGTCAGTAGTCATGTCTGGGTGTTTTTTTCCCCTCAATATTGTTTTTACAAGATTTATTCACACTGCTTCATGTGGTTTTACATTATTTTTGTTAATGCTTACTGTCAGATTCCATAAATGTAGCTCTATCTATGTGCTAAAAATAAGCATTTGAGTAGCTTCCTTTTCTTTGATTATCATGAATGAAGCTGCGATAAATACATTTAGACAATGTTGTGTGTATATGTGGGTGTGCATGTGCTCTGTGTGTGTGTATAAATATGCTTTCATTTCTATTTAACATTCACTCAGGAGTAGAATTGCTAGACAAGCAGAAATGTGTTTGTCCACATTCATAGCCAATATACCTAACGCAATGTATTAAAAAGATGGGCTTTTCCCCGCTGTAACAGAGTGTTGTCCTTTTGATAAATCAGGTAAGCACATGTTTATTGATCTATTTATAGACTTTCAATTCTTTTCCATTACTGAGTTTGATATTTGTTATTGTGAGTCGTTCTGCTTTGTTCTTCTTTGATGCTGCCATGAAAATGTTTGCCTTCTAAAACACCATACAAATTTAGGAATCAGCTCGTCAATTTACATACAGACATACAAACTAGATTTCTGGCATTTTGATAATGATTGCATATATTGTACTTTGATTTATGGATTATTTCCATCTTTAAAATATCAAGTCTTTCCATCTATTTGTGTTGTATATACTCCATTTCTTTGAGTATTCTTATATTTATTGTGTTTTATAATTCTCAAGATAGAGTCCTAAATTTGTTTTCTTGGATTTATTTCTCAGCATGTTATATTTTTGATACTATTGTAAATAGATCTTTTCAATTTGTATTCAATTTAATTGTTCTCTTCTTATCTTTATTATTTATTTTCTTCTACTTTCTATAAACATGTTTTGCTGTTTTTTTGCTTAGTTTCTTATGGTACAATCTTAAGTAATTTAAATTTAGCCTGTGTTTTTTGAAAATATATAGCATTTATGGCCGTGAATTTTTCCAAGCACTTCTGTAGCTTTATCCCATTTATTTCAGTACATTATTTTCACTATAATCCACTTAAGAATATTTTCTAATTTTTGTTTTAATATTTTAGCCATTCTTTATTTAGAAATCTGCATTTTGTTATATAGGCATTATGCCAGCAACCCTAGAAAATTCACTTACGGATTCTAACATTTGTCTTTAGATTATTTTGAATTTTACATTGTGCATAATCACATAATCTGATTAATAACAGTTTTCACCCTTCTTTTCCAATTCTTATGTTTTGCTCCGCCTATTGTTCATATTACAATGGCTAGGACCTTAACTGTTAGGCAATACAATCTAGTCATCATTCCAATACCATCAAATACGGAGCTGGATTGGAATGGATTGCAGGCTTAGTAAGAATTTTCTGGTTTGCTATTCTTTCTAGAGTGGCACACAACTAGACTTTTGACTGTGAGTATGAAGGTACCCTCACCTCAGGTATGAAAGAAGATCCAGTGGTACACTGTGGTATTCCCAGGCCATTTCTCCACTTGTCACCACACACTGCTGCAAACTGCAGCAAATATTTTACAAGGGACACAACAGTGAATATGTAGGAAGCACCACTCTTAGTGTGTCTTTGTTTTCTGGGCATCTAATGACTACTGGAGATTTTATTCTGCCAGTTTGAAAGATTGGCCAGTCTTAAGCCTTCTCTGTGCTCCAGAACTCAGGAAACTACCACTGATAATACTGGTAGTATGCTTGAAAGCCTTTGAGATTTTAGTTTTTTTCTCCAGCCCTCCTCTAACACTTAGAGCTTTGCTGGCATCTCTAGCCTGGCAGTGGGCCTCTGCCTCAACTAAGCTAGACTTTTAGCTCCTGCCCAGGTGTGAACAGTGTCCCCAGGTTGGACAAACTAGCCAATAACAATTAGATCAATCCAGAAAGGTAATTTTTCTTTGTAATTTTAGTTCAACAAGTCATCATTGTTTCTACAGATCTTGGATACCACAAAAAATAAACATAATTCTTGCCATTTATGTGACATAGTTTTCTGGTTCTTGCAACAAATATTGGCCTTCATCTTCCTACAGTACTGCACTTTGGTAGCAGAAATCTCCCAATCAATTTTTTGTTCAATATTTCTGTCACTAAAGTGAAATTAATATAACAAAATTAGCCTATGAAAGAACACAATTTAATGTCACTTACTATTTTCAGAAAGGTGTGCAACTAGCACTTTTAATACTCCAAAAACGTTTTTATCACCTAAAAAGAAAACCTACTTATTAAGCACTCATTCCCACTTTCTCCCTCTTCACTCAAGCTCTGAGGACTATCAATCTGTCTAAAGATGTATGTACTCTGGATACCTCATGTCAATAGAATTGTGAAAGGAAAATAAATCTTGGGGGTCCCCAAATAACTAAGTTAAAAGGAAAAGTCAAGCCGGGAACTGCTTAGGGCAAACCTGCCTCCCCTTCTATTCAAAGTCACCCCTCTGCTCACTGAGATCAATGCATATCTGATTTCCTCCTTTGCAGAGGATAATTGGAAACTCAAAAGAAGGCAACCATTTGTTTCAAAAGAAGGCAACCTATGACCTGGAAGCCGCCTCCCCATTTCAAGTCTTCTAGTCTTTGCTTCAAGTTGCCTCATCTTGATTGATGTCTCATGTCTCCCTAAAATGTGTAAAATCAAACTGTGCTCTGACTACCTTGGGCACATGTCATCAGGCCCTCCTGAGGCTGTGTCACAGGCACACGTCTTCAGTCTTGGCAAAATAAACTTTGTAAATTAACTGAGACCTGTCTTAAATTTTGGGAGGTTCATGTACCAGTGACCTTTTTTACTTCGATTATTTTATTAGCATAATGTTTTCGTTGTTCATCCACGTTGCATCAAGTATCAGAACTTCATTCCTTTTTGTAGCTGAATTTCATTGTATGTATATGCCAAATTATTATTCTTCTAATGATGGACATGAGTCCCTTCCACTATTTTGCTATTGTAAATAATGCTGCCATAAACACCTTTGTACAGGTACTTCTTTGAATACCTGTTTTTGATTTTTTGGGGTTGATACATAGGAGTGATTCATAGGAGTGATACATAGAAGTGATGGGTCATGTGGTAAGTCTGTGTGTAACTTTTGAAGAGCAGGTACATTTTTTTTGTATAACTTTTTAAAGGAAATAGTTGATTTGAAGTCTTTATCTAGTAAGCCCAAAGTCTGTGCTTCCGCAGGGACATTTTCTATTAATTTATCCTGTGAAAGGATCATTCTATCTTGTTTCTAAGTACACTTTGCATTTTGCTGTTGTTGTTAAGAAAGAGGACTTTTAAAACAGTGTAATGTGCTAACTCTGGAAATCAAAATGATCCCCTGGTTCAGTGTTTTGCTGTTGCTTTTATCCTTTGGTCTGGGATGTAGTTGTTTGCTTATTTCGTTATTTTTATAACCGTTAAAATGACTATAGTCCTCACACGTGATCTCTAAAATCTGTTTCTCTAGCTTGTGGACAAATAGTATTTGCTCAGAGATTTCTTTGAACATTGGAGACAATAATAATGATGATGATGATTTAAAAAACTGTGTTGGGACATGTTTTTAGCTTTCGGCCAGGGCCTCTACGTATCTGTCTTAGCCTTTACTTCCTGCTTGCATTGAGCCTAAAGATCAGCCACAAATGAAAGGCTAGGTCTTTTCTTAGCATATAGGCTTTCCTAGGCTCTCTGTGGTACAGAAGAGTGCTTTATAACGCCCTAATTCTAAGAGTCTCTTGTCCTCCTCCCAAGTTTCAGCATATCTCATTTCACTCCACAGTAATCATTTGCCCCAGGCAGCAGTAAATTGTTCATTTCCCTTTCACTATTTTTGAGTGATGCCCTCTGCCTAGTAGCTGGTTTTCTGCTGTGAGAGTCTTCCAAATTAGGTGAAACAAAGACAAGCTTCTTGCTTCTGTCCTTCGAGTAGCCCCAAAACTGGTCAAAACAAATATACAATTCTTTGAGAACAAGGTCCGCTCTGCTCCCTCTGGAACCGGGGACTGGAAACACAGATCACTGTATTCAAGGCTATGCCAAGCTGGGGACAGGAGTCAGGGACTAAGGAAAGCTAAACAGCTGCAAAATTTATTTTCTAAATCCACTGATTCTTGATTCAGCACTTGCTTGCTCTCAACCTTTGAACCTTTGACTACTTTTCAGTTTCAACAAAGTTGATTGACAGTTTTTGATTTCTGCTTTTTTGTGTGTGTGTGCATATTGTTTCTGTGATGGGTCAAGCTCTTGGAACTACCTGCTCTGCCCCTTTCAGTGGCTGCACTTCCTATTTTTGTTTCACCCAACTTCAAAGTCTTTGCCCTACAGAGCTACTATTAACTTCTCATGAATCACTGCCCATTACTGACATGCAGTACCAAGGTTACAATCTCCTAACTCTCTCCTGATCCTTTCAGAATTCTTTAACAAATTTAAAGTGGTTGGTTGTATCTCCTCCCAACCATGTTTGAGTGCACAACTGGTGCATATTAAACCAAATGACATAGTCTTACGACTTGGAAATGATGTGGAAACATATATATCTGTATATCTATATGGAAATTGTGTATACACACAGACGTATACACTCACACACACACAGTACACACACACTTGGACATTATATATGACTGGCATACAGACAAGGAAATTATATATGACTGGCAGCAAAGAGAGTTGGTATGTGCTATATTACTAAATATTTTGAAAAATTGTCCCAAATAAGATGATATTCTTAGCTGTCCTATTTATTCTTTGTAACTTTAGGGAACTGGGACATGAAAAGGTTTAATTGGTAACATATACAGCAATTCCAACAAACTTTATTCAGTCTCTGAATCCCCAGGGAATCTTTGACTGTCAAATCTGTAGTAGTTTAAGAAGGAAACTTGAGCCACTCTTTCTCGTCCTCATAGAGCAATGGCTGAGTTCAATCTGCAGAGATTAAGAAGGATTAAAAAAAAGAATGATGATGCTATACTTTGCATTATTATTTATTTAGGCCTTTTCCAAAAATGGAGAAAAATTTTACATCGACTAAGATATCTCTATGAGAACTTTAATGAAGGGAAGAAATTTATATTTAATCTGGGGCAGAGCTCTCAATTTACTGTCTGGGCTTTGCTATCATGAAGGAATCTATGTATGACTTCTTCCTTCATATTAGTCTCTATGTGAGTGGTTAGGTTATTCAGTGTAAGTAAATAAACAAAAGAATGCTCTCATGATATCAATAAGGCACCAAATAATTGTGTGCATTTCTAATATAGTGACATCTGCACAGTAATGTTTAACAAACTTTAGAAAAAGATACTGCAAAGATATCTAAAAATAGATTAGCAGCTTCTTTGCATAGAATGTAAATGCAAACCTAAAATTGCAGCGAAAACAATTGTCATTACAAGTTTAGTATCAAAAAGCTAGCTGTTATTTTTGTTAAAAGAAACACTTTAGACAAATTTAATTTAACAGGTTAATTGCATAGAGAATGATTTGCAAATTGGGTAGATCTTCAACAAGAATACATTCAAAGCTACTCTGGCACTGGTCTCAGAAACATTTGAACAAGAATGACACCATCTTGGATAAGGTATGGGTGAAATAAAGCTGAGACCTACTGGACTGCACTTCCAGGAGATTAGGCATTCTAAGTCACAGGATGAGATAGGAGGTCAGCACAAAAAGCTTGCTGATAAGACAGGTTGCAGTAAAGAAGTCAGATAAATCCCACCAACACCATGATTGCAAGGAAAGTGACCTCTGGTCCTCCTTACTGCCCATTATATGCTAATTATAATGCATCAACATGAGAAAAGACACTCCCACCAGCACCAAAACAGTTTGCAAATGCCATGACAAGGTCAGGAAGTTACACTATATGGTTTAAAATGGGGAGGAACCCACAGTTCTAGGAATTGCCCATCCCTTTCCCAGAAAACTGTGAGTCATTTACTCCTTTTTAAACATATGATCAAGAAATAAGTATAAATATCCTCAGTCCAGACCAAGCTACTGCTCTGCCTATGGAGCAGCCAATCTTTTATTCCTTTACTTTCTTAATAAACTTGCTTTCACTTTATGGATTCTCCTCCAATTTTTTTTTTTTCTTGCGTGAGATCCAAGAACCTTCTTTTGGGGTCTGGATCAAGACCCCTTTCCAGTAATGCTAATGCTGAGTCAAAGAGGATTTATGGATAAAAAAAGAAAAATGATGTAAATAAATGGAAATGAGGTACAGAAACAGCTGGATTGGTTACAACTTGGCGTTTGTCTTATTTGAACTTGGTTTAAACAGTTGACTTCCTTTAATTGCCTGAAACTTGGTAATTGCTACAAGAGTAGGGTACAGGTTGCTTGTACATTCAGATTGGCTATAGTTCGCTGTTACAAAGAAATCTTTATGTCAAACTAAAAATATGTAAGGAAGCAACATTAGGCTAAACTTAACACTTTTTATAGCTTAATATGAGATGTGGCAAAGTTAATACACTCAAGTCTATTAACTTCTAGATTGTTCTTCTGGTCACAATATTGAAAATACACAATAATAAATAGAAATTCACATTCATCTGAGTATGACGGAGGAAAAAACAAAATTTGGCTAGCTTTGCCCAAACAGAGCCATCAACTTATAAGATTACTTGTATTTCTGGTAGTAGTAGGGTCAAAGACAGAAAGCTTCCCCTTTGCTCTCTGAAGACTCACCGAAAATGAACTGGCAATAGGCAGATTAATAGGAGAAAAGATATGTAAAATATATTTACAAGAGCCTAATTACCCAATAACCCAATGAGGTACAGATGTTTATCGGCTCTTCTTCTTAGGAAAAGGGTATAGGAGAGTTATAGAAGTAAATGCTTTTTATGGATAAAAAGAATGAGCTCAAAGAATAATGACCTGGGACAAAGTTTCCCTGAGGTCTGGGGGAGGTGGCAGGAAGGTGAGTGGCAGAACTTTACTTTGAACAAAGGTTGTCTTATTGTGAAAATAAAGGCCCTCAAGTAAACCCTCGGAGCAGCCCTCAGAAGAAGAGATGAAAAGTTTGTCTGGGCGTGGTGAGGACTCCTAGCCTCTTCTCTTCTCTGTGGTAATTCTTTCCTAATTATTTGATGAGATTACTAGGAAAAGGTCTTAAGACAATTGCATTTCTTTTTGAGACAGGCTTTTTTCAGTCAGCTAAGAAATTTATTTTTCCAGAAAGCGTTCCTCCATGTACTTCAGGAAAGAAAGGATCAGAGAGAGAGGAAAGGGAAAGTATTAGAGAGACTTTGGTTCTAAGGCATATTTCTGAGGCCTTTTCATTTTAAGTCTAAACATTCAAAATACCAAAGCATTGTATTTTGAGGTGTCATTTTCTGTGTCCCAACATAATCAAATTAAATCCTTACACCTTCAGCTTCAGAACTTGTAGTGGGTAAGGTGTTAGGGCTGTACCCTTGAAGCAATCAAAAGCAGTGTACAATACTTGATGAAGGTGCTTTTACGATATCACCAGAAACAGGCTTAAGATGGTTATAATCACATTGCAGAAGTTTTTAAATATGGCCCTAAGGTTCTTCTTCACTCTTCACATTGAGAGAGGGGTTTATGTCTTCCCCGTCAGTCTAGGCCTCTATGGCCGCTTGGCCGATAGAATACGGGAGAAGTGACACTGTGCTGTGCCAATTTCTTGTCCAGACGTTAAAAAAGCAAAACAAACAAAAAACCCCAGGAGTTTCAACTTTCTAGGTCTAAGGAAATTTATTCTTGGAATCCAGCCATGATGCTGTAAGAAGGCCAAGCTTCCCATGAGAGGTCCACATGGAGATAAACCAAAACCTATCACAAACTTGCCAGCTATGGTGACAACATGTGGAAGAGAGATGAGCTATCCCCATTAAGCCTTGCCCAGATGACAGATTGCTAAGCAAAATAAATAGCTATTGTTTTAAGATACAAGATATAGTTTGTTTGTTACAGAGCAATAGATAACAAGAACACACACACACATTAATTTTTTATTACGTCACAAACATATGTTGCTAAGCAAATTTACTTGAGAAAAAAAAATATGTTCTTATAATCTTGAATCTGAAAATGTGGCCATAAAGAAATGCACTAAGCTTGCAAGACAAATCACAAAATTCTACTAAATTTCGAACGGAATATTATTTTCCATTGAAATTAATGTACAAAAAACATTAATTTCAACATATTATCTGCATAAGAAAAATCTTTATATCAAGTATCATGTGGAAAACCCTTGTATACTCAAAGAATGTTTATTTGGTATATTATTGAGATGGATTTTCAAGTTAAAAACAAATCTACTTTCCTTGCTACTTAACATTGGTTGTTTTTAAGTTTGGTTGAGTATTATTTGCAAGCATGTAATAGTTGTATTTTACTGTTTTGCATTTGAATGTCTTCAGTGACAGCAGGATTCTCAAATCTCTTGTGTGACATCTTGTTTTTATTTGGCTGGAAAGTAATAATAAATGTAGCTAATAGTTTCCTTTTCATAGTCAGTATTTGTAACACATTGCTGTGTGCTACAATTACTTTTGAAGCACACAATTGTAAGGTAAGAACAACTAATCACCCCTAGACACCATCTTATTTGTTCTATTTTCAATGAAAATCACATGACACATTTCTGTAGCAATTCTTTAAATAGCTTTCCTACCAAATACTCTCTTTATAACCATTTGTAACCTGATAAATGTATCAGCAAATAATGCAAGTGGAAAGATAGTTACATTAGTACACTTGGCTTGTCTATTCATGTTCATTTTCATGCTTCATCTGATATTCATGATACAGAACAATAAATTTAATATCAGTAAGCATATTTTTGCCTAAAAGAATAAAAATCAGACGAAATTGCTCACTGATATATATTCTAGAAATAATTATATATCTCCTCCCAAGAGCTTGAGGAAAATGAAAGCAAATTTTTAATTTTCAGTAGTGACAATGAAACAATCATTTGAACAAACTTACTGATCAGATTTTAAATTTCATGTGCTCTTCTGTAGATTTCACACTTTAAACATTCTTCCAATTCTTCAGTGAAGATAGGTGACATAAATTTAATAACATGTATTTTCCTAATTTTTATTTAAAAATAATTGTACATGCTATAATAGATAGCAACATTGATTCAGTGAAATGCAAAGGCAATGTATACAATATCTTATTTTTATTGAAAGCTACAGTAGTTATATTTGACATACAATGTAATACATATATTTAAAATTACAACTTGAATTTTTTTTTTTTTTTGAGAGGGAGCCTTGCTCTGTCGCCCAGGCGGGAGTGCAGTGGCGCCATCTTGGCTCACTGTAAGCTCTGCCTCCCAGTTCAAGCCGTTCTCCTGCCTCGGCCTCCTGAGTTGCTGGAATTACAGGCATGAGCCACCACACCGGGCCACAATTTGACATTTTTTTGCACTTGTATATACAGGCGAAACGATTATTCCCATCAAAATAATAAGCATAGCAGCCATCTACAAACTTTTCCTCGTACCCTTTTATTACTTCCTTCTTACTCCATTCCAGATTCCTCCAGATAACTGATGATCTGCTTTAAACTACTATAACTATGTTTCATTATCTAAAACAAATATCGTTTATTTTATTCATTTATTTACGTACATTTTTTTGGTAACAGAGTCTTGCACTGTCACCCAGGCTGGAGTGCAGTGGCACGATCTTGGCTCACTGCAACCTCTGCCTCCTAGGTTCAAGCGATTATCCTGCTTCAGCCTCCCGAGTAGCTGGGATTACAAGCGCCCACCACCACACCCAGCTAATTTTCTGTATTTTTAACAGAGAAGGGGTTTCACTATGTTGGCCAGGCTAGTCTTGAACTGACCTCATGATCCACCCGCCTCGGCCTCCCAAAGTCCTGGGATTACGGGCCTGAGCCACCGCACCCGGCCTAAGAATAGTTTATAAGAATCGAATTGTATCGGATACGCTTTCTTCACATAGTTGTCTTTTTAAAAACTTGTAGTCATCTTAGTGTGTGTGTGTATGTGTATAAATGTTGGTATTAAACTCTGGTTCCACATTTTTCAAATGACTAATGTTGTTGAGGAACTTTGCACGTGCATATTTGTCATTCATATATCTACTCTGGTGAAGTGCTTACTGAAATCTTTGGCCAGTTTTTCATTTGGTTGTTTATTTTCTCATTGTTGATCCTTGAGTCTTTTACGTATTCTGGATAAAAACCTTTTGTCAAATATATACGTTGTAAAGATAATTTCCCAGGATATGGCTTGCATTTTTATTGTCTTAAATTTTACTTTTGATATGTGTTTTAGTCCATTTTCACACTGCTATAAAGATACTACTGAGGCTGGGCGCAGTGGTTCAAACCTGTAATCCCAGCACTTTGGGAGGCTGAGGCGGGTAGATTGCATGAGGTCAGGGGTTCAAGACCAGCCTGACCAACATGGTGAAACCCTCTCTCTAGTAAAAATACAAAAATATCTTGGCATGGTGGCAGGTGCCTGTAGTCCCAGCTACTCAGGAGGCTGAGACAGGAGAATCGCTTGAACCTGGGAGGAGGAAGTGCAGTGAGTCAAGATTGTGCCCCTGCACTCCAGCCTCGGCGACAAAGCGAGACTTGGTTTCAAAAAAAAAAGAAAAAAGAAAAGGATACCACTGAGACTGGATAATTTATAAAGGAAAGAGGTTAAATGGACTTACAGTGCTGCATGGCTGGGAGACCTCAGGAAACTTCCAGTCATGGCGGAAGGCAAAGGGGAAGGAACTACTGTCTTCACAAGGCAGCAGGAGAAAGAGAGCGAGCAGGAAAAACTGCCAATTTTAACCCATCAGACCTCCTGAGAACTCCCTATCATGAGAATCTCCTCCACGATTCAGTCAGCTCCCATGAGCTTCCTCCCTTGACACCTGGGAATTATAATTCCAGATGAGATTTGAGTGGGGACACAGAGCCAAACCATATCCATGTATGTGATTTATCAACGTTTTCCTTTCATGGATCTTGTTTTTGTTGACATATATGAGAATTCTACTTAACCAAAAGCCATAAGATTGTTTCACCTATGTTCTCTTATGGAATTTTTATAGTTTTATCATTGACATCTAGCTCTATGATTAATGTTTGGTTTTTTTGTTTGTTTGTTTGTTTTTGGTTTTGGTTTCTCTATTGTTTGTATTTTTTGCTTGTCTATAGATATCTAATTTTCTCAGCACAAATTTTGTGTAATGTCTATTTTGTTTTTTTGCCCTTAAATTAATTTGGCATATTTGTAGAAAGTCAATTGACTAAAAAGGTGAGGCTTTATTTCTGGACTCTCAATTATACTCATTGGCCTATTTGATAATATTTTTGGCAATAACACACAACCTTTATTATTCAAGTTTTACAGTATATTCAGGTGGTATAAGTCCTACCATTTTTTTTTTTCAAAGTGGTTTTGGCTAGTCTCAATCTTTTATATTTCCACACAATTTTTAAAATTAGCTGGTCATTTTCTATTATAAAATAATGTGCTGAGATTTTGATAGGAAGTTCATGTAATCTATACAACGATTTGAGAAGAATTCTCATCTTAACAATTCTGAGTCATTCCACAAACATGAGATATCTTATCATTTATTGAGGTCTTCTGTACTTTGAGCAATATCTTGTGGTTTTTAATTGTTGTTTTAAATATATATTTTTATTGTAGCTTCTAATGTAAATGTGAATAAACTTTCTTCTGAGATTTTATTTTTAAGTCTCTTATTGTTAGAATTCCAAACTGCATTATTGTACATTAGTCTTGTATCCTGTGATTTTTGCAAATTCTATTTCTTTGTTTTCTTTCTGAGTGTATGTATTCCTTAGGATTTTCTATATATAGGATTATGTCATTTGCAAATAATAACTGTCTTACTTCTCCTTATTACTATGCATGCTTGTTATTTAATTTCATTTTTTATCATTTTATTTTTGCCATGTAACACTGGCTAGATCCTCAGCATGACATTTAATAGAATGGAGAGAGTAGACATTTTTCACTTGTTCTCTATAATAGGAAAAGGAGTGCTCAGCCTTTCACAACTAAACATGATATTAATTGTCGTTTTTCGTTTGTGTGTGATATGTGTACTTTATCTAGTTAAGAAAGTTCACTTCTATTTCTTAACTTTGAGAGTTTTTACTATGAAGCAGTGTTAAATTTTCTTCAATTATCTTTTTTTGTGTCTTTTGAGATGATGATTATATGTATTTTTGTGCTTTAGTCTATTAATATACTATACTAATTAATTTATATATATTAAATTACCTGTTCAGTTCTTGAATTAACCCATTTGGTATAGTATATAATTATTGATTGATTGGTTGATTGATTCACAGAGTTTTGCTTTGTCACCAGACTAGAGTGCAGTGGAACGATCTCGGCTCACTGCAACCTCCACCTCCCAGGTTCAAGTGATTCTCCTGCCTCAGCCTCCCGAGTAGCTGGGACTACAGGCGCGTGCCACTGTGCCCAGCTAATTTTTTGTATTTTTAGTAGAGACAGGGTTTCACCACATTAGCCAGGATGGTCTCAATCTCCTGACATGGTGATCCACCCACCTTGGCCTCCCAAAGTGCTGGGATTACAGGCATGAGCTACCACGCCCAGCCAGTATAGTATATAATTCTTGTATTACACTGAATATAGTTGGCTAATATCTTAAGATTTTATGCATTTATGTTTATAAGGTTATTGCACTATGAATTATTTTTCTTGTGATTTTTTGTTTGTTTTGGAATACACTAACCTCTTGGAAATGTGATTAATACTATCCCTTTCTCTTCTATTTTCTAGAAGTGTTGAGTAGATTTGATATTTTTTCTTCTTTAAATATTTGATGAAATTTACCAGAGAAGCCATCTGGGCTGGCCTCATGTTTTTTTTGTTTTGTTTTGTTTTGTTTTGTTTTTTATTGTTGTTCTTTTCTTGAGGGGTTGATTATGCTTTGGGAAAGATTTTCAATTTCAAACTTTTTTATGTATATAAGTTTTATTCAGGTTTTCTATTTTTTTCTTGAATTAGTTTTGGTAATTTCTAACTTTGTCAGACTTTGGGTGGATTAGACTCAGTATTGGTTAGAAGCTAATAAAAGCTTGCTGCAGTTTCATTAGAGGTCCACTCCTGTATTTTCCTGAAAGTTGGGAGAGGAGAAATTCTCCTAATGAGCAAATCTTTGGTCATTCACGTTATATGGAAAGAGAAGAAGACTAATGAAGAATGTATGCAGAATCATGGGCTGTGGCAAATAGCTTACTAGGTTTTTGGAAAGTTTGCAAAGAAAAATGAGACCAAGAACAAGAATGTCTGGGGAACTATATGTCAATTAACCTACAGGAGTGGGCATAATATATGATCTTTGTAGTATATGAAAATACCCAACAAGAGGCATGTGCCCTTGACAATGCACTAAAGAACCAGACAGAAACAATCACTAAACAACCAGACAGAAACAATGACTCTGACATTTGATGTAAGAAAGTCTCAATGGCCCCGTTAGTCCTGAAAGGATAAGGGCACAATAATAAAGTTGCTGCAGTGGCAAGGATGGTCATGAATAAACCTAGTGACATAGATTCAAACTCACTAAGGCTGACCTAGCTATTATGGCTTCAGAATGTCCAATTTTCAGACATAGAAGTCCAATCCAGAACCCATAACGTGCCATCATACATGAAGAGACCACATGTATTCTTAGTAGCCAGTTAATTACAGTGGAGTCCTTTGGCACCAGAAGTGAAAGCATCGAAACCTATCCCAGGTATAATTCCTGCCTTCAGGGTCTCAATTAGCATCATTATTCAAGGAATTACAAATTGATATAGAACTAGCACAGCCTCAGAATCTACTTTAGAGCAAAACAATGTTCAGTATACAGTTTACTGTGGCATCAACTACTTCTGTTATACACACATACGCGCGCACACACACACACACACACACTTATGCATCCCACCCAGAAGTTGTTAATCAGAGAGAGATGTAAATGTAACAGCCTATGAAAAGCACAATTGATGTGCCAGTTTAAGGATAATACCCTGATAAGGTAGAACACTATATTTCAAAATGCAATATATCCCCTAAATCAATAGCTCTCATATGGTGTTAGGATTTAAAAGTCGAGATATATGGATTTGAGAACTGAGAGTGGTTCTCAGTAAGTAACTGAACTTACTTTTATTTCTAGCTACCCATTTAAGAGGTTTTTACTTTTTTTTTTTTTTTTTTTTTTTTTTTTTTTTGCTTTAGAGATCTGGGTTTCCTATGGAAGAATACCTTCACCAGAGTATACAGCAAAAGTGCCTTTAAGCTTCAATCCTTGGCTGTTGTACATCTACTTCAGGGCTTGTTGTCAAAATACCAATAATCAAGAAAAGGTGTCACAATCTTAATAGCAGTAATTATCTTGATCATCATAAAGAGATAGAAATGTTTTGCAGTGAGGTCAGAAAACAACATGTTTGATACTTACGTCCTCCCTGAAATATCTCTTGGCATTTTCTTACCCAGTTTTATTGTTTAATAAAAGTAGGCCGAGAGAAGCATCATGACCTGGAGTTCAGACCCCCTTGGGAATAGCTTCTTGGTCAACATACAAATAAGACCCTAAGTCAGTGAAGATCCTTGTTAAAATTGAGAGGAATCTAGAACTGGTTTAAAAAAAGAGAGAGAGAGAGAGAGAAGCAAATTTTGTCTTCAAGACCAGCTACAATGGTAAGGTTGAAGTTTTTTCCACTAAACTTCCAGTTGCAGTTTATCCCAAAAAATATGACCAGTGCAAATCTTGACTGAAGAGTTTCCAAAATGCATTATGTAAAGTAGGTGGAGCTGAAGAAAGCAAAAGTTTGGACTGTAATGGATGCTCTTGTGGGCTACCAAGATTCACCCTTCAGTTCTGAGGCTTTCATTTGTCTGCCCCCTGAGAGTATTGCTACCTGCTGTCTTTCTAGTGAATCTTGAGACTTATAAAATTGTCCTTGGGCAAAGGGAGCTGCCTCACCACAAGAAACCCTCTTTTGCTGGGACACTCATTATCAAGTGGCTATTGATATGATGGTATAAATACTTGCACCCCTATCTCAAAGCAAAGTTCTAAAGAGCAGATCTGCCCAAGAGATTGGCCAAGGCCTCCTTGAGACTGTTTCACAGTTCAAGTTCTTTTTCTCCATCTTAATTTTTTTATTTCTCAATAGGTATTAATCCTGAGAACTCTTCTTAATAAAATTATTATGTGCAAATTTTCATCCCCAGATCTGTTTACTGAGAAACTTTGCTACATCTGAACACAACACTTAACCAAATCATCACTCTATTCTAATCAATAAACAGACAATAACAATGGACTATTTCCTCTGCTAGTGTACCCAATAGGGCAATAGCATATTTGGGTTAAAATATTATAAATTTAGACATTATAGGTCTAAATTTTAGATAAATTATAGGGTCAATTTAATCAAACTAAGAGGTTCAGTACATTTGTGATTCTGTAATCATTATCCTACTTCATAATGTGACTCACTAAAGTTGATCACATGGGGACAGTGGGAAAGAGTAAGCAAGACGTGTGCATTTTTATTCGCACCACTGGAAAATAATTGAAAAGGTTATATATTAATGTTTTATGTCTTGTGGAAAAGTTACACATACATTTTTGAGAGAAAATTTAAAGGGCAAACATGGTAAAAATAATTTAAGAAACAGAAACACTGTGAGAAATATGAGTTCCTGTAAGAATATAAAAATATAATTGTACAAATATGTAATCACCCAAGGGGTTCTTCCTGCACACTGCCCACAAATCAACTGCCTGAGACTGTAGTATTGCAGAAAATAAAGAATTTAATAGATGCGAAGCCAGCCATTCAGGGGAACTAGAGCTATCACTCGCATCAGTCTCCTCAAAGGCTCAGAGGTTAGGGTTTTTCAAGGATAATTTGATGGGCAGAGGGCTAGGGAATGGGGAATGTTAATTGTTAGTGTAGGGGATACATTCACTGGGGGTCAAAGTGGGTTTTTCTGCCTTTAGTTCCTGGGTGGGATCACAGAACTAATTGAACCAGTTTACTGGTCTGGGTGGTGCCAGCTGGTCCATCAGAATGCAGGGTCTGATAAATGTCTCTAACAACAATCTTAGGTCTTAAAAGAGTGATGTCATTTGCAGGAGCAGTTGAGGAGGTTAGGAATCTTGTTGTCTCTGGCTGTGTGACTCCTGATCCATCATTTTTAATCTTGTGGCTAACTTGTTAGCCTTACAAAGGTGGTCTGCTCTGGTCTCCAGCAAAGAGAGAGTTCATTTCAGGAAGGGACTGTTATCATCTTAGTTTCAAAGTTAAACTATAAAGTAAATTCCCACTATGGTAAGCTCAACCTACACCCAAGAATGAACAAGAGTAGCTTGTAGGTTAGAAGCAAGATGGGGTCAGTTAGGTCAGATTTCATTCACTGTCATAATTTTCCTCTGTTTGATTTTTCTAGTGTCATAATTTTTGTAAAGGTGTTCTCAAATACACTTTTCTTTCTTCAACTCATAAATAGCAACTGGACACCTGAGTAAACGCACTGGGATTCTCCAACTAACTAACCCCTTTACGTGTCCATTCCCTGCCAAAAAGCTCAAGTTTTTTAAATTTAAAATAATTCTCTTAGAATTATTTTAACAATTAAAATAATTGTTGAGGAGATTATTATAATAAAAATTAAAACAAAAAATTATTATAAACTTGATAAAATTGAAAGTCAATATCTCTTCCCTTTAATCCTACTTAATAACCAATTTTTTAAAGAGTTTAAAAATCATTTGCTAACTATGACTTACTATTTTTTTTTTATTTACTAAAAAGTTTTCAGGTTGTGCTTCAGTTAAAAAAATACACCCTATTGATAATATACTTACTGAATTCATAAGTATTAGTATCTAATTCATGTAGCTATACTGATAAATAGTATGTATTTGATAGAGAAAATGCTAAACAATTTATTCTGGTGGGGGGAAAAAAACAGAAGTCTTTGGTTATGGAGCATTGAGATAATTAGGGTGGAATTGGCAATACAGAGGATGATGCTTCAACTTCAAGTCCCTTGAGTGCAGAGCACAGATTGAACAGCTGTTGGCCAGAATCCAGGAGGTCAGAACTGGCCAGCTGTATCTTTGGCCAGCAGTGTTGAGTGGTACTCCATTTCCCCAAGCACAAAGGGCAAGAAAAGGTGAGGAAGTCTTACCTTTTCAACTGAAATGCATGTGGAAATTTCCCCAGTGGATGATACCTTCCTCTAGATGTTAAAGCTCAGGGCAGGCAGATGGTGATTCTGTCAAATCACTTGTGTTAGAGACTCCACTCTTCTGAGAAAAATTAAAAACTTAAATTTTAGAGACATAGTACATGATCTAGGTTATCATTACATTAAATGACTGCATGATTTAGAGATATCTGATGTCAAAGCATCTAAAAAATAAAACCATAAATTATACAATCTTTTAAAAAGTGATTTAAAACTTTATTTCTGAGGATTGTTGTAATTGAAACAACTGAATTACAAGGAATTGCATAAACGTAATTTTTCTGTGTTGTTTTTCAGTTTGTTTTCAGGCAGGTGTCATGAGATAGTCAGATAAATGCTCTAGTATATTATTCAATAACTATTAAAACATGTATTGGTGGCCGGGTGCGGTGGCTCACGCCTGTAATCCCAGCACTTTCGGAAGCCGAGGCGGGTGGATCACGAGGTCAGGAGATTGAGACCATCCCGGCTAACACGGTGAAACCCCGTCTCTACTAAAAATACAAAAAAAATTAGCCAGATGTGGTGGCGGGCCCCTGTAGTCCCAGCTACTTGGGAGGCTGAGGAAGGAGAATGGCGTGAACCCGGGAGGCGGAGCTTGCAGTGAGCCGAGATCATACCACTGCACTCCAGTCTGGGAAACAGAGCGAGACTCTGTCTCAAAAACAAAAACAAAAAAACATGTAGTGCACTACAAAAATAATAAAAGGAAGCTCTGAACACCTATGAGTTAGTGTAAAAAGTAGTATTGGTCAGCAGGAGTGGTTACTCAAAGCAAAACAGTGATGTACACTCAAGCACTACTTAACAATAGGGGAACTTTCTGAGAAATGTATCGTTAGGCAATGTTGTCATTGTGTGAACATCATAGAGTGTACTTATACAACCTAGTCAATATAGCTTACAACACACCTGGCATATATAGTATAGCATGTTGTTTCTAGACTGCAAACCTATACAGTATGTTACTGTACAGAAGACTCTAGGTAACTGTAGCACAATGGTATTTATGTATCTCAACATAGAAAAGGTACAGTAAAAATCATAGTATAACATAGAAAAACATACACCTGTACGAGGCATTACTGTGAATGTAGCTTATAGGACTGCCAGTTGCTCTAGTTTAGTGCATAAGAGAGTGGCAGGCAGATATGAAGACCTGAGATTCTATGGTAGATGTCATTAACAGTGTACACTTAGGGTACACTGAATTTATCAAAAAATATATATTCAATAATAAATTGATCTTATCTTACTGTTATGCTTTTACATTATAAGCTTGTAAAGTTTTTAACTTTTTGACTCTTTTTAATAACATTTAGCTTAAAACATAAGCACATTGTATAGCTATACAAAATATTTTCTTCGTATCCTTATTTTACAAGCATTTTTCCATTTTTAACATTTTTATTTTATTTTTTCTTTTTAATTTTTTTGTTGAAAACTAAGAAACAAACACACATATTAACCTTGACCTACAGTGGGTTAGACTCTTCAATATTACTGCCTTTTACCTCCATATCTTGCCCCGCTGAAAGGTCTTCAGGCACAATGACAAGCATGTAATGATTATCTCCTATGATAAAAATGTCTTCTTCTGAAATAATTCCTGAAGGACCTGCCTGAGGCTGTTTTATAGTTAACTTATTCATACTCTAAAATAACAATGAGACCAGACGTGGTGGCTCACACCTGCAACCCCAGCACTTTGGGAGGCCGAGGAGGGCAGATCACAAGGTCAGGAGATTGAGACCATCCTGGTTAACACAGTGAAACCCCATCGCTACTAAAAATACAAAAAATTAGCCGGGCATGGTGGTGGTCGCCTATAGTCCCAGCTCCTCAGGAGGCTGAGGCAGGAGAATGGCATGAACCCGGGAGGCAGAGTTTGCAGTGAGCCAAGATTGTGCCACTGCACTCCAGCCTGGGCGAGAGACTGAGACTGTCTCCAAAAAATAAAATACAATAAAATAAATAAATAAATAAATAAATAAAATAACAATGAAATGTATAGTATATTAAATACATAAACCAATAGCATAGCTATTTCTTATCATTATCAACTATTATGTATTGTACATAAGTGTAAGTACTATATACTTTTATATGCCTGGCAGTTCAGTAGTTTTTTTGTTTTGTTTTGTTTTGTTTTACAGTAACATCACCACAAACATAAGAGTAACTCATTGCACTGTGATGTTTCAAGGACTATGATGCCACTAGGTGATAGGAATTTTTCAGCTCCATTATAATCTTATGGGACCATCCTATACGTGATCAGTCATTTACTGAGACGTGGTTACATGGCACATGACTGCATTTGAAGCCAAGACCACAGTTCATCACAGGCAGCTGTGGAGTATGAATGACCCATCATAATTGTTCTGTCTTAAAGCAAATATGCTGGGAGTTTATATCTTTTCATTCTCCAGTCATTGGATGTGGGCAGTTGCCTAAAAACTGGCATGACTTTGGGCAAGTTTGCTTTCTTGGGCTAAAAGAAGCTTCCTGGAGAGCGTTTCATCTGAGACGTGTCATTGACCAATGTTCCCAAGGCCCAGATCCAGTACTCTTATAAACCCAGAGAATCTATCTTGCCAGCTTCAGAACAACTGAAAATGCAATACAAAAGTTTAAGTACCACTGTGATGTGCATTATAAAAATATTGTTATAACCCTTTGATTATTTAGATATTTTGCAATTTAAGAATATGCTGTTCAATGTATTTTTTTAATTTGCCAAGAATACTTAATGTAATGAGTATGAGCCCTATTTTTTTCTATTTTCTTTCAGTGCTGAAAGTCTATTTTCTGTTGCATTCAAAGAATATAATATTTTACGTGATATTTATTTGTGATCAACAAATACAAGTGGAAGACTACATAGCAAAGTGGGAATCAGGATTGGAAATATATTTGCAAATAGATAATGGAATCCATGAGAGTAAATATTCAATAGGAATAAAATATATTATCAGAAAACATTGTAATCCAAAGTTTGGTGGATATTTCACAGCTGGTAAAGGAAAAACAAAACAAAACAAAATACATCAGAAGCAACAACGAAGAAAAATAGACTCGTAAGTGGCCAAAGGTATTATTAAGCTAGCAAAAAGTAATGACTCCGTGAAAACCAAGAGAGAAGAAATTTATGTAGTTTATCAAAGACATCAAAAATTACAGTGATGTCAAGTAGAATTCTTACTGAAAAGAAGACCTTAAATGTGCAGATTACAAGAATACTCATCCCAAATATGCAGGTTCACTCTGAAAGTGGTAGTGCTGATGTGATAAAATAGGGCTAAATTCAAATATGCCTCGGACATATTTTACTATCTTCTATGAGGTAAGCAAAATTCAAAAAATGGCCCCCACCAATTGTTTTATCATAATTATTGGGAATGCCAATATAATGAAAATCATGCTATTGAATATGTTAACATACAAGGCCACAGGGACTTAGATAACTTAGATAATGTAATTAAGGGTACTAATCAGTTGACACTTATGATCGGGTGATGACCACAGTCCAATGTAATCACATGAGCATTTGAAAAGCAGAGTATTTTTGCCAGCTGGTAGCAGAAGGGGAATTCAGAAAGATTAAAGTGCGAGAAAGACAAACACATGGTTGTGGGCTTTGAAGACAGAGAAAGTGACGTGAGAAGTTCAGGTGGTCACTGCTTGCAGAGAGCAATGCCTGACAGACAGCCAACAAGGGAAATGGAACCTCTAGATCTCTAACTGCGTAGAACTGGATTCTGCCATTGGTCTGAAAGAATCTGGATGTGGGTTCTTTTCCAATGTCTTTAGATAAGAGTTGAGCCTGATTAACACCGTAATTTCAGCTTTGTGATAACCTCAACATAGAATTCAGTTGAGGTCACCCAGACTTGTAACATGCAGGACTGTGAGCTAATGAATGGGTGCTGTTTGAAGTTATTAAATCTGTGGAAATTTGTTTTGCAGCAAAAGAAAAGAAAAATACCCATCATACTTAAGGAATAAAACTATCCCAAATTTGTGAGTAGCATCCCCACCAACACACACATGAGTTTTCTGGAAGTAGACATTAGAAATAATTCTTTCAAGAAACAATGAACGTTTTCTTGATGAGACACAGATGTATAACCATTAAAGTCGGCATATGACTGAGGGATGGAATGAATCATGTTCTGAACCATTGTTTCTGATGAGCATGTGTATTTACGTATACTTATGCACAACTACATTCAAAGCCTAAATTCTCATTCATTTCTCGTATTAAAAAGTGCTGTGATCTCTCGCTCCTGGAACGTAATCTGGATTTATTTCTGACCCTTGTTATTTTATATTATATATTACACACATTTGCTTAACTGCAATTCTAAAAACCTGAAATCAAATTTCAGTTTCAGTAGCTATCAACAATACACACTTCAAGTTACTAATCTGTATCCTCACTGTATACCAGGTTGCTTATTTATATTATTCAAAGGGTAAGTGAGATAATATATCCAAGACCACTTAGCCCAGTGTTTAACACTTGACATACGTAAATATTATTAGTAGAATCTGAACTGTGTCAAATATAAGAGGTTTAGTCATTATTCGTTCCTCTATAGCATTTGCCAGATTTTATTATTTAAATGAAAAGTTCACATATTTTTATCTCAGAGTGTTTGGCAAAAACAATGTTCTTATAAAGTTTTCATATATAGAAAATAGTCTGACTTACATGAAAACAAAAAACCTTTAAAGAATGTACACTTAATAAGTTCATATATATTTTTATATGTAGTTACACAAAACTTAAAAAGACTAAAGCAACTTGGAAACAATGTATTTGGATTCTGGCTGGAGAAAAATATCTATAAATGACTGTTTTTTGACAAATTGTTGAAATTTGAATATTGAGTACAGATTATTTTTTAGTTTCTGATTTTGTTAACTATACTATAGTTATTTAGAAGAATAAGCTTACTCTTAGGCTGAGCACGCTGAAGTATTTAGGAGTGAAGTGTAATACTATATCCAGCTTATGCTCAAATAGTTCAAGAAGAAAAATAATATATGTATATCTATAAATAGATAAATAGAACAAAACACAGAGAGAGAGGGGATGATAAAACAAGTGAGACAAAACATAAACAGCTAGTAAATTTAGGTTAGAGTACCTTGGAGATTCTTGTACTAATCTTGCAACTTTTCCGTAAGGTTGGAATATTGTAAAATAATGATATATTTCATAAAAAATACATAGTATACAATAAATGTATAACTTTCTAATATATAATGGTAATTGATATGAAATTTCAAAACAATTTGCTATGGTATAATGGTGATTGATATGAAATTTTGAAAGACTCATTATTACAAGCATTTCACTTAGTAAAATATTATGAATATGATTAATACAAAATATAAAAATTTTAAATGCAGAAGACATCTGTTATAATATACGTTACGCTATAATACAATGTGATAAAACCTGTAAAACCTCATAGCATTTTATTAATGCCTTAAAGCTTCCATCATTTAAAATGTATAATTATTTGATGGGGTAAGTCAATATGAAGTCCTCGCTGCACTAGGAGTCATTTTGGAGAAGTTGTGTTAATAGTGCTACACCTCCTAGTCTGCCAGCCACGGTAATTTTTGTTGTTGTTGATGTGAGATTGAGTCTCATTCTGTCTCCCAGGTTGGAGTGCGGTGGCACGATCTCCACTCACTGCAACTGCCACCTCCTGGATTCAAGCAGTTCTCCTGCCTCAGCCTCCTAAGTAGCTGGGATTACAGGCACGGGCCACCACAGTCAGCCATTTTTTTTGTTTTTGTTTTTGTATTTGTATTTTTAGTAGAGATGGGGCTTCACCACATTGGCCAGGCTAGTTTTGAACTCCTGACCCCAAGTGATCCTTCTGCCTTGGCCTCCCAAACTGCTAGGATTACAGGCTTGAGCCACAGTGCCCAGCTCAGCTGAGATAGTTCTAAAGTCATAGAGTAACTTAGAAAACTAGTCAGTTAAGTGACCGTACATCAACTTTATCTGCCACTTAACAATACCTTTCCTACTTAAGTTTCTATAGATAAATGTTCTTAATTCTTAACCCAAACGTTTTGATAACAAATGTATTTTCCAAGGATATAACTTAGAACTATCTAATGTCAATGATTAGGAAAGGTTTCTAAGGAGCAAGAGTTGAAAGGGGTGGCAATAATAATTACTTCCAAAATATTAATTATAATCCTTTTGTAGATATTTCATCTTAAAGTTGAATTATGCCAGCCACTAGACATTAAAGTATGATATTAAACATTATTTGGTCTTTGGCTCAACAGTATTGTACCTTCAATTTGCATTGCGCCTTCGATTTGCATTGCAATGCTATTTGAAACTAGTCTTGCACATTAAAGGAAGCATTTTACTGTTTTCATTTAGCACTTCACATGAAAAAACATACTGTGCTAAATTTGTAAAAGCCTTATTTTTTCTTTTTTCTTTGGTTAGTCACAATGATCAGATCTGATTTTGATGCATGCTTTCATTAACAGAGTATAAATTTAAAATGTATATTGCTTCATGTACATGAACCTCTGCTTTCTTTTTACTCATTTTTAATTTTTTCTTTACTAATTTTATAACTATTTTATATCATGGTTACTGCATGTAGTTTTGTAAGCTCTATAAAGTCTGTTTTTTAAAGAGATGAAACAGGCTGGGCACAGTGACTCACTCTGTAATCCCAGCACTTTGGGAAGCAGAGGCGGGTGGATGATTGAGGTCAGGAGTTTGAGATCAGTCTGGCCAATATGATGAAACCTCATTTTAGTCTCTACTAAAGTTAAAAAACTAGCTGGGCATGGTGGTGCACACCTGTAATCCTTACTACTTGGGAAGCTAAGGCAGGAGAATTTCTTGAACCCAGTAGGCACAGGTTGCAGTGAGCCAAGATTGCACCACTGCACTCCAAGCTGGGCAACAGAGCAAGACTCTGTCTCAAAAAAAAAAAAAAAAAAAGAAAGAAAGAAAAAAGAAATGAAGTGTGATAGAAATAAAGTCTACCACTATGTGTCTCGGTATATACCAAGAAGCCAGTTTGCCATAGTTCATCAACAATGAAACTTTTCAGACATAATGAATTCTTCTCTGACTACGTAGTCATCTTCCTCATTAAATTATCAGGTTTCCTTAATTCCTGCTTCTGCACCCATAAGACCTGTATCATTTGGTACATATTTCCAAGAAAAGTGCATTCAGTGCATGCATAGCTTCCTCATCATATTAATAATAGAAAGAGGTTATTCTGCGCAACAAAGTTAGGTTATGAATATTAAGCATAACCCAGAACATTTGCAGACAAACAGCACATCAAAGTATAATCACTTTTTGTATTGCAATCTTAATGTTTCTTCTTTGAATCGGTAATCAAATATGTTTCACATTACTCAATCTACTGACAGTTGGGTACTATCTCCTTTTCTCAAGAGTCAAAATCCTTAATAAATTTAAATTTCATCATCCTCCACAATAGAAAGGAAAACATAAGTATATAAAAAGCATTACTTATGCTTGTTATTTATGACTAATGCACTGGCAAGAGGACATGTAAGAATGGGTGCTGGCTCTCTGAAACCAATGGAAGAATCACTTGCCCCTATGCAGAAGTTTATTATAATTATACGTAGGTATGACTCTGCAGTTTTCCTTGTATTTAGAGCACTGACAGGAAGCAAAAGATTATCCTCATTTGCCATTCCAAGATTCTTGGCAAAGTGGCTTTAAAACTGCTATACTTTGTGATAGATATGCATTCAATGTTGAAAGCATTGACTTGGAGATGGTTCACTACAGCTGATTTAATTAGTTTTGAAATAGAATAGTGATTCAAGTCTAGTTCTGAACTCAATGAGACTTCACAATTTTGTAAATGTATCAGCATATTTTAATATCTCATTAATTAAATAATCTGTATGTAATTATCCCAATTTGTCTCACAATTCAGCTATTTTAGTATATCTGCCATATCATTAACAATTCTTTAATGAATAATTTTGATATCACACAATACAACAATAAAATAAAAAATGTGCTCTGTTTTAAGATTTTAAAGAGCACTAAAATCCTTGTACCCTAAAACAAGATAAATGAATTTAGCAGGACCCTTTGTGTCCTCCTTAGAAGAGTGGAATTGTATCACTGCTCCTTCTTTTAAAAGATAAGCACTTTAGCAGGATATAACACTGTTTTGAGCAAGCTGCTGTCATTTTATTATACACATTTGGGTTTCACAAATGCTAACTTTAATGATGCAGTATTTCCTTTGTAAAATTATCTTTTATAGAGAATGATGTAGTCATTAATTTCACTGTAAAGATATAATTTGTACATTTTAATGTATTTTTCAACTAATCTATTTGTGTGAGTGTAGCAGCTGGTAGCTCCCAAAAGAAGACAAGACAGTAAAAACCCTACCTGAGTTCCATAATTTCTTTGATTCCTCTTCCCTACCACATAAAACCAAGCTTTAAAGTTTTATTTCTCTGTTATGCTAGTATCATAGCTATTTTGTACACAAGTATATCCATGGTGTATGAGGGTTGCATGGGTAGAGCAATTACACCAGATTGCACAATAGTTTGTTAATGCTCTATTACTTTTGCATGCAAATAGCTAAACTAAAGAGCCTGGAACTCAGTCATTTTAGTTGTACATCTCCAATTTAATATGCTGTTTTTAAAAGTCTGCTCATCCAAATTTTTACTACAAATATTTTCCATTTTTTCTATTTTCTCTTCACAGGTATAATTGAATATTTCTGAACCCACTTGTTTGTGGGTATATAAGAAAACACATAATGTACTATTTTTTTTTCCTCCAGCAGGACAAAAAGCTTAAAATATTCTAGAGTTCTATTGTAAATCCTGTAAGTGGATCTAAATTTTTTTAAAAAACCCTTTATATTGGAGCAAAATAACAAAAATAGCAAATGTATGATAGGTATGTAACAAAAGCAAGTCAACTAAATGCAATACCTTCCAAAGAGAGTACATTCTGGATAAAAGAAAGTTGAATTACTTGTAAATTCAAGACTACTATCTACTTTTGTCTTGAGTAGTTCACTCATAAGCAAAGCAAATTAATACAAGTTATTTACTTAAATTTGTTTGGGGAAAAAAATACTTCTCATTGTAAGTTCAGTATTTACTTAGATGCCTTTTAACAGAATTAAAACAAAAAAAGTAACCAAAACAGTCTACATCAAGTTGAGAAAAAAAAAAAATCTATGTCACATGAAAATGCTTCTTGATGAATTCAAAAATACACATTTATCAGCAGTTTAATCATGCTAAGTACTTTAGTGTCTTAATTCACTGGATGTTATCAAATTGCATTGATGAGGAACATTTCTGGGAACAAAGCTTTACTACTTACTAAAGAAAAAGTGACATCTTCAAAGATCAAAATTTAAAAAAAATTAATTGTTTTAATTGGTAAGATAAGAACTGATTTGTATTTCTTTTAAGTAAATATCTTTGATAATCTAAATGTATTTATGAACAGAAGAAAAAGAAAGTTTAAAAACTACTGATAAAACTTAATCATCCTTCTTGTTGCCCTCGGCTCTTGCCCCTTTGTGCCTTCTTGGTAAAATTGTAATTCGGATACTGCTAATTACTCCACTGCAGTTTCCCTGGGTTGTGGATGGCAGAATGCCGGTTGATGTTAGAGAAGTACCACAACACTGCATAAAGCAGACTTTTTAAATCATAGAGCCCAAACAGAACTGGACTTTACTACTGAAATAAGGTAGGGAACTCACTAAAACAAAGAGTATATTTATCCAGAAATAATGTCAGACCCGGCAGATGGCACGCAGATACAGAATACCCAGATAGAGAGGGAAAAACATGTTGCCTTTAACAGCCAGTGAAAATGCACAGAAGCAGATGACAAGAGCTTGGGAAAGAGGAAATGTGGCTTATATATACATAAAGGCTTTCCAACTTCTTACCATCTCCTTTGCAAAATTAAGTTGTTTAAAAAACCCATTCATTGTTCACAGTATTTGTGTCTGTATGCCTAAACCATTTATAAACATGTGCTTTTAATCTAGTTTCAATCTTTATTTTCTTCCAGACTTTTAAGGTAAACACATGAAGGCATCTAGACAAGAAGACAAATTTTGCACATGCTAGTCCTCTGCACTCATATCCATCACAAGCGCCAAAAAAGGGCAAAAATGTAAAGGTAAGGAGTCAGTTGATGGACATTCCTAACTTTGGAAAACAAAACAGGTAGCAAGGACAGGCTCATTCTTGCCTCTCAAGCTGAGCAGTGCTGGAATTCCATCAGCAGCAAGAGAAGAAAGAACTTTCTCCCTGTCTTAGTCTGTTTTGTGCTGCTACAACCGAATAGCTGAGATTGGTTAATTTAGAAAGAACAGAAAGTTATTTTGTGCGGTTCTGGAGGCGGAGAAGTCCAAGATCAAGGTGCTCATATCTGGCTAGGGGCTTCTTACTGCATCATTCCATGGTGGAAGGCAGAAACGCAAGCACTTATGCAGCTGAGATTAGAACAAAAGAGGAAGGGGGCCAAATTCATTCATTAGAAACTCACTCCCACAGTAACGCCACTAATCTCTTTATATGGGCAGTGGCCTCATGGGCTAATCAACTCCCAAATGTGCTACCTCTCAAAACTGCTGCACTGGAGATTAAATTTCCAACACATAAAATTTAGGGGACACATTTAAATCATTGCACTTCACAGACGAATATTTATACCAAGTAGGAACTAGGGCACTGTAAGAGAAGAAATAATTTAGTTATAGTTGTGAATTGTATTGATTAGGTAGAGATGAAACTTACAGATCTGATTCTAGCTACAATTAGGGCTATCTCTCAAATCTCTTCAGGCATCTGGATTTCCAAGGGGAACTTTAATTTATTTATTTCTTGGCATTTTAAGCCACAGTTTCCCCTGAAGCAGCCTCCTCAAATATCACCCTGTTATTACAAACCATTTATTAAAAGCTCCTCTGTTTTCACTCACATTTGTTTGAAATTTTCCAGTTTCCATTCACTCCCTAAATACCAGCCCACATGTGAGGTTTATGTTACAGCAGCATGACATTCTCTCTCCCAAAACTTATCTTAGTTAACTATTGCTATATAAGAAATTACTCTAAATTTTAGTAGGTTGGAAGATAAGTATTGATGATCCCCCAGTTTGTCTGCTTCAGAAATTTAGCTGAATGATTTTTCCAGTTTGTGTGGTTCAGGAATTTAGCTGGATGGTTCTGACTCAGGAGCTCCTGAAGGTGCTCAGTAAAGATGTCAGGCAGGGCTACAATTAACAGAAGGCTTAGCTGCAGTGGAAGAAACCACTTCCTAGGGGAGTCCCTCATATTGCTATGGGCTACAGGCCACAATTCTTTTCTGTCTATATGCAGACTTCTGTTCTTCACCACATGGACCTCCCCATTGGGATATTTGAGTGTCCTCACAATATGGGCATCTTTCTCCAAAGGGAGAGAGAGAAAGAAGACAGGAACAGAATGAGAGAAGACCCAATAACTTATATGACCTGGTCTCAGAAGTGATATGCCATCACTTCTGTTGTGCTCCACTCGTCACACAGACAGTCCCAGATACAATGGGGGATACTGCACAAAGTCATGAGTACCAGGAGGTAAGAATCACATGGGGTCATCGTACAGCCTTGCTAACAAAAACTCCTTAATATTTTTGTCCCCTCGGAAAAGATGTGGACCTTTAAGACTATTTTTTTCTATAATAAAATGAGTAATACTAAATGCAAGTGATCAGCATATTTTTTACAGTTAGCTAACTTATCACTACAAGATTGATCTTGCCTGTCCTTGTTAATTGTTATTGCATCTCTTCTACTGACCTCTTGGCTGCAGATCAAAAAATTAATTTTTGGAGGAAAGGAAATCATTTTATGATACACTCATTGTGATGGTTAATTTTGTTTGTCAACTTGACTAGGCTACAAGGTGCTATTTGGTCCTACACTCCATTTTCTGGATGTGTCTTTAAGGGTGTTTCTGAGTGAAGTTAACACTTGAATCTATAGAGTGAGGGAAGTATGTTGGTCTTCTTAATGGACAGATGGGCTTCATCAATTTAGTTGAATGTCTGAATAAAACAAAAAAGCTGATCCTTCTGAAATAAGAGGGAACTCCTCCTGCCTGACTGCCTTTGAGCTGAGACATTATGTTTTTCCTGCTCTCTGGTATGAACTGAAGCATTGAATCTTCCCTTTAGGTCTCAATGCTAATGGCTTTTGGACTGAAACTTATGCCTTTGGCTCACTTGGGTCTCCACCTTGCTGACTGCAGATCTTGGGATCTGTCAGCCTCCATAATTATATGAGCCAATTCCTTATGTCAGGTTCTTGCTGAGGTCCAAGGCGGGTCTGTGGTCAAGGGGCAGATAGCTGGAAAAACACTCTAGGAAATGCAGACTGTTTCAACATGGCTTTTACTCTCTCTTTGGGTGCAAGGGAGTCATGGGTGCAAGCAATGCATGGACACATGCAAGCTGTATGTATGGCATTAGCAGGGTAATTACACCTTTTACAGACAATAGTGACTCTGAGCCAAGCACGAGTGCAAGTGAGTGGTTACTTAATACGCCTTGTATGGTGTGGTTACATAATATGTGGAGTTGTACACCTGCGCTCCAAACTCTCTGAGTCATGCTGGACCAGATGTCTGCCTCAGCCTATTCTGGACTGTAGTACATCCGTTTTCCTTCCACTCCACCTCCTAGGCTGAGGGAGACATAGGCCTTGGACACACAGGTCTGACATATAGGCCTGATACATAGGTTTTGAGCACACAGATCCAATACAGGCTTGAAATATAAGCCTAACACATAGGCTCTGAGCACACAAACCTGATACACACAGACAAGCCCGACACACAGGCTTAACACATAAGCCTGACACATAAGCTCTGGGAACACTGGCCTGATACACAGACTTGACTTACAGGTCTTGGCATACAGGCCCAATACATAGACTTGGCACACATGCCCCTGACACACAGGTCCAACACATGTGGGCAACCACTCGATGGTTACATTATCCTAATGTTACTTTATACATTAAGCCAAGTTTTTTATTCCCCTACCTTTAGGGACATTGGGGCAGGAAATGACAGGTTACCGTTCGTTCCCGTACCTGGTTGGAGGAGGTCATCCTTCTTCCCATAGGTTTTGCGACATGACTGGTCCCATATGGGCCAATTGACTAATGACTAACTAGTCAATTCTGTAACTTCCAGGTTAACCTCCTTGGTGATCATCATCCATACTGCTCTAGGTTTGGCTACTTTGTCCACATCTGGTTTCAAACCATATGGTGTCAGTACTAGGTTGGGCTGCAACAGTGGTTCAGGCAGCAGTAGCACCTTGGCTGGACCCATCTGGTTACCATGCCTCTTCAGGAATGGAGGGATGCCCTTTCTTAAATGGTGATGGCTCAGGATCTAGGGATGCCTCGGACCCTATGGCCTTCTCTTGCATTAGGGCTACAGGTCCCAAACTTCTTGCAACTCTGGTGCTAAGGGACTCATACTCAGCATACTGCACTGTTCTCAGTAGTCACCCCACTTTGCTAAAATGGATGTCTGTGCTGTCCAAGTCCAGGGGGTCCTTACCCGCAAAGGTATCCACCCCACTATTGGGTAAGTCATCCTCCTGATGACTGTAGCCCATCTTGCCATGGTCTCATGAGCCTAAATGGCAGCATATGCAGTTACTAACTGCTTCTCTGTGGGTGAATACCAGAGCTCTTCTCAATTCCACAGTTGGGACAAAAAGCTGACTGGCATTCTTGAGTGCTTTGTGCACTGCCACAGGCCCCAACCGAAAGCATCTGTGGTCATGTGCACATCCAGCTCAAACGGGTGCCCCTGGTCAACTACCTGTAAGTCTTGTGCCTGCTGAATAGCCCACTTGGCTGTCAGGAAGGAAGTCTCAGCTGCATCATCTTAATTCTAGGCAAGGGGAGCATTGCCACTTCTAAGCATGCAAGAGAATCGGAGGTTAGCATATCATTAGCAAGATCACAACACATGATCTTGCACACAGGCCTGCAGCAACACTGTGAAAATCCATTGTTGCCCCCCAATGAAGGCAAAGCATTCCTGGCTCTCTAGAGCAATGTCAATTGAGAAGAATGCATTGGCCAAGTCTACCAAATAGCAGCACCATCCCAATTCTGTAATCTATTGGTCCGTCAAATCCGTGACCTATGGCACAGCTGCCAAGCCATGTAAAATATCCAACTCCCAGAATGTATTCAGGTATGGAAGAGACATACACAGTACATAAGCATGGAGCCAGTCAATGCCAAGGTGCAAAAAATACAGGTTTTGCTTTCATTGACCAGCTTTGATAACTGTCTACATAGGCAGCTTTGCCCAGAAACTTATTCAGGTGCAGGGACTAGTGGATTGCTAAGTCCACATGTTGCCTCCAGTTGTCTGGTGTCCCCTAAAGCCGGGCACCTCAGCTGCTTCGCTGGTCAAATCAAAAAGGCTCTACATTTCCTCCTGGCTGCAGCAAGTAGTCTTTGAACTGAAGCATCCAGCCAGGACCAGGTCACACCACAATGTGTCTCCCCCTTGGGCATTTTCTGAAATTGCTGGTCCAGAGACAGCTGTCTCCATAAAGTTAAGAGTACTTCATTGGGCTGCTTATTGATTTTCTCTAGGTCAAAGCCAGCCAAAATCAAATCTATCAACATCTGTGAGCAGGTTACTTGTTGGGGATCCCTTTTCTCCCATGGGGTTGGTGGCTGGAGGGTCCCGCAGGCAAGGCTTCTTCCCCTTCTTTAAGGCGAAGATCCCTCAGTCCTGCTGAGGGCCTTCTGTTTCCCTGAGAGCCACCATATCGGTGGTCACTTTATACATGCAGTGCCCTATGTACGGGGTGAGGATAGTAACGAGAGAGACAAAAGTACTCAGAGGCACAGAACCCAATATGAGATCCTTCATGTGGGAATTGAAACATTCATCAACTGGCCCCAGGTCAAATATAGCCTGTGGCATACCTGTCTCCTGGATGACTTGTACCAAATCTGCATACAACTGTGAGTTTCGGGTATTTCACCAGCATCACTCCACACAGTCCGTATGACTGCCCACAGCCACTCGATCAGGATGTGGTCACCTTGCCCTTATGCCAACCACCTACTTACTTGCAGCTACTGATGGAGAGAGAAGTGAGTCTTGATAGATGCCAGCTATTCAATCTCAGAGGTGAAACGGGATATATTATCGGCCCCCTCATCCCACAGATGAAGCATCCAGGTGAGCACAGGTTCTCCTGGGCACTGGTGGCACTGCTTGCCTTACTCCCACATCTCATTTGGGATATAGGCAGTAAATGAATTGTGTTGCATTATAATGGGGGGTTCCTGAGTCTTCCCTTGGAGCCCCAGTAGCTGTTCATGATCTACTTTCTGATGAGTCATTGGGCAAGCCTACAAAGGGAGTTTGTTCTCCTCAGTATCAGATGGAGTAAGGGGATCTCAGGCTGAGATGGCAGACCCAGACCTGTATTCACTGGCGCCTCTAATTTCTTTTCTAAGCTCTGTAGTCAGGCCTCCAGGTGCCCTGCCTGCACCTGGGGTACCCTTAACTCTGCTACATCCCTCAGAGACTGGATGTGTACTTCTTGCAGCACAGTCAAAAATGCTCATCCAACTCTGTTGGCAAAGTCTCATTCCTTCTCAGTGCTCTGTGCTTCCAGCTGCTTCAGTGCCTTCTCTATGCTCGCAGGCGACCCATCTAGCACTGCCTAGGTTTTCACAGGAGCCCTATCCAAGCACCATGGCTCGGGATCCTGTTTGTGATGCCAACTGTTAGATTCTAACTGAGTTCTGAGGGGAGTTGGTGGGTGAGTGGTGGGTAGCTGGAAAAACACTTGAGGAATCATAGACAGTGTTGACATGGCTTTTACTCTCTCTCTGTGTGAGCAAATTGTGGGCACAAATATGCCATGGGAACAAACAAGCCATGTGCACAAGCAAACTATATGTACAGAGTTAGCAGGGTAATCATACCTTTTACAGACAATAGTGGCTAAAAGCCAACTACAAGCACATATGAGTGATTACTTAATGTGCCTCACATTTTGTGGTTACATCATATGAGGAGTTGTGCACCTGTGCTCCAAACTTGCTGAGTCATGCTGGACTGGATGTCTGCCTCAGTCTGTTTTTGACTGCAGTACATCCATTTTCCTTACACCTTATAATAAATCTACATAATAAATATTATATACCTCTCCTATTGGTTCTGTTTCATGGATAACCCTGATTAATACACTTATATAAATAAAACTCTGGGATTTTGATGCATTCAAGAATCAGCTAGTTACCCAGCTACTGCCTGGGCATATCTAATTCTTTCTTATTGCAATCTATTTCCAGTAAATTATACATTTTTCTTTAAAAACTTTCAGTGTTTTTTTTTTCCATATAATGGCCTGTCCTGTTTTCTCTTCCTTTGAAATATCTCCAGAATCTGATCACTATGCATTGCCTGTATCTACTGCCCTAATCAAAGCCAACATCATTTATCACTTGGACTATGTCTACAGCCTCCTATCTGATCACCCTCCCTTGCCCAGCAACAGCCAATTCTCTTTCTGACAGTCATGCTAATTATTTTTTTTAACGATAAATAATATAACCATACTCCTCTGTTTCCTGTCTCACAGGTGATCCTTTGGATGCTTTTAAGGCCTCATGGCCCTGTGTGATACCTTCTACTTGTACCCACAAGCACACACTCCTCCTGACTATACTCTTCTCATATAGCTCTCTTGCTCCATTATTTTGCTTCAGTTATACCAGCCTTAATAATATTCCTCAATGCACCAAAAGCATCCTTGCTTTGGAGTATTCTCTTGCTGCTCCCAATGCCTGGAATTATTTCTGCCATTATGCATTATTCTGTCATTTTATTTTTGCCTCTGTCCAACATAACAGTAGCAGAGAGGTTCTCTCTAACCACCCCATCTTAAATAGCACTTCACCCCCTCATCACTTTCTTTCCCCTTGCCCTTGATTATCCTTCTTCCTAAACCCTTTGGCTTCCAGACCTATTATATATTTATATTCTGATTTAATTATTTGTGTCTCTTTAGTAAAGGCTATGCTTCATAAAAGCAGGAACTTTTGTGGGACTTTTTATTCCCAGAAGCAAGAGCAGTGTTTTCAGTCCTTCACTTTCTATTCAGCCTTCAAGCAAAGTAATACAATCCTTGTCTTCTAATGTTTGTGATAGTTCTCATTGAGAGTAAAGCTGGAGCGATGACAGAGACTGATATCAGAGTGTGCTTTTATGATCTGTACCTCTCTCCTTCCCCCCACCAGTTATTTAAAAGGCAAAAAAAAAAAAAAAAAAAAAGCCAGATATCAGAGAGAACAGAGAACTGTTGGCTATTAGACATAAATTTCTATTTAAATATGTATTTTATTTTTTAACTGTCTTGCACGTCTGTGTGAAGAGACCACCAAACAGGCTTTGTGTGAGCAATAATGCATTTTAATCACCTGGGTGCAGGTGGGCTGAGTCCGAAAAGAGTCAGCAAAGGCAGATGGGGTGGGGCCGTTTTATAGGATTTGGGTAGGTAATGGAAAATTACAAAGGAGTTGTTCTCTGGTGGGCAGGGGCGGGAGTCACAAGGTGCTCAGTGGGGGAGCTTCTGAGCCAGGAGAAGGAATTTCGCAAGGTAATGTCATCAGTTAAGGCAGGAGCTGGCCATTTTCACTTTTTTGACTTTTGTGATTTTCACTTTTGTGATTCTTCATTTGCTTCAGGCCATCTGGATGTATACATGCAGGTCATGGGATATGACGGCTTAGCTTGGGCTCAGAGGCCTGACATTCCTGTCTTCTCATATTCATAAAAAAATATATAAAATAGTGTTGAAGTGTTGGGGTGGTGAAAATTTTGGGGGGTGGTATGGAGAGATAATGGGCAATGTTTCTCAGGGGTTCTTGGAGCAGGATCAGGGGCGGCGTGGGAACCTAGAGTGGGTGAGATGAAGCTGAAGGAAGATTTTGGGGTGAGGGGTGATATTATGGGGTTATTAGAAGGAGGATTTGTCATATAGAATGATTCATGATGGCCTGGGTACGGTTTTGTATGAATTGAGAAACTAAATGGAAGACACAAGGTCTGAATAAGAGAAGGAGAAAAACAGGTATTAAAGGACTAAGAATTGGGAGGATCCAGGACATCTAATTAGAGTGTCCAAGGGAGTTCAGTATAATTATTTGCTTGGTTGTCAAGTTTTTAGGCTTTATTCTTGAGGGTTTTTTTTTTTTTTTTTTTTAATGTTGTCATATACCAGGTCAGATTGATTTCGGTAAAAACAACACTCTTCATTTTAAAATATATGGAGTTTTTTTGTTTGTTTGTTTGTTTTTGGTTTTTGTTTGTTTGTTTGTTTAGCAGTGGGTAAGTCAAGGCCTCAGCGATTTTGGAGGAAAGAGAACTGCAAAGCCAGTAATTGTTAAAGAAGGATTAGAAATGGCTAGGAGAGAGTGAGTGAGACTGATAGTGTGGTAGAGTTAGCTGGGGAGAAGTAGAGGGTGACATAAGAATGGGAACGAGAATAAGAGTGAATATAAAAGTAAAGAATAGGACTTCACCAGGGTGAAAGTATTGGAGTGTACCTTGCCACTGAAGATCTTCTATCCACTGAGGTAAAACCAGAAAATATCAGTTATTATGGTTTGGAGGAAAAGTGTAAACCAGCAGTATAAACGAGGGCAGGACATGTATGAGTAGTTGAGAATGGTGAATCTGACTAGATAGAAGATAGTATGGATGGCAAGGTTTTAGGGCACAGTCCAAGTTGGGCTGGTGCCTGGAATGAGACTGGGGCCTAGTATGACTAGACAGAAGATAGTAGGGATGGCAAGTTTTTGGGGTGCAGTCCAAGTTGGACTGGTGTCTGGAATGAGACTGGGGCCTAGTATGACTAGACAGAAGATAGTAGGGATGGCAAGTTTTTGGGGTGCAGTCCAAGTTGGACTGGTGTCTGGAATGAGACTGGGGCCTAATAAAATGGAGCATTCATAAAGGAGCTTAAATGGGCTGTACCCTGTAGCATTCTGAGGACAGGCCCGAATTCTGAGAAGGGCAAGTGGTAAAAGTACTGTTCAGTCCTTTTTAAGTTGGAGGCAGAGCTTGGTGAGGTGTGTCTTTAAAAGACCATTAGTCTGTTTTACGTTTCCTGAAGATTGAGGATGGTAATGGGTATGAAGATTCCACTGAACATCAAGAGCCTGAGAAACTGCTTGGGTGATTTGACTTGTAAAGGCCTGTCTATTATCAGACTGTATAAAGGTGGGAAGGCCAAACCGAGGAATTATGTCTGACAGAAGGGAAGAAATGATTGTGGTGGCTTTCTCAGACCCTGTGGAAAAAGTCTTTATCCATCCAGTGAAAGTGTTTACCCAGACCAGGAGGTATTTTAGTTTCCTGATTTGGGGCATGTGAGTAAAATTAATTTGCCAGTCCTGGGCAAGGGCATATTCTTGAGCTTGATGTGTAGGGAAGGGAGGGGGCCTGAACAATCCCTGAGGAGTAGTAGACTAGCAGATGGAACACTGAGAAGTGATTTCCTTGAGGATAGATTTCCATGATGGAAAGGAAATGAGCGGTTCTAAGAGGTGGGCTAGCAGATTGTAACCTATATGGAAGAGGTTATGAAACGACGACAGAATAGAATAGGCCTGTGAGGCTGGAAGGAGATATTTTCCTTGGTCTAAGAACCATTTGCCTTGTGTGGAAAGAGATTGATAGGTGGAAGTTGTAGTGGGGGAGTACGTGGGAGTGACTGATGAGAAGGCGAAAAATTGGCAGTAAGGGACAGAAGTTGGAATGCTAGCTGCTTCTTTAGCTACCTTATCAGTATAAACATTGCCCTGAGTGATAAGATTGGTGTCTTTTAATGGCCCTTGCAGTGAATAACTCCAGCTTCCTTTGGAAGTAAAGTGGTCTTGAGAGCAGTTTTTATTAATGAGGTATTAATGATGGAGGACCCTTGCATAGTGAGGAAACCTCTTTCAGCTCATATAACAGCATAGTGGTGCAGGATATGGAAGGCATATTTAGAGTTAGTATAAATATTGATGCGTAGTCCTATTGCAAGAGTGAGGGCCTGAGTTAAAGCAATGAGTTCAGCTTGCTGACAGGTAGTGGAGGTGGGCAGAGTGGTAGCCTCAGTGATAGATGTGGAAGATACTATAGCATAGCCTGCCTTTGCTGGTGAGTGGTGATTAGGCCTTGTGGAACTGCCATTGATAAACCAAGTGTGATCAGGGTGAGGAACAGGAAAGAAGGAAATATGGGGAAATGGAGTGAATATCAGGTGGATCATGGGGGTCAGGGGTGGTATCTGGAATAATGTGGTCCAGATTGAAGCCTGGACCAGGAACAATGGTAACTGTGGGAGACTCAACAAAGAGTGAGTATAGCTGAAGGAGCATAGGAGCAGAAAGCATATGTGTCAGGTGTGAGGAAGAAAATAAAGTTTGGAAGTTATGAGAACCATAGAGAGTGAGTTGAGCATAGTTTGTGATTTTGAGGGTCTCTAAAATTATTAGGGTGATGGCAGCCACTGCACAGAGACATGATGGCAAGCCTAAAACAGTAAGATCAAGTTTTTTGGACAAAAAGACTACAGCACACAGTCCTGGTCCTTGTATAAGAATTCCAACTGCACAGCCCTGTACTTCATCTGTGTAATGAAAAGCATTGGGATGAGCCAGGGAGAGCTAGTGTGGGAACAGCTTTTGGGGCTGTTTTTAAGGAACAGAAAGAGGAGTGGTTAAAGGATTTAGGATCTGTGGGGTTAGCTAGGCTTGGTTTAGTCAGGATGGTAAAACTAGGTATTAAAAGGCAGAAGTACCTAACCATGCCTAGGAAGGAAAGGAGTTGTTGTTTGTAGAAGGGGTTGGGATTTGGGAGATTAGCCAGACACAATCAGCAGTGACAGCACGTGTGTTTTCATGAAGAATTATGCCGAGATAGGTAATGAATGAGGAAGAAATTTGGGCTTGACTGAAGTAATAGGGGCTATCCATGAAGCCTTGTGGCAGTACAGCCCAGGAAAGTTGCTGAGGCTGATGGGTGTCAGGGTCAGCCCAAGTGAAAGCAAAGAGAGGCTGGGATGAAGGGTGCAAAGGAATAGTAAAGAAAGTATGTTTGAGATCCAGAACAGAATAATGGGTTGTGGAGGGAGGTATTGAGGATAGGAGAGTATATATGTGTTTGGCACCTTGGAGTGGACAGGCAAGACAATTTGGTTGATAAGGCTCAGATCCTGAATTAATCCGTAAGACTTGTCTGGTTTCAGACAGGTAGAATGGGGGAATTGTAAGGAGAGTTTGTAGACTTTAAGAGGCCATGTTGTAACAGGTGAGTGATAACACGCTTTAATCCTCTTTCTTTCTTTTTTTTTTTTTTTTGAGACGAAGTCTCGCTCTGTCACCCAGGCTGGAGTGCAGTGGTGCATCTCGGCTCACTGCAAGCTCCACCTCCCAGGTTTATGCCATTCTCCTGCCTCAGCCGCCCGAGTAGCTGGGACTACAGGCGCCCGCCACCTTGCCCGGCTAGGTTTTTGTATGTTTTTAGTAGAGACGGGGTTTCACCAGGTTAGCCAGGATGGTCTCGATCTCCTGACTTCGTGATCTGCCCGTCTCGGCCTCCCAAAGTGCTGGGATTAATCTAGATTTGCTTTTATATCATTTACTTATGTAATATTTGGTTCTAATATTACAAAATCAAATAATCACATAACACCATGCTCTAGGCTGAAACAGAAGAGAGTTTTGGAAATTATCACGTATAATTTTGAATCTTTCCAGTTTAGCTTTTGATTCTAATTTAATTTTCAATTTACACCTAATATGCTTCTTAATATTTAAGTAGATTTTTTCCCCCTATACTGCTGTTTGACCAGCTAAATATTTAGATTCAGCTAAAAATTCCTAAAATGGTTCTACCTAGGCAGACATTTCTATTATCTGCAGTTAAATTTTTTTCCATTGAAGTGATCTTCAGTTCTCAACATTTTTTATTTATGGGCTTTGTTTTCATAGTTCTCTGCCCTAGTCAAATATGCTTTCCTTGAAGGCAGATAGAGTTGGTATCATCTCAAGTATAAATGTAGGTGGAACATGAAAAAGTTTGAGTAAATATTAGATATTAATTTCCACATTTGTTTAATAGAGAAGAATCCTGACTTTAATAGGCTCACTGTCTGGTAGTGACTATAAACATAAACCATAGCTTACTTTTAACTATTTACAAAATAGTTATTAAAAATTACAAAAAACTAATAGCAATGTATGCCAGATCTCTAGCATTCATCAGAAATTGTCTCACTTTTAAGAACAGATTGTAGTCAGTAACTGGAGAAAATGCATAATAAAATATTTAAACACAAGTTTTATTTTATGTAAATATGAACAGATAGTACCCCAAGGATTGTTTTTACTCAATCAATAATTAATTAGTTAAATAACCCACTAGCACTTAGACACTAGCTAAAATGAGGAGCATACAAACGAAAAAAAAAGTGGTCATTCTACTGACCTTATTATAATTTCTGTTTTTCAGTTTTTCATAAGAAATGGAAATATAATTTGGGAGAATATTTTCTGTTATAGTAAACTTAAAGTACAAGACTGGCACAATCATCATAATAGTAACATAAAGCTGAGATTTTTAAATTTCTGCAAGATGGTAAATTTACACAGTTACAGCCCCTCTCAAATGAAATCAACCATTAAACATATGATATTTGGTCAGGGGAGGTCATCCTTCTTCCCATAGGTTTTGCCAGATGGCTTGGCCCTATATGGCCAACAGAGCATTGGGAATTTGTTGTTAAACAACAATAGGAAAAAATTGTGGCAACACAGCATTGGGAATTTGTTGATTCTGAAAGACGGTTGATTTAATCTGGAGCAGAGGTATCCAGGAAGAATTTTTTGAAAAATTAGAATATAAGAATTCATCTCCCTGGAAAAACTAATGCTCACACCGAATTGCATGAATCAGCAACATTAGCAAAAACTTTTATTCCAGACCAGTTACTCAGCAGTCTTGAGCAGTGTTGAGCAATGTTGAGCAGTGTTGAACAGTCTTGAGCAGTCTTGAGCAGTGTTGAGTAAACAGGTGGGTGATTGACTAGCCTGGGGCATCACTCCCATGCACTTTCTCTTTTCAACCTTCAGGAGTAGTTCAGAGCTCACCCACCAAGCCATTTAACCCGAGGAGCTGGAGAGAATGTTCTGATCTCAAGGAGTATTTGCTAGCCTTTTAGCAAATGAAAGTGAGTGAAAGTTTTTTTCTGATGTCTAGGGTTTTGGTATCACTTTGTAGTTGCGTACTCAAATAAAAAGACATCAGAGGAGGCAAACTAATTTAAAATGAACAAAGTATTAAACAACAGGAACAACAATAATCAAAAGGAAAAATTTGATTACAAATACCACTAGATGTAGAAATGTTCCATCATAGGCATCAATGATAAAACAATGAAGAAAATATATCATCAATTTAAAGCAAAATATGGGCCGGGCACGGTGGCTCAAGCCTGTAATCCCAGCACTTTGGGAGGCCGAGATGGGTGGATCATGAGGCCAGGAGATCGAGACCATCCTGGCTAACACGGTGAAACCCCCTCTCTACTAAAAAATACAAAAAACTAGCCGGGCGAGGTGGTGGGCGCCTGTAGTCCCAGCTACTCGGGAGGCTGAGGCAGGAGAATGGTGTGAACCTGGGAGGCGGAGCTTGCAGTGAGCTGAGATCCGGCCACTGCACTCCAGCCTGGGTGACAGAGCGAGACTCTGTCTCAAAAAAAAAAAAAAAAAAGCAAAATATATAAATCATTTTACAAATGCACTTGTTTATATATAAAATTATGTATAGTTGAAATTTGTTTACAGGAAGGCAAAAACAGTGAGGCAAATGTATCTGAATACTAAATTATGAGTTAGAAGCACAAATGTAAGTTCTTTGTAGAAAAAGGATCAATACATTAAAAACACTAATTAAAATTATCTTAAGTAGAATGGATGTAGAAAACTTAATAATTGGGTAAAAAATTCAAAGATCTAAAAAGTAATAAAATAGAAATATTTAAATAAATAACAGAGATAAATTCTCTTGAAATAAACAAAAACACATAGGATGCCAAATAAGAAACATGAAAAATTGTCACTGAAAAACATTTTAGTGAAGTTTAAGAGTATCAAGGGCAATGAGAAAATTTTCAAAGCTCTCAGGATATGTTCCTATCATTTAGAGAGAACAAAGAGCAAGAATTAACATAATATTCACCACAAAAACTTAAGATATGAAGCAATTGTAATTATATATAACATTATATATAAAGAATTATAAAATATATAACATAAATAAATATAAAACATATAATTTATATGTATATATTATATATTATATATGTGTATACCTGGCAGAATATAATATATATGTTATATATCATATATTTTATATATAACATTTATAACATTATATATGTTATATATTATGTAATTATGTATATATACACATATATAATATATATTTTATACAAATGAATTGTATAGTTTATATTTATTTATTTATATATATTAAACATTGTATACATTAAAAAGAAAAATATGGTTGGGAGACTGTATCTAGCAGATATTCTGACATCTTACAAACATTACTCACCAAAGTAGTTTTGTGTGGATACAATAAAGATTTTGAAGCAGCAGCTGATAGACATAATATCTTGCTACATAAGAGGTCACTGAAAAAGAGAGAATATGCCATAAATAATGTTGGAAAAATGTGTTTTCCTATATCAAAAAATAAAAGTGGATTTAACAAATTCATTCCATCTCACCTATACAAATTAAAGAGTGAAATGGGGATACCAACATTAAAATTTTTAAGTTGTAAAATAATATTTTATGACCTAGTGTTAAAGAAGTATTTTAAAACACACATGAAAATGTAAATAATGATGTATTTGAGGACATTAACATTTCCTAAAAATATGTCATGAGTAGGCAAGCCAAAGAATGGGAGAAAATAATTAGAATGTGTTATTATATTTATGTTAAAATTGATTTCAATTTGTTCATTCAAGTTAGCTATATATAAAGTTGAATTATATAAAATGACTTAAAATCGGCTGGGTGTGGTGGCTCACCCTGTAATCCCAGCACTTTGAGAGGCTGAGGCAGGTGGATCACAAGGTCAGAAATTCAAGACCAGACTGGCCAGTATGGTTAAACCCCGTCTCTACTAAAAATACAAAAATTAGCCGGTGTGGTGGCAGGCACTTGTAGTCCCAGCTACTCAGGAGGCTGAGTCAGGAGAATAGCTCGATTCTCTGCCTCCAGGAGGCGGAAGTTGCAGTGATCCGAGATCACACCACTGCAGTCCAGTCTGGGTGACAGAGTGAGACTCCATCTGAAAACTAAAATAAATAAAACAAATAAAAACCCTTAAAAAACAAATAAAAACCCAAATATTTTAGGATAATAAATGATCAAATATTGTAAATTCTCCATGCTTTAAATATATATATATACTTTATGATCTGAGGATTTCTCTTCTGCGTATTTGCCAAAGAGGAATCCATGTGTGTATGCACGCCCACCAGTCCACGCACAAAAATTGTCTTGGTATTAATATTTACAGTTAAAATGCTAGGAATAACTCCTTTTCTTGTCAACAATAGAATGAGTAAATACATTGTGCTATTTGTTTAACCAAAGTTATACATCAGGGAAACAAATTAACTCCAATACCATATAACAAAATTGTATAAACCTGTTATGAAATTTTTAGAAAATCCACAGGAGAGTATATAAGTATGACTTCATCAGTGCAGACAAAGCCTGATAAAAATGACAAATGGAAACAAGACATTTTTCAGAGGTTTGTAAATTTGTGATAAGGATATAATGATATGCAAGAGGATCATTAACATGACAGTTGTTTTCTGCAGGAAACAGTATAACCAGTGGTATAAATTAGGAAGCATTTTCAAAGGCTTCAGTGGCTCTCTTTCAGGTTGAGTGGTGGTCAAATATTCACTTCTATTTCTATGTATATTTTGTTTTTTATATTTAAAATAGGTAAACAAGATTGATAAGTATGGTTTGTTATTTCAGGTGGAAAGAGTGCTTTGAGGGGGGGGTCAAAATTAGATAATGGAATAAAAAAGGGACGGTATGGCAAGATCCAAGATAAGAAATTGAATTGTACTAGACCTTAGGCATCTTTTGAGTAGTTATAAATAATTTACAGAGTTTAGATTTCACTCTAATCATACAAGAGAGCAATAAACCAATTTAGATTTTTTTTAATACGTCAATCCAACTACTCTATGGGAAAATTTGTGTTTTTTTCTTCTCCAGAGTAAATAGTGGATGTGAAAATACCAATTTGGAAATTCTTACAGTAACCCATATGGCAGATGTTGGCTTAGACCCATTCGATTGTCACAGAGCTGAAGGGAAATAGACAGCTTTGAGATATGTATAGGAGCTATAATTTATAAGACTTCATGATGGATTGGATCTAGCAGTTTAAGCAGAAGCAGCTGTTGAACGTTTCAATGTCTTCAGCTTGAGTGACTGAAGGAAGGACCATCTATTAATGTAGAGAACCTAATAGGAATAATTGAATTGTGAATAAGGCTAGATTAAGATTTTCAGTTTGGACATGTTATATTTGGGCATATTATGCTGTGTTTATATACTGACATGTTACTTTCTGTGAACTAGCTGAATGGAAAGATTAAACAGTTTGAATTATGTCTCTGGAGAGCAGGAAAGAAACATAGCCTAAAAATGGTGGGTCATGGCTTGGAAAGACCCATGAAGGCCTGGGAATGAGTGAGATCACCTAGAGAGAGGGCGAAGAAAGAAAGAGGTCAAGGTCTGCGGTGGTAATGTTTAAGCAAGATGAAGTGGAAGAATTAGAAACAAAGAAAATGAAAAGGAATGGCTTGAGAGGTAAAAGAAACAAAATATGAAAACATAGTATAAGAGAAGTCAAGATAAAAGTATTTTCAGAAAGAATAATCTTGGACAAATGCTATGGTGAAGTTAGGATAAAGGAAGACTAGTAAGTATCTACTAGATTTGGCAAACACAAGTCAGTAGTGGCAGTGCTAAAGAAAAGTTTGAGTGGTGCAGTCAGTGTGGAGTACTGAAGAGTGGATGATAGTTAAGGGAGCGAAGATGATGTGTGCAGTTAACCCTGTAAAGGATCTTGAGTGTGAACCCCAGGTGGAAAACTTGACAGCTTATTATACAGTTGTGCAAGGGAAAATCAGGTTTACTTTTTCTTTTTCACTATTTTTTTCTCATGAATCCCAACCTTGCTGGATAGCATGGAGTAAAGAAGGCTTAAAATTGACAAGCTTTGTCTGGTTTAGACAACCTGTTTCTGGTAGTTTGCTTTCTTTTAAATAAATGTGTTCGGCAAAGTCTCTCCTCTCTTTACTTCCTTCCAAAGACGGCACATGAAAATAGGGGGTTGTGTGATGGCTGGGGTAGTGGTTATAGCTACCTGCCCCTGGGGTAGAGGAAAAAGGACTCTTGAGTTTGTATGTAAGCAGCGTTTTATTGTCTTTTGGGTCCCTCATGTTGATACATCATGACAAAGGTAGATTCTGTGCACCTACCAGGCATTTCTATGTGAAGCCTACAGCTGGAATTCACAGCTACTGTGATCAATGAAGTCTTAGACAAGTGTGTCAAATGTAGATAAAATAGCTATGATTAGCAGATTAAGAATAATTAATAAAATAATTGCGGAAATTAGAAGTAAATTAATTTTCTGCCAATGTTTGATACATGCTTTTAAATGTCAACCAAAACCCAAGCTCTATCTATACCAGCCCAACCTTTGGTCAGTATCTTGTCTTGTCAACAAGTGAACACTACTATGTTTGTTTTTCTTTTTCTTTCTGTTTTTCTTTTTTTTTTTTTTGAGATGAAGTCTGGCTCTGTCACCCAGGCTGGAGTGCAGTGGCATGATCTCGGCACACTGCAAGCTCTGCCTCCCACATTCAAGTGATCCTCCTGCCTCAGCCTCCCGAGTAGCTGGCACTACAGACACCCACCACCATGCCTGGCTAATTTTTGTATTTTTAATAGAGACAGGGTTTCACCATATTGGCTAAGCTGGCCTCGAATTCCTGACCTTATGATCCACTTGCCTCGGCCTCCCAGAGTGCTGGGATTACAAGTGTGAGCCACTGCACCTGACCTACTATGTTTTTTTATGTGATGATGATAACTGAGCCTAATACACACAAATGTAATGTGTTTATTTTCTATGTATTCATTCATTCCTTGGTTGATGTTTTTACTAAAAAATTTGGAAATTTAATATTGCTGAACTCCATACTAACTGATAATGATTGAAAAATGAGTAATAGTGGCACTCTACAACAGAATGTTACAGAATGTAACACAAACAACATCAACAACAACAAACACTAAATGAATGAGCACAGACTAGAAGAAAAGCACAAAATTTTAAGTTTGCTATAATGTATCAAACCACAAAATTGTCTGGAAATAACTAATACTATATGTCACCATATATTAATCCACTACCTGGTAATTCAATCACTTAGTAATTTGTGTCACTTTGGATTGGTTTATGTTTAATTAATCTTTTCATTTACACTCCATGTGTGAAAGTAAATAGTACTTTATCAATGATAAGAAGTCACTAGTAAACCCACCAGCAGGCAAAGATCCTTGTAGACACAAATACACTGCTCTCAAAGCTTGACGTCTCTCTGAAGAATTCATCAGGAAAAAAGTACTCCAACTTAAAAGAGCTCATAGTCTCAATTTCAAGAAGCAGTTTCTGCCTCTTTAGCTAAATACATGGTGGGATGAAACTGCAGGGGAGATCAAGCACTGTTCCTAATGTTTTGGGATCTGTAATCCTATTCAATATAAAACAAGTCTCCATCAATGAGTGTATTAGTTTCCTAGGGCTACCATAGCTAAACAGTACAAATGGGATGGAGAGGAGTGGGCATGAGAAGAGAAATATATTGTTTCACAGTTCTAGATATCAAGAGTCAAAAATCAATCAAGATATTGGCAGGGCCTTATTCCATCTGAAATTTGTAGAGGACAGTTCTTCCTTGCCACTGCCTGGTTTAGAATGGTTTGCCAGTAACCTCTGCATCCTTAGGCTTGCAGCAGCAACACTTCAATCTAAACCTCTGTTGTCACATGGCATCTCTCCTTTGTGTCTTTGTCATCACATGGAGTCTTTATCTTCTTAGAAGGATGCCAGCCTGCTGGATGGTCGCTCGAGAGCTTTGGTTGATCAGTTTCTCCCCTTTTTTCTTCCTGCCTGTAATTCTCAGAATAATTGTAGAATGCACTGGGAGTACAATATCCTGAGACAAGGAGGAACTGCCTGGGGGAGGCTACGTTTTGATTCTCTCTCCTCTGGAAGTAGGATGTTCTTTCGAACAATGCCCAGTGACTTATGTGGCCCCTGAGGTATGCAATCTGGGGTCGGCTGCTTTCAGTGTTCCTCAGCTATGGTGCAGTCAAGACTCCCTCTGCTCCCGGAAGCTTTCTTGAGCTGGAAGGAATTAATTACAATGGAGTCCAGGCTTCCTTTGTCCCTTGCTGCCTCTGTAAGAAATAAATGTGCTTCATATAACTTGTTGTGTGTATGTGTTCTGTCTCACCAGACTCAGGCAATTGATAAAACTGCAGCCAGAATGTGGTGGAAGTGTTTGGACTCCTATTCCCGGTGGTTGGCATAATGATAATCTTTGCCATCCCCCAAGCTGTGTGTCCTCCCTGGGGACTAGTTTTTAGTGAACCTTCTTCACACGGTCCTATTAGATTAGAAACAGTCTCTAATGACCTCCTCCTAACTTTATTACATCTGCAAAAAACCCGATTTCTTAATAAGGTAACAATCTGAGATGGTGAGGACTTCAACATATGTTTCCGAAGGACACTAACTGGCCCATAAGAATCCACATTGACATGAAAAGATAGAAAGAGTGACAGGGAGGTTATCAATGTGAACAAATCTGTTCTCTTTTTCTGATAGACAGATTTGTAACTGGGGAGAGAAAGGTCCTTTCTTCACTGGTAGTTTCTCTTTCTCTTCCTCTTACTAATCATCAAAGGCTGAAAAATTAGTGTGTACGAATATGTGTGTGTGTGTGTGTGTGTGTGTGTGTGTGGAGAGAGAGAGAGAGAGAGAGAGAGAACGAGCAACTCTCATGTCTCCTTAGATGCTTTTACTCTTTCTCTGTCTCTTCCCTTCCCTCTTTCTCTGTACACATATATACGATACTTTGGGAGAGGAATGTTAGCGTTTGATTAAGCCATGTTTCTGGATACAGATGACTATTCAAATTAAAAAGTCACTTTCCTGTTTGTCCACTTAGAAGTGATTTTGATCTTGCCACATCATTTACCATGAAACCAACACTCCAATTCAAGAAGAATTGTTTTAAAAATGAAACACATAACATTTTTACCTCCCTGAGCCTGGGAAAAATTGGTAGGGTCAGTGTCTTGTGGATTTAGCTACAAAATCTTATTCCTTTTTCTTTTCAGTCGAAGGAGGGAGCCATCAACTCTTCTGAAATTGTTTCTGTCAGTAGCTTGCTGTTAAGATGTTTATATCTTAATCCAGGGGTTCCTAACTATCAAATGTGAATTACTTGCAAAGATAGAAATGCTAGAAGATCATTAGAATATTTAACGAAAGTAACTGTGCTTAAAAATTGCTTTTCTAAATATTGGATTATTTACTATACAAAAAAAGAAAATGAAACTGAACTATGGTGGCAGGGCTTTTTGGTAGGTTCTATTGTTACTGGAGCTCACAGAGCTCACAGAGCTCCCAAGAGGATGGCAAGCCTCTTGCTCTTTGACCTGGGATTCTTGGCCTCAGAGATTTCAAGCAATGGAACCTTGGGCCGTGCGGTCAGTGTTATAGTTCTATCAGAAGCTATGGGTCACGGAAGAGAACCGTGGAACCCAGCGACTAGTGTTCGGCTCGCTTAGAACAAACCTGGGCACTTAGCCACGCAGGAACCATGGCGAGCCTCTAGCCCTGTCCGGAGTGGCAGTGGGCACCTTGCTGGATCAGAAACACAACAGACACCCTGTCGGATCCGGAGGGGTGGAAGTCAGTGGTGGGTCTGCGACAGTGGCGATCAGCAGTGGTGGACGGTGAGCGAAAGCTCAGCTCAAGCCAGAATAAACACAGACCAGAAGAGCGTGTAGTTGCAAGATTTAATAGAGTGAAAATAGAGCTCCCGTAAAATAGAAGGGGACCCAAAGAGGGTTCCCAGATCAAGCGCGAATGCCTGGGTTTATATCCCGATCATTGTCCCTCCCCCTGTGCTCTCAGGTGATAGATGATTTGATTATTTCTTTACCTCCTGTTTTTAGCCTAATTTGTATTTTAGTGAGCCCTCTTTACTACCTGATTGACCGGGTGTGAGCTTAGTTACAAGCCCTGTGTTTAAAGGTGGGTGTGGTCACCTTCCCTAGCTAGGCTTAGGAATTCTTAGTTGGCCTAGGTAATCCAGCTAGTCCTGCCTCTTACTATGACATCTGCTTCTACCTATAATTGAAACGCGACAGGAAATCTTAAAACATTTTTTTAAAGAATTCAGCTAAATAAAGCTAAATCATCTTATGATGAAGATTTATGCAAGGCAGGCAACATTTTTAACAAATTATGATTAGATGTTAAATATATTGAAGAGATAACACTTAAAATTAGTGCTTTTTGTGTTCTCACTTATAAGTGGGAGCTGAAGAATGAAAACACATGGACACAGAGAGGGGAACCACACACACTGGGGCCTGTTGGGGGGTGGCAGGGGGAGGGAGAACATTGGGAAATATAGCTAATGTATGCTGGGCTTAATATCTTGGTGATGGGTTGATAGGTGCAGCAAACCACCATGGCACATGTTTACCTATGTAACAAACCTGCACATCCTGCACATTAAAATGAAAATTAAAGTTAAAAACTAATAAATAAAAGAAGTTTGCTTTTATGTTTGTGTGTAAATGAAATGCATATGGAGGATGTAGCCCCTTCTTTTAAGTCAAACCTATCTATGCAAAACTTCCCCGATTCCTACATAAATGTTCTTGAACCAGAGAAGCTCCTCCTATTATGCATCATAAGAGTTTTCATGAAAAAGATCCATGAGATATCGGAATCTTTCTTTGAAGACTCTATGTACAGAATTATTTTTGCTATGAGTACACTACAGATACTAAATGCTGGAATTGGAAAAAGTGAAAGATGAAACAATTCATATTATATCATTGTATCTGCTATTCTTTAATCATGTAAAACATTACAGTATTTCTAGCTAGAAATTCCGTTTGTGCTTATCTGCTCAACCCTACAATTTTGCAGATAAGTCAACTGAAATAGATATGTTTACTTTTTCCTATCTAAGTGGATTGTAAAATACAAAATGTCAAAGCATGCATTTTACATGTTTTATAGTTTGGTAGAAAGAGTGCTGAACTGGGAATTAAGCAGAATAAGAAATATATTTTTCAGTAAAATATGGGAAGTTTTTTCACTGTACTGTGAAATTTCCAGAAATGATTCTTATTTACCTCCCATTTCTAACCTCATTGTATTATCTCATCTGAGATTTCTTTACTAATTCTTTATAAAATGACTAACTACATGAATAATAACAGATTTTGGGACATTATATAAGCACTTATTTATACGCAAATTATAATGAAAATATTCTATTTATTTTTAAAGTAAAATTGTATTTTAGAATAGTTTTAGATTTAAAGCATAGCTGTGACAATAGTCAGAGAGTTTCCATATAGTCACACCTGATTTCTCTTATTATTAACATCTTAATACAATGCATAGTACAATTGTCACAATTAATAAATCTTATTACTAACTTACAAATTAATAATTTATATACATCTTAGTAATATTATTAACTCAAGTCTACTCTTCATTCAGATTTCCTATTTAATGTCGTTTTCTCTTCTAGAATACCATAAATGATACGACATTACATTTAATTTTCATGACTCCTTAGGCTTCTCATGGCTGTGGAACATCAAGTCAATTCCTCAGATTTTCCATGTTTTTTGTAACCTTGACAGTTTTGAGAAGTACTGTATTAGTCTGCTGGGTAGGACTGCCCTAATATTATACCATAAACTGGGGAGCTTAAATAAAAGAAATTTATTTTCTCCCAGTTCTGGAGGCTGGAAAGTACAAGGTCAAGGTGTCAGCTGATTCAGTTTCTGGCAAAGGCTCTACTTTTTGCTTGTAGACAGGTAGTTTTTTCATATAGTGAAGAGACAGAGAGAGCCCCTCTCTCTTCATCTGCTTAGAAGCTCACAGTCTTATCAGATTAAAGACTTGCCCTTATGACGTCATTCAACCTTAATTAGCTCCCAAAATTCCTTTCTCCAGGTACAGTCATATTAGGGGTTAGGGCTTCAACATATGAAATTGAAAAGGGAGGTAGAAGTCTATAATACTTATTGATCAAGTGTTGTGTTTAATGTTCCTCGATTGTGATTTGCTTGATATTTTTCTCATTATTATAGTGAGGTTTCGTGTTTTGGGGAGGAAGAATAAGAAAGGTGAAATGCCACTCTCGTTATACCATATCAAGGGCACATGCTATGGACCTGACTCATTAATGTTGCTACTAACCTTGCCCATCTGGGGTAGATAATGTTTGTCATGTTTCTTCACTGTAAGTGTACTCATTTCTCTAGTTTCCAAATTCTGTGCTTTGGAAGTAAATCTCTATGAGCAGCTCACACTTAAGGAATGGGGAGTCATGTTTTATCTTTTTGAAGGTAAAATATCCACAATATTTATTTAGAATTCTTTTATACAGAAAATTAGCCAATTTTCAATTTATTTACTTACTTATTTATTCACTAATTTGTTCTTTTCAGTTGGGATTCATATATGTTTATTTTGTTAGTTGGGTTATACTATAATTCAGTATTACTTTATATTGTTGCTCAAATTGTTTCGTATTGGGTCATTGAAAGTTTTTTCAAATGGGATTTGAGTTCTGTATCTCTTCACATATTTTTATTGTTTCATGGTGTGTATGTGTGTGTGGGTGTGTGTGCACATCAGCAATTTCTAACTCTCTGGTTTTATAAGATAATCTGGACTCATTTTGCTTATTTATTGCTCCAATTCTGGATCCCACTAATTCTCTAAGGAGTCTTGGTTTCTTTTCATAGAGAATGGTATTAAAAATAAATATCTAAATGTAAGTTGATTCTATTAAATTTTAATGTAAATTTTACAAATTAGAAATAAGTTCAGTTGTTACTTTGCATATTGAAAATATTTTAAAAACACGTGTTATTCAAATACTGCTTTTGTCAAATTTTAATATTTGATTAACATTATGTCTTTCCTAATTTGTGTCAAACTGATAATTGTTCTATATGTTTAAAAAAGCTGTCAGAATAAGACATACATTTCCTTAAAGTATACCATTTGATATACAAAGTATAAAGTATTAGGAAAAAATTATCTGGAACTTCCAGTTTCAACTCCAAAAGAAAAAAAACTTAGAAGTAATTAATCTTTTCCTTAACAAAAAAAGTGGGACAAACTTAAAATGAATGACTTTTCTTTGATCCATCAGAGAAATTAAGTGAAACTGCCACCTTGAAATCTGGAGACATAGGTGCAGAAAGTTACACCAAGTTCTGTTTTCCAGGAACATAAGCCACCGAAGTCATAAATTGGTAAGAATACTTAAGGGATAATTGTTGGCAATTCACTAATAATTTTGATAAATTACTAGAGGATGTGTGTAGTGTAGATTTTTATGAAAGCAAAAAAATTGTGCATGCACCAAGCTTTTTCTCTAGGAATCTCACAGGGTTCTCTCAGTGAAGAAGTAAAGATCCCAGAACTACTCACTTCCCTACTTTTGACCTGGGGAGCAAAAGAATAAACATGTTTAAATATGCCTAGAAACTTTTCGAAAACAAATCCTTACACTTTAGGAGTAAAGACTTCTCCAGGGCCTTGTTTCAGCTGGGAGAAAAGCATTCTTCCCACTGCACCATCCTTCAGCCTTCCTGTCGTACCTAAAAAGGAAAAACGTCAACAGGAGTCAACTGTTCAAAGAAATTGTTTAGAAACATTGAACAATGAGATCACTTGGACACAGGAAGGGAAGCATCACACACCGGGTCCTATTGTGGGAAGGGGTTAACGGGGAGGGATAGCATTAGGAGATATACCTAATGTAAATGACGAGTTAATGGGTGCAGCACACCAACATGGCCCATGTATACATATGTAACAAACCTGCATGTTGTGCACATGTACCCTAGAACTTAAAAGTATAATTAAAAAAAAAGAAAAAAAAAAGAAACACTGTATCAGATAATTGATTAGGAGGCAGGGAAAATAAAAAGATACACCCCTGTAGAAAAATTTGAATTTCACAAGTGCAAGAAAGAGACTCACTAAAAAGCTAAAAGGCAATCAGAGGATTATGGAATTTTCACCTCCCCTACATCTTGTCACTAGAGTAGGACTCCAATGTAATGGCATGTAATAGGATTACAGCAGAAAGAGTTTCAAGAGACAATTCTCTGAGAAACAATGCATCGAGAAGTTCATTAATCAAAAGAGAAGACAAAAACAGGGAAACCAGAAGAATTTTTAACCTCTAATACCTATATTTATAGCAAATATTAAGCACAGTTCAACTGCAAGACAGATGACCATAACTTCCCACATTTACTTCATTTTCTGTCACTCAGGACAATCTGTTCAGCTTTCAACAAATAATTAAAAGATACAGCAAAAGGCAGGCAAAAACAATCTGAAGGAACAATGATCAGAACCAGATTCAAATATAACATTGATGTTGGATTTATGAGGCAGGAAATTTAAAATAACTAAGACTAACATATTAATGGTCCTGTCTAAAAACAGACAACATGGAAGAATAGATGGTAATAATATCATACATGAAAAATCAAATAAAGAATAGAAGTAAAGTGTTCAAAATAAAAAACACTGTAATAGAAAATAACACTGACTTTGATGGGCTCATCAGTAGACGTGATACTGGTGAGGAAAGAATCAGTGAACCTGAAGATAGGTCAACAGAAATTTTCCAAATTGAAATGCAAGGAGATGAATGTGTATTTTGATAAGCTCCTTAGTTTTGAATATTTTATGAGAACAGCTTTAGAGTGCTGTTTCTTCCAAAGTCTAAATTGAGAAAGACTGTATTAAAATCAAATTTGTTGTGATTTGTTTTAACAACTCAATTTTATTCTAAGATATTCATTAAGGTATAAAATGATTGCATAATTGTCACCCTGTTTCATTTAATTTGTCACAAAATTACTAAATTCATGCATAGCAAAATGGTACCAACCAATATCAGGCAGCTGTTTAGAATCAAACTTTTTACCGGTTAAATTAGAGGTGACTAAGTTAACTAAGTTTCTCTTTTCCTTTTTATTTAAAGTGAAAACCTCAAAAACTATAATATAAACACAGTCCTAAAATAATTCCTATGCACTGAATAATGTAGAAGAGAATTTAAAGTGCATAAATCTACAATTTTAGGAAGTTTTAATAGGTGTTATAAAACATGAATAAAATGGTCATCAAAACAAAGGCATCCTGAAGTGATAAAAATGGTAATAAGAGCCCACATGGAATACATACTAAAAGCTCTTCTTTTCATAATTTGCCTATCACATTATATGAGACTTTTTTTCTATGATATTTTACCTGAACATTAGAAGTTATTTAGTCAATGCTGTATTGTATGTAGAATAACACTGTTGCTATGTTTGCTTCATACCCCCAGGAGGCATCATACTTCTTTTCCTGGATTAAAATCCCCAAGTTTAGACAATAAGTTATATAATCATTCTGATTTTATTGCTTTTGGTCAATCACTGGCACATAGTTTTTTAGGTCATGGAATCAATGTCTTCTTATATTAATGTGAAAATCATGGTACTCATTCTACCTTTGCTTGTATATATTGCCTTTTTACTATTGCCATCAGCTCATGTTTAGTTTTCCCGTTTTCAAGTTACTTTTTAAAATTATATTCTACTCTAATTCTTATTACAGTCCATCTCTCATTTAGTAGAGTACTGTATCAGCTTTAGTCATCCTTTTCATTCTTAATTTTGTTATTCTTGCTTAACAATTCCACTCCTTTCCTATTTCCCAATGTGTGGTCACAGGCTGAATCAGAAACAATACCATCTCTGAAAGCAGGCATTTATTGCTTGATTTCTCAAGACTTCAACAACTCAGCAATTATTTGAATAAAAGCTCCTTTTATTTTCTTTCACTTTAAAAGTAATATTACATTGAAATATAATGCATTTAAAGAAAAAATGCTTACAAGAATACAACCCAGAATAACAAACTGTATAAATTAAATGACCCTGAGTCAACAAATAGAAGGTGTCGAACACCCCAAAGCCTCTGCATTTTTTTACATTTCTTTTCCTATCCACGAATCATTCTCCTTGGCCCTTCTCTTCCTCCTTTTTATCTCTCTCTTCACGTATACATATTGACCCTTGAACAACATGACCCTTAAACAATATATATGCTAACCCTTGAACAAAGTGGTTTTGGACTAAATGAGGCCACTTATTAGAACATTAAAAAAATACATTGAAAACATTTTGGGGGATTTGCACCAATTTGAAAAAAACTCGAAGATGAAATATATAGTCTATAAATATTTTTAAAATTAAGTAAAAGTTAGGTGTGTGATGAATACATAAAATACATGTAGATTCTTGTCTATTTTATTATTTAATACCAAAAAATTGAAACAAATCCATCAAAAAAATTTTAAATTGATCAAAACTTTTGCACCCAAACACTTAGGGACCATACATGGCACTATTTGCCTTCATGAGAAATGTAAACAAATATAAAGATGCTGTATTAAATGATAACTGCATAAAATTAACCACAGTACATACTGTACTACTGTAATAATTTTTAACCACCTCCTATTGCTATTATGGTGGGCTTAAGTGTTGTGAATATCTGCTTAAAATGCCATGTGATGCTATTCATCTCCCTCATGAACCGTTCCTTCCCCCAGTAAATCGTGTATCACAGTAAAAAGTGATCTATTGCTGTTATTGCATATTTTCCATTGTGTTTAATGCAATATCGTAAACCTTGAATCACACCATGGAACCCATAGAAAGTGCTGCTAATGATGCTCAGAGTGTTCCCAAGAAGCAGAGGAATGCTATGACATTACAAGAAGAAGTTGAATTGCTTGATAGGTACCATTGATTGAGGTCTGCAGCTGTGATTACCTATCATTTCAAGATAAACGAATCCAATGTGAGGCCCATTGTAAAAATATAATAAAATAAAAATAAATAAAAGGGGAAAAAATCCATGAAGCTATCTATCATTATAACTACAACAGCAGCATGAAAATATTGAACATTTTGTGGAATACCTTTTCATCCTGTATTTAAAAAGCAGCTTTTATTTGGGAATAGGATTGCTATAAGAAAGGCATACCAATAGACTCTAATATAATTCAAGAAAATACAAAGTCATTATATGAAAATGCAAAGCAAAAGAACACGGAGAATTTAAATCTAGATAATTTAATGCCGATGAAAGGACGGTTTGATAATTTTAGAATGAGGTTTAGCTTTAGAAATATCAAAATAACAGAAGTAGTGACTTCTGCTGACCAAGAGGCAGCCAATGAGTTCCCAGAGGCAACTAAGAAAATCATTGAGGAAAAAGGATATCTATCTGAGCAAGTTTTTAGTGCAGAAAAAAGTGTCCTGTTCTGAAAAAAATAAAAAATAAAAATAAAAAAATAAAGAGTATCATAAAGGACATTTATTAGTACAAAAGAGAAGTGAGCCTCAGGATTTAAAGCAAGAAGAAATAGGCTAACTCCACTGTTTTGTGTAAATGCATTTGGGTTTATGATCAGGACTGTCCTTATGTATAAAGCTGCTAACCCTGACCCTTGTAGAGAAAAGAGAAAGAAACAGCTACTAGTCTTTTGGTTGTACAAGAAGGCCTAGACAATGAGAATCTTTTTTCTGGATTGATTGCATTGACACTTTGTTCCTGATTTCAGGAAGTACATTTTCAGTAAGGAACTGCCTTTTAAAGTTTGTTTTATTCTTTAATTGGACAATGCCCTGGCCACTCAGAACCCCATGAGTTCGACAACAAAGGTGTCAAAGGGGTCTACTTGTCCCCAGATAGAATGTCTTTAGTTCGGCTTCTATATCATGGGATCACAAGGATCTTTAAGGTTCGTTACACCAAGTACTCTATGGAAAGGATTGCATGGCTATGAGAGAGAAACTAGATCAACAGAACAGCATGAAAGTCTGGAGGAATTACATCATTGAAGATGCCGTAGTTATTATAGGAAAAGTCTTGAAAGCCAGCAAGTCAGAAATAATAAATTCTTGCTGGAGAAAACTGTGTGCAGATGTTGTGTATGACTTCACAGGATTTACAAAAGAGCCAATCAAGGAAATTATGAAAGACTGTAAATATGGCAAAAAAAAAAAAAAAAAGGTAAGTAGTGAATGCCTTCGAGGTATGGACTTTGGAAAAAATCAGGAGCTAGTAGATACCACACCAGATATATAAACAGAAGATGACTTGACGGAGATGAGTGCTTTCCAACCAGTGCCTGATGATAAGGAAGAAGACATAGAAGAAATAGCATTTATTTCTCTCGCATATATTTGCAGAAATCCAGGAGTAGTAATGACTCAGACCTTGCATCTTCTGTTCTTCTTGGAGGTTCTGCTACATGCTTAAACTCTGCAGATCAACTGATTTAACTTTGTTTCATGTTTCTTATTCTCCAACTGTGGCTTATGATACAACTGCTATGTTATCTTTTCATAAAAGACCTCTAAACCAATATATTAAGCACAACTTTATAAGCATAAGCTAAAAATTGGTGTCATTTACAGCCACCAAAATCCCATTGGTCAATATAATCACATGGTTAAAACCTAGGTAATTCCAAAGACATCGATATTAAATACTAGTAAAGTTGAGTGAAGAATTGGAAAAATAATTCAATATAATACAACAAACATGTGCATATATTTAAACAGGAAAGATCTATGCTATAGAGGTAGCTGATGATATTAGTGATGTGCAAAGTGAAGTGGGAGATCTCATTCCCTTTTCAATCAATTTTATCATTACTGCCTTCCCTTTACAAGTGAAAATGTGCTTTCTAAAAATAATTACCTTAGACTTTTATCATTGGAAGATTTTTTTTTGTTAGTATCTTCTTTAAAGTATCTGTAGAATTGTGTATAGTTTTCAAACTTTCTTCTTTAAAGCTCTTGGTTCTCTTGGTTCTTTTCACATGACAGGCTTCTATTTTTGCCTCTTATTTTTCTCAGTTTTCTCTCTTATCTCCCCTTTGATTTTTCTCCTATTTTATCTGATATTTAAAGACAGGAGTACCTTTGATTACAACCCTTTTGCAGCATTTTTCTTCTTTGTATATTTTATCTCTACTTTATTTAAGTCTCATGTATTAAATGTAAGTTATATAAAAGAAGTCAACAATTTCTTGTCTAGTCTAGGCCTCACTTATTAGATCTAGATATACATCCAACCATATATATGACCCCATCACAATCTCTCTAATTTTACTATCTGTATCTCCTTCTTCTGGCCAGGTAAGCTCGATACATACTCATCTTAAGTTATTTCAAAACACAAAGGCCTGTTCTGCCAGACTTTTTGTGTATATGTTGTTTTCTTTATTAATGGTGTCTTTACATACAGTCTGGACATTCTTTTCTTGGTCTTATTCTTCTAGTCTCTTATAAAATGTCAACTTCTTAAGTAAAACTTCTCTCAACATCAAATCAAAAGAGATATTCTTTCACCCTCCACAACTAGTTTTGCTTTCTCAAATTCCAAAAGAAAAAAAAAAATCAATAATACTTGTTAAAGCATGGTAAGAAATACCTTACACAAGACCATCATGATCATTCTTTTGAGAGACAGGCCAAGCTAATCTGACATCCTGGGGGATGGTGGAAAATAAAACTTTGATAAGATTTCGAGAATGATCAGATATCGAGGATGAAGGAGTTTCTTGCTAAACTGAGTTAGGAGGTTTCTTTGCTAAAACTAAATTTTACAAATAAGTGCACAGATGGGCCTACCCTAAGATTCAGAATCCTGTCTGATGTTTGTCCACATAGAGAATCTTTGTCATTCTCTCTTTTGCTCAAGGAAAGAGAAACATTCTTCCTTCCTTTGAACAATATAACTCCATTTTCCTGTTTATTAAGGATTGATTAAATCATCTGTTGGGACTTGGTAGTACAGGATATCTCCTGGATGGTGTGAACTGTCAAACCTTTAATGATGAGTGACTAATGTATGTTACTTTTAGTTTTTTTTTTTTTTTAATTAATATTTGAAATAAACTGTAGACTCAGTTTCTGAGTTTAAAGGGCAGCCAGTTGAAAAGATTTCTAGGTGCTGACCCTGAAGCCTCTTTAGTTGAAATGAGGATAGACTGTGGCCATCTGACAGATTTCCTGTGTTTACAATTTGGACATCACAAAGGTTGTTCTTGCATAAGCTGTTGTGGAGGTTTCTCTGAGTAGTATCAGGTCCTCCAGCTTCAGTTTGCAGGGCATCAGAAAAAAAGTAGTTGTCCAGCTTTAGCTTTCTTCCAGAGTTTCTGGAAAAGAACAGTGATTCCAACCAAAAAGGATGGAAGAAAATTAAAAATGTTTGTATGAAAAGTCATAGCCAGATATTGAAATAAACGAGAAATATTGAGACTGCAGTCCAGATTATAGGTACATAATAAAACCTCAAAGAAGATAAACATGACTGAAATCTAATACTGAGTGCTCTGTAGTTTCCTTCGAAAACATAATTTTTGTCTCTATAGCCACTTCCATTTCCACCAAAGATGAAGTAAGATATTTGCAAAATAATTTGTTTTATTAAACTTTGCCTCATTATTTACATAAGTGCAGCAAGAATAGTGATTGACCTTATAGGCTCTTTTTATGTTTGTTTCACTAGAACTTTTAAAAAATTTCAGATGAGAGTTGTAAAAGCCTCTTGAACTCTAAAGACAAACCCAGGACCTGCCATCAGGATGCATCTGTAACACTTATGTATTTTGGTGAATTCGTTTGTTATTGAGGTACCCAAAATATCCTGAGGTTCCTAGACCTACCAGGAAAGGACAATCTTGATATGGTTAAGGCTGTGTCCCCACCCAAATATCATTTTGAATTGTAGCTCCCATAATTCTCACATGTTGTGGGAGGGACCCGGTGGGAGATAATTGAATCATGGGGACAATTTCCTCCATACTGTTCTTGTGGTAGTGAACAAGTCCCATGAGATCCGACGGTTCTATAAGGGAAATTTTCCCTTTCACTTGGCTCTCTGAGTCTCTCTTGTCTGCCACCATGTACGATGCGTCTTTCACCTTCTACCATGATTGTGAGGCCTCGGCAGCCACGGGGAACTGTGAGTCTGTTAAGCCTCTCTTTCTTTATAAAAGCTGGGAATACCCAGGCCAGTTTTCCAAAGGGAGCTTTATTGCCATAAAGTAAATCTTAGCTTCTTGAAGCTTGTTGGTCATATGTGAAAATATGACATTCCAGTGAAAGTCTTAGCAATGTATCAGTTTTTTCAATTGTATCCTGTTGAGAAGAAAGCATATTATTATTGAACTTATTCAAATTACTATCTTGACATAAAAATAAGACTACAAATAGTTGTCAAATTCTGGAGTAACTATGTAGGAAGAAAAACGTTTCCTTTATTGATCCCAAACTATGCTTTACTGAGTTGCTGAAAGCAATTAGCTTAAAAGAAAAAGGTTTTCTTAAATCTAGAAAACAAAACACTTCAGGAATGAACAATGTTTCAAACAAAGAATCATTAAAAATTATCCTCTTTAGTTCATTTAGTATCATGTTGTTAATTCTTGATCTTGGCTAGCAGCTTTATGAAGCCTTAAGTTTCTTCTTTAGAGTTTTGGAAATTCTTATCCAGTGCAATAGCATGATCTCAGAGTTACCAGAAACTTGTATTCCAGAGCATGTGCTAGAGTATTTTTAATAAATGTCCTGAAAAAAGAGGGACTGTTAGACTGTAGGTGATTGCATGCTTTTTGGGAAAAATTACAGTAAAACAATAGCAGTCTATGAAAACAAAGGCTTGAAATTATTATGGGTAAAATTCTTCTGAGAGTACATGTGTAACAATGACACAATTGACAAGGACAGTTGGTTGTTTTAGTGGCATACAACATTTTAACATAATAAAATTATAACTAACTGAGAATACAAAGTAGATTTCTAGAGATCTCATACTATATTTGGAACAATCATATCAATAATATATCCAAAAATGCAATTTTAATTTTTTTTATAACTTAAGCATTATTTATTTGACAATGCTTCTCATATAATTTAACATATGAGATAAGCATAGTTAGTTGAATATCTGTCTTCTACAAGGTTAGAGATGTGTTCTTTGAGCTTTGAAAGTGACCAACTAGAAAATCCCAAAGTTAATTCAAGGTGAAAAGGCTTAAAACTTTATTTTGAAAAGTCTGTCAAAAGTGCCAAAGGGTTTGAAACACTAAAATAAGTAGGATTTCAGTTATCTATTTGTTCTAAGTGACAAGAAAAGATTTTAAAGAAAAATACAGAAAGTTACATAGTTGTAAACAAAATTAATATTGAGAAAAATCATGTTGCTTAAGTAATCAAAGACCCAATAAAAGACAAAATGAGGCAGAAGAATCTACCCTGATAAAATGCAAAACCTTTATTTTATAGGCAGATGCCTAAGAGGTAGAGAAAAATCTTTCATAGTTTTCTGTTAAGAACAGATGAATATGTACTAAATACTGCTGTTTTGACAGAAAAGGCTAAATTTTACTTTTACTTTTATTTACTATTAAAACTAATTTTAATAAAATTGTATACATAAATTTATCCAATCTTAGTCAGCTTTACCAACACAAGATTTTTACAATCCTTTTATAATCTTCTCTCTTTGTTTTAACTTAATGTGCAGCAAGCAATCAACAATTTATTTTTATTCTGCATTCTACTCTCAGATTGGACTTATAATTTTGCAACCTTAAATAGCTAGCATAGAAAACACAAAGTTTTCTGACTAGCACATCCAGGCAAAAATGCATGTCTATACTATATTTAATGCTGGCAATTCTGAAAACTTCCATAGTTTTATTTTACACACAATTTTACACCTAGTTTTTATTTATCCCAGATTATGTTAACTTAAAAAAAGAAATTTGCATCAGTTTTCATTTTTTTCTGAGCATTTTCTGAATGCTTAATTTGTTTTAGTGTTCATTTATTCCTCTACCAATTTGGGTATTTTAGCTTGGTAATATCAGAGCGGGTAGAAAAATATTTTATATAAATAGCACATAAATACAGATACATACATGTACAGATACATAAAGATACAAACAAATTAAACCAGATATTTTTTAAAAATTGAATCTCTAAAATTTATAGTAATGAAGCAGTAAAAGACTCACTGATTTATCTTTATGTGAAAATAAATTCTGTTTATCTTCACTCTATGTGAAGATAAATTCTGTTTCATCTTTACTCCATATGAAGATAAATTCTGTTTTTGATGAAAATAAGACAAGTTGAGTTTACCTACTCAATAAAAGCTAAAGCTTTTTAATGATATTTGTGAAGAAGATGACTAAGATTTTTCATTTGCCCACTTTCCAAATAGTTTCCTGCTCTTGTCTCTTTTCAGCCACAGACGTTTGACTTTGAGGAGACTACAAATCCCTTGAGAACTCTCGATGGAGGCTATGGGACTCAAAGTTCAAGTGTTTGATGGGCTGGAGTGGGAGGGAAAAGTGTCTCACAGGGGTAAATCGAGTTTGCAGAGCATATATTCAGCAGGTGTTTAAGAAGAAGGGTTTTAGGTGACAGAGAATTTCCCATGGGAGAGACAGGGTTCAAAAGAGAGAATAAAGAAGTCCCTCAGGGAGCCAAAAAGAGGGACTTTCAGCCCAGGGAGTCAGGGAATAATCCCCACTCAAAAATTGAGAGCCAAAAAATAAATAAATAAAAAAATAATTACAGCCCAGTAATTCAGGGAATGGTTCCCACTCAGAACAAGGAGCCAAGAAAAGACCTTGCATCCCAGGGTGTATGTTTCAAAAGAAGCCTGGGATTCTAATCCAGCTTCGGAGAGTATCCTCATATCTTAAGAATCAAAATTTGTTTTTACCAACTGTAGCTGATATTTGTCTGGGGCAATGTTTCAGGAGTCTGACTCTCCAGTTGATTCTCACTCAGCCAGGAATGAAGACAAAAAGCTTCAAAGGTGTGTACTTAGGGTCCTGGGTGAGAGACCTAGGAATCTATGATAAATCTGATCCTATCTGAGTCATCACACCATAACTGTTAAAAAGTAATGAACTGATACTTGATAAAGCATGATAAAAAGACTATATTCCAAACCATTATATTCATTTTAGGGACCAATTGTAGTGTGGGAAGAGAGATTGGACTCAATTCTAAATACAATATGGATAAGTGACAATTTATACCCAAGAAACAGTTCGCATATCAGTAGACAGAAAATTACTAACAGAAAACATCAGGGGTAAGAAAGATTCTGGCTAAACTTCCCCAACATGATACTTGCTGAAGACAGGCCAAGGTGATCAGACAGCACTGAGAGGATAGTGAAGGATGAGAGAGCTGATCTGCTATCAAGGACGGGGAAGGGAGAAGTGCTTGCTAAACTGACTTAGCAGGGTTCTTTGCTAAAACTGGAATTTGAAAGGAACTGCACAGATGGGCCTAGCGGAAGATTAAAAAGCCTGGCTAACATTTGGTTAAGAAAAAAATACTTGTCAAAATATTTTATTTCTTTGGTTTCTTAACAATCTTCCCACTTTGAAATCATGCTTTCATTTGTTTCTTTATTTATGGTTATTCTCTTCCAGTAGCTGCAGGCTACATAAGGAGAACATAACTGATTGCTGTTCCATTCCATGCATAATAATTAGTAGAATAGTTAAAACTTAATAAACTATCAATATTTGTTGAATGTCTTAATGAGTTATTTTATATGACCTTTACTATTTAAAATGCTGAAGTAAAATATTTATCAGAGGTTAAAAAGTATGGCAATTAAAAAATTGAAATAATATTCAATAATACTACTACTAACATTTGGAAATATTAATTTCTAGATATTAAAGGATGGGCTATAAATGCAATTTATGTTATCACTAAAATGAGCACAATTATTGAATTGATCCAAATAAATATGGTCTCCTCAATCAATAAGAAACCAAGAAATGTACCTACTTTGATAAAATAGGTACATTTTTGTATCATATAGATGTATTTTATTTTAGACATGAATAAAAATATGGAAAGTTATAATGCTGAAATTACTCAGAATAGTTTTTATTTAAGTAATTATCACTATGTTATGGACAGGAGTTATGTAATATCAAAAATAGGTCTGTCAAAACATTCTAGTTTGTGTTTAAATACTGGTACTACCACTTTCTACTTGTTGGAACATCATCAAATTACAAAAAAGATTTTGATTGTTAATTCATCAATGCATTAATTAAAAAGAACTGTCAAAATATTATCCACAATAAAGAGATGTAGTGAGAATTACAGTTACATTTTTGACAGACATAGAACTCAGTGAATAAAGTTTTTGTTTTTAATATTGTAATTTTTATTACCAGGAACATTGCCTTTATTATTTTCCATTCTAAATGATGATAATTTCATAGTAGTTTTATCAATAAGCAAGTGGAAAAAGAAAATATGCAATAAGTAATGTTAACCTTCTGTGTATCATATAGTTTATGATATTTTTGTCTCTTTATTATATAAGAAAGAATTAGAAAGATAAGACAACTTGTTCATAGACTCACCACAATGGGAGAATGAGGGCAGAACTAATGCTTAAGGACCAAGGTAAAGCTTTTTCTCTACTCTCTAAAGATTCACTGAAAATGAACTAAAGCTGGACAGATTAATAGGCTAAAAAGCATGCAATATTTATTTAATGTATATAGCATGGGGGAATAACAGGAGAATGATTACTCAATAACCCAATAAGGTCCAGATGCTTATATACACTTCTTAATAGGGAGACGAGAGATGAAGGATAGAAGAAAATTATTTTCAAAGGAGATGAATAAGCTGAAAGTACAATTTTCTGGAACAAAGTTCTTCTGAGCTGTGAGGGGAAGTGGCAGGAAGGTGAGATATGAAACTTCACTGTGAACAATGTTAGTCTTATTTTGTAAATAAAGTATTCCAGATAATCTCTTAAAGCTGCCTTCAGAATACATAATAAGTATGTCTGGACATGGTGAACTCTCCCAACCTACAGAGAAGTTCTTAAGACAATTATATGCCTTCTGGAAATAAGTTATCTTAGATAAGGAAATTCCATAGAGGATCTGTCCTGCTTGCTTCATAAAAGTGGCTAAGAGGGACAGGAAAGCAGGGGAAGATCAGAAACCTTGAGGCTTCTTTAGTTGAGCATGTCAAAGTGCCACATTTTTGAGTACCGTTTTCTACATTTTCTAAGTCCCAACAATACAAACAGGAAAATAGTGAATTCAAAAGTAATATTTGCATGGTCATATGTAGCATGTATACAAAGCTACCCTGATTAATGGAACATAAGTAATTAGATACTGCCTTTACTTTGAGGAAATCCTAATTTATATAAATCTCCATGGTAGTATTAAATATTCCTCTCATTGTAGCCAATAGGTTCCTCTTGCCCACTGCACAGAAAAGCCAATACACTGAGACAAAAGGATTGCAGCAGAGAATGAGTTTAATTATCGCAAGGCAGCAGAGCAACAGGACACTAGATATTTCTCAAGTCCACCTTACTCAGAACACATAGGCTAGAGTTTTTAAGGATAATTTGGCAGACAGGGGCTAGGGAATGGGCGCTGCTAATAGGTTGGGGAGAAAATCATAGGGATATCTAAACCATCATTGTTCACTGAGTCAGTTTCTGAGTGAAGGTCACATGATTGGTTGAGTTAATTCCTTGGTATAAGTCATGAGTCTGGATAGAATCATTGGTAGCCATGATGCAAAAGTCTAAAAAATATCTCAAACAACAGTCTTAGGTTTTACAGTAGTTATGTTATCTATCGAGACAATTTATGAAGTTACAAACCTGGCCACCTCAGTCTACAAGCCCCCTGAGCAGTAAGCAGCTGTTAAAAGATTAGTTATAAAACAATGACTAGTTAGAGTTTATACCTAAATCCTAACAGAATTCAAGCCCCTAAAATAATCTAGCCTTGTGGTCAATTTATTCATTTTAAAAAGGTGATTTTGGTCCCTCAGCAAGGATGGAGTTACTTTGGGGAAGGAACTGTTTTCACTGTTGTTTTCAAGTTAAACTTTAAATTTCCCTCATAATTAGTTTGGTCTATGCTCAGGAATGAGCAAGTAGAGTTTGGTTGTCAACTAGAAGCAAGATGGAGTCCATCATATTAGCTTTCTCCCACTGTCATAATTTTTGCAAAGGTGGTTTCACCATCAAAGAACCCAACACAATTGTTCAAGAACTGACATTATAATATGAATGTGTGTATGACTATTATGTCTAATATACTAGAATAAGAATGAATAACTAAATAAATGTATAAATATGTCTTTAACAGATACATAAAGTAAAACTCATGCAGCTTTCATCCTATATTTTGTTTAGAAATGATTTTACATTTTTCACTATATGAGTACATAGTAGTATGTATGTTAAATGAAGTTTGTTCTATTAGAAAAATGCTGATCCTTACCAAATAAGCTCTCTTGGGAATTTATATACCTACAACTTGTTAAATTAGGGGAATTAAATCAGTGAAAAAGCAGAGATTGCTGCAGATACTCTACTGTCTTGGGAAAAGAGCATAGACTAGCTATTATCAATTGGAATCTGATTTTTTTTTTTAAGAATATCCTCCTAGGGAACTCATGTCAACTTATTTATTGAATATTTTTTGGAGAACAGATTTAAATTTTCTTATAATCTTTATATTCTTCCAGTCAACAAATAATCATAATACCTTCCATAGCTTATTAATATTGGTGAGCAGACATAGCCCAAGAGGTTCCATGGAAATTTTGGGAAGTCATAATTTTGATTTTCATTAAAGTCTTGCTTTACCAGAGGATATGTTGCATTCTTACTTAAATTTGCATAAATTTGTGAATAACAATCTTTCTTTGGACAATAAAATATAGTTTTACTGAAGACAAAACAAATTTCTTCATACAAAATGTAAACCACAAATGATTTACATAATAAAAATTGAACTCAGTTATTAACTATATTTTAACATCTTATATGTAAAATTATCCTCTGTGGAACAGATTGTTTTATACCTGTGCAAACTACCTCTTTCTGGTGTTCTATTTAGACAAAGTAGCCTCCATTTTCAAGAGATTTATGGAGCAGTTCATTGTCCATAATTGTTCAGATTTATCTCCATTCCTCTGCGTCAAAACACTGCACATGGATGTGCTTACTGAAATAATTTAAACATTTTTATTCAGAACTTTTAATAATTTTTACAGCATAACTTTAACATTTGAATGTTTAAAGTGCTTCTAAATTAAAACACGTTTAAAGTGCTTCTAATTTAAAATATACATTTTTTGGCCTGAATACAAATATTATTATATTAAAAAATAAAAAAGTATGAAAATCACAATTCTATGCATATGTTTAATGTAAGATTAGTTGGCCTCTAAATTTAAAAATGTAAAAAAGACCATACATGTGACATTAAATATTAATGCTTTGGTATCTAACCAAGTGAGGCATAATGGGATTATATAAGCCAGAACATTTTTAAAAGAAATAGAAGTATATTAGTAAATATTGAGAGAAATATAAAATTAAGACCGTCACATTAGTTATACCCAAGATGTTTAATTCTTGATAATATAAAATAGAATTGTATTTTTCAATAGTAGGATTAACTGGTTGGGTTCCTTAATATTTAAGGAACTAGAAATAAACATTTAAATATTAATTGAATAGAAACTTCTAAAATTAATTATTAAAATATCAATATTTAAATAGTGGGTAAATATTTCAAACATAAAGTAAAATGCTTTATACTTGATTTTATTTTATTTTTTGAGACAGGGTCTCACTCTGTCACCCAGGCTGGAGTGCAGCGTGGCAATCACAGCTCATTGCAACCTCTGCCTCCAGGGTTCAAGTGATGCTCCTGCCTCAGCTTCCGAAGTAGCTGGGACTCCAGGTACACACCACTATTCCTGGATAATTTTTAAAGAAATTTTTATGGAAACAGGGTTTCACCATATTGTCCAGGCTGGTGAAAAACTTAATTTATAATTAAAGAAAGAAAAATATGTTTATATTTTTAATAAATGAAATACAACCAAGTATGCAGTGTTTATAAACTTAACAGTCGTGTGTGGTAATGTCTTAGGCTTTCACATTCAGTCACCACTGACTCACTGGCTCACCCAGAGCAATTTCTAGTCTTGTAAGCTCTGTTCATGGTAAGTACCTTATATAGGTGTATAATTTTTTATTTTTTATACTGTATTTTTATTGTTCCTCTTCTGTGTTTACCTATATTTAGGTTACAAACACCTCTCATTGTGTTACAGTTGACTACACTACTCTGTACAGTAACTTACTGTACAGATTTATAGTCTAGGAGCAACAGGTTTTATGCTTTATAGCCTAGATGTGTGGTAGCATATATATATATACACATAGTACAGGTATACATTCTATGATATTTGCACAATGATTAAATTGTTTAAGAATGCGTTTCTCAGAAAGTATCACAGTGGTAAAGTGAAGTATAACTGTAGATTAATGTTTTTTGTTGAGTTCAGGAATGATTATAATGGGATTTATTACAGTGTAAATATACATTAGTCCCCCGGTCCCTCACACTGCTAACTGGTCCCTCAATTTGTAATTAACACAGGTTTGATTGGAATATTACTCATAAATTAGTTCCATCAGATTAAAAAAAGTCAATGCAGACTTCTAGAGACATTTTTATTTTTTCACTATTTAGGTTTGTTATATGGAGCCTCAGTTTTGCAGTGAATAAACTTATTTACTTACTTTCCTTTGTTATCTTTAATTTTATTTTTGAATACAACTATTTTTAAGTAAGATAATCAATTTCTTATTTTTTATTACACATTTTGGGAAAAATACCTAATTCATAAATTAGCGATCATCTAATGGAGTAGACAGACTGTTAAATTTACAATGAAAATCAATGTGAAGCCGTAATAGAAGCAGAAGCGAATATGGATGTTGCAGAGTCTGTGGGCTTTACTGATCCATACTTCTGTATATAATTATAGATGTTTCAAATCAAGGCTTAGAAATTTCATAATGCTAACTGCTATCATTTGTATATTTGGTCCTTCCAAATCTCATGTTGAAGTGCAATCCCCATTGTTTGATGTGGGACCTGGTAAGAGGTGTTGGGATAATGGGGATGGATCCCTCATGAATGGTTTTGTGCCCTTCCTAAGGTAATAGGGGTGTTCTTACTCTGTTAGTTCACGTGAGATCTGGTTGTTTAAAAAATGGTGGCACCTCCTCTTCTGTCTCTTGGTTCCTCCCTCACCATGTGATATACTGGATTCCCCTTCACCTTCTGCCATGACTGTACTCTTCCTACAGGCCTCACCAGAAGCCAAGTAGGTTTTTTTGTTTGTTTGTTTTGAGAAGGGGTCTCACTGTTTCACCCAGGCTGGAGTGCAATAGCACAATCTCGGCTCACTGCAACCTCCACCTCACGGGTTCAAGCAACTCTCCTGCCTCAGCCTCCCGAGTAGCTGAGATTACAGGTGCCTGCCACCACACCCAGCTAATTTTTGTATTTTTAGAAGAGACAGGCTTTCACCGTGTTGTTCAGGCTGGTCTCAAACTCCTGACCTCAGGTGATCCACCCGCCTAGGCCTCCCAAAGTTCTGGGATTACAGAAATGAGCCACTGGGCCAGGCCCAGAAGCTAAGTAATTAGTGGTGTCCTGATAATACAGCCTGTAGAACCATGAGCTAATAAAAGCTCTTTTCTTTCTAAATCACCCAGTCTCAAGTATTTCTTTATAGCAATGCAAAAGCAAACTCATGCACTAAGTCCGTTTGCTTTTGTCATTCCAACAATTTCAAAAACAGTACTGGATGTTCTGTTACATTGTTTGTCTTTGCTGTTAAATTCCTGCCTTAGTCACCTTAATGATGTATTTTAGCACTAAACAGTATTTAAATAATATTTGTTTATTGTTAACTTAAGTAAATAAACCAATGGCACTATAAAGTCTAAGGATTTTACAGTCATCTTTAAAGAATATTTTTTAATTATTATTTTTTATTATTATACTTTAAGTTCTAGGATACATGTGCAGAATGTGCAGATTTGTTACATAGGTATACATGTGCCATGTTGGTTTGCTGCACCCATCAACTCGTCATTTACATTAGGTATTTCTCCTGATGCTATCCCTTCTCCAGCCCCCCAACCCCCGACAGGTGATGTTCCTGCCCTGTGTCCAAGTGATCTCGTTGTTCGATTTCCATTTTTTGTTGTAAAATCAATCAATTTCATACGATCTGTGCAAAAAAGAAAATTAAAAATAGAGAGTTATTTTGTGATTCATTTTTAGTACATAAACATTATTGACTTTAGTGTAATTGAAATAACAATATTACTCATTTTTCAATAAGAATGCTGTTAGAATTATCATTTGTCCATTTTGTATGTATTTTACTCAAATATGAGTGTATGCATTTATATCTTTCAAAAACAAGACTCACAATTTGGAAGAATGCTCCACCTGACTGAACACATTTTCATCTTTACCTAGGAATGCTACTTTTTATTTCAAGAACAAAGCAAAGTTAATTATCTTTAAGTCTTTTATCTGCAAAATTTACAGTGTAAACATTTAGTTTTGTATTATTTTATGTATTTTTTATTTAAGAGTTTTTCAGCTAACAGTTGAGCTCAGATATATTTTAGTTCCAGGCTTCAGGCTTCCAGCTAAGCCAAATCTATTTGTGCTAACAATCTCCAACAGCTGCACTCTGTATTATCTGAGACTTCTGGGAGGTCTTCCAAGGGAACTCCAAATACAGCATATTGCAGTGATCTAGTCTGGAGTGCTGAAAATAATGTTCCACCTGCAATAATTTCTGTGCCACAGAAAACTTGCTGTAACTACACAGTACTCTGGAGAGAAAGAGAGAGCGAGCAAGAAAGAAAGGGGAAAAGAGAGAGAGACAACAGAGAGAGAACAGAGAGAAGACAGAGAGAGGGTGGCCTACTACTATTTGTTTCCAAAAGTGTATTCATCCTATTCATCCTCCTTTTGTCTATCCCTTGGCTTATTAAGGATAATGAGCTGCTACCTCAATCACTCCCACCCACCAGGGGTCCCATTCTCTTTCCACATTCTACCTCCTTCCTTTTATTGCTTCCTATGATGTGAGCAACAGCCCAGGGAAATAACTGGAGTGAACCAGATAACATCATTTCTATTAATGAGCTCAAAAAGCACAGTCCATGAAAGTACACTAGTTCCGTAGAAGAAAAAAGAGTGGAGATTTTACCACCCATTATTCAAATGATGAATGAACACACTGTGCTATTTCTGTGAGACAGATGAACAGTTAGAGATGAACAGGGTTGTTCAGAGGGACTGCGTCAATAAAGCCACCACTCATGAAAAATGACTGCAGCGCCGTGCTTTATCGGCATTAATGGTGCTTAAAATGCATTCTTGGGCATACACATATGCTTACACTAGTACAGAGATAGGAGAGCATTTGCTCTTCCTAGATATTTTTTAACCAACAGATTAGTGCAAGTGGTTTCTAAAGTTCAGCTTCATAACTTTTCTAATAAAAAAATGAGAAAGTTTTGTTACAGCTTGACAGATGATCCTACCTGGAGAAAACTCTCAGAACCATAACCATTTTTTACATAGAGATGTGCCAAAATGCTTGAAAATAAGTTAGGCAGCTGACAGGCTATTTTATTTGCTAGTTCAAGACATGGTCTTTAGCCATTTGCTTCTCTTCTTTCCATCTGAATGCTTTAGTCAGGAAATTACTATTACAGTGATATGGAATTCCATATGAATTCATGTCCAGTATAATTATAGAAAATCGGTGTTAGAAAGTTGAGTTTTTTAAAGCTTTAGCCCAGTAGATAAATATTTCTGTGGTTTACATGAGTAAATGTTAATTTATGAAGAAAATAAAGTGTGTGAAATGCTAACATATACTATATTTTGGTCCTAGCAGTGTTTCCAAAACTGATCTAAAAGGGTAATTTTAAATTCACATTCCAGTATGCTTTTAGTCAGTTTTACCATTCTCAATATCTATTTCTATCTACTCTACGCATACGATTTTGAAGAAAAGCAATATTATTTGCTTATATTACTGAAAATGACAAATTCCCTGAACTATATAAAATAATTTCATTTGTTCTTAGAAAAGAGTGATGAAGAATTTTTATACTACACCAAGGTTTTGAGCAACTGACCCAGGAGGAAATTCTTCTGCTACATTAAGTTGATAACACTGGCTATAATGATAAGCAGCTACAAATGTAGAGCAAATTAGCTCTTACACTCAGATTTAAAATTTTGGCAATTTCATTCTGAGTATTCATAAAGATGTATTAAAAAAAACCCAAACATTCCACAAAATGTTTCTGAATATAAATATAAATGTATAGGAGGGGGAATGACGTTAAACTTTAAATCATGTATTTATGATATTAGTTATAATCAATAAAAGTGTTTTACATCTGACTTTTATACCCTCAATTCTGCCTACCAGTGTTCCTTTCACAAAGGTCACATTTAATGCCCAAATTGCCAGTTCCACGGACTTTTAAAATGCTCATCTCAATTACCTCTCTATATCACTTGTCCATTCTCTTGCTGGACTTTGTTTCTGCATTATTAACTGTTTCTGAGTCTCCTTCTGTCTTTAGGATTACTCTTGGCTGGCTTATCCTGTTTCATACTCACTGATCCAAGCTTGCTGTCATTCTCTCCTATTGTTACTGAACCAAACTTCAGTCCGCCGGCCTGGTGCTACAAAACCGAACCCTGACATTGGAACTGCAGTGAAAGAAAGTGAGATATTTATTGCAGAGCACTACACAGGGAGAACTGGGCAAGTCATGCTTATGACTCAAATTCCCACAGGGTTTATAGGTAAGGAATTTTAAAAGTGGAGAGGCAGAGGTTCCAGGCAAAGTCATATCAACACCTGGAGGCCATTCATTGGCTTGGCCTAAACAATCAGGCTCTAAGCAGAGCCCCACAAATCCTAAATGGATTCAGAGATTTTCTGATTTGGGGTTGGTTGGAGGTGAAGCTTCATCTAAAGATTTTGAATCAACACAAAAGAATGTTATCTCTGCCTTGTGGGTGTGAACTCCTTCAGGCCCCTCAGGAAGAAACTTAGAACAAAGAACGATGGTCCAATTTCAGTCCTCCCTTTGCCCTTCCCTAAGGTCCACATGCCAGTGGATCCACTCAGTGGGGGTCTGGGTTTCTAAAAACAACTCAAAGACATATATTAAAATGTTGTTTTTTTTTTTTTTTTTTTTAAGAAAACAGAAGATCTTGTGACTCTAACTCCTTTGGCTATTGTTTTAAGCTATTATTACCTCTTATCAAGTTGCTCATTTATTTCTCAGGGCTTGCCTGGAATTCTCTTGAAGAAACTCAAAATCTTCCTTTATTTCCATGCTGAGGAGGCCCAGACAGGCCCTTAAGGGAGGTCCCTGGGCTATCTCACTATCCCCTGAGTGACCAAAGCTTCAACTAAAGCTTGTAGAGTAGGACTTTCATGAAGACATTTCTCCTTGGTTCCAGATGTATTATTTCTAGTCACGGATATCTCAGTCAATTGGGGACATTCAAGAAAGAATTCTCACCAACTCATAAATATGTTTTATGCATAGTATCTGTCTTGAGGCCTAGATGGTAAAGCCTCTGAGGGCAGAGACTACGTATCCTTCTTTCCATTTTGAAATTACTTTTCTTATCACTATCTGTCAGAGTTTTCCGTTCCCTGAACCACTCTGCCGGAGCCCTTCCCTCATCTCTTCAAATGACACAATCATCTGGAAAGGGGCTGTTTCACAGAGGTCTGAGTTCAAAATCCTTTCCTACATGTTGCTAGATTCTAAACCCCTAACCTCATGTGTTACTGCCCCAGCCATAAAAAGGATTGGTGCTTCCTGAAATCACTACAACTGTGGTCCGATAGTATCCACTCTTCCTTTGTGTTCAGACCTCTAGCATTTTTTCCAAATTCTCTAATTTAAATTCTCTCATTAAAAAACCCCGCAATTTTAACTTTTGTGTTTTGATCTTGAACAGTCACAAAAGTGTTACCAATAGTTTCTCACGTTATGCCTCCCCATTACACTTTCTTAATAGAGTCTTTGATATATCAAAGTTTTTACTTATAATGAAGTCAATTTATCCATTCATTTATTCAACAATAATAGTTTCTTGTGTGTGTGCATACGTAACAAATATTTTCTTGCTCCAGAGTAAGGTATCTATTCTCTCATATTAACCTTTGGGGAATTTATCTTCTAAAACATTTAACTGATTTTTTTTTGGTATATGGTTTGAAAAGAATTGATTAATTTTTTTACCCCTTAGTATATACATAACAATTACTCAGGATAGTTTTCTTTTTTTTTTTGAAATACCATTCTTTCCACATTGTCTTTTCAGATAGCTCTGTTTTATATCCATTTCTACATGCATGTCTTTTCTCTGAAGTCTTCATCACGCTCCACTGGTTGGTCTCTGTTTCTATCCAGCTACCAAAGCCTCACCTTTTCAATTACTGTAGTTGTATCCAGTAACATACTCCCATCTTGTTTTTCTAAAGATTAGGGAAAAGCCATAGCCTTTTTAGTATAAATGTGAACACATTTTAGTTTTTTTAAAAAAATGATCCTGGAATTACATTGACTCCATAGATTAATTTAGAGAGAATTAACATCTTTATGGTATATATGAACACCATTGAGTTTTAATCTTTTTAAAGAACCAACTTTAGATTTTATTGATTTTCTCTTTTTCCTTGTTTTCAATTTGATTGACTTCTGTTCTGATTTTTATCTTTGATTTTTATCATTCTTGCTTTTGACTTAAATTATTCTTTCTTCTTTAGTTTCTGAGTGTGAAAGCTACTTTATTGATTATAGATATTTATAGTTTTCCAATAAATTAATTTGATTGTATACATTTAATTCTAAGCACAATTCGTACTGCATCTCCAAAATTTTGATAAGCTATATTTTTAAATTTAGTATAAATATATCTTAGTATTCTGGAAATAAATTCTTGACTCATGGGTTAGTCAAAGTTATGTTTTATAATTTCCAAATATTTTGAAAATTTCTAGTTATCATTTTGTTATTAATATCTAGTTTAATTCTGTGTGTTCTGAGAATGTTATGGGTTAAATTAGGCGTTCCCTCCAACAAACATGTGGCAGACTTCAGCATGAGTGTCTCATAATGTGACCCTATTAATAAACAGACTAATTACAGAGGAGTTTAAATTAAGAGAAAGTCATACTGGATTAGGGTAGGCCCATAATCACGTGTGACTTCTATCATTATATGAAGATGACCATGAAAAGACTGTTAAAAGAAACACCTTAGCCAAATTAAATTTAACAGAGTTTAATTGAACAAATAGCAATTTACAAATCAGGCAGCCTCCTGAGGCAGAGTAGGTTCGTAGAGACTCCAGTGAAGCCACGTGGTGGAAGATTTATGGAAAGTAACATACAGGAAACATGAAACCAATCTATGTCCCGACCACCTTGGGTACATGTTTCAGGATCTGCTGGGCTGTGTCACAGTCCACTGGTCACTCACATTTGGCTCAGAGTAAATGAATATTTTATAGAGTTCAACTCTTTTTGTTAACATAGTACAAGCTTTGCTTGATAAATGCTAGAGCCAATTTTCTGTGTTTTTTTTATGTTCAATGAATGGTCAGTGGATTGGAAGACGTGGATATTGGCAAACTCTAGGAGTTGAAAATAGAGTCAGACTAGTTGGTCATAAGAGAGAAATGATAGCAAAGCAGAATTAATGTTTTTGAAAATATAGATAAGAAGGGAACAATATAGTCAAAAAGATTAACTGATTCTCAGTTTTATCAAAGGTGGCAAAAAATAGATACTACAAATAAATAAATGTAAGGTCAGGAATATAATGAAAATGTCCTTAAATGTTACATGTCAGAACTCAATGTCAAGATTTTTAAGAAATCTATCAAACATATATCTTGTTAATGTAAGAGATAATTGGAAGATAACTGCAGAAAATTGGTATCATATTTATAAAAGAATATTGTAGATGTAAACAAGGTTAGGACATTTTATCAGAAAGCTCAATCATACTATAAGTAAGCTAGGCAAGATACAAGTAGGTCAAGTTCAGGCCTGATGCATTGGTAAGTGTTAAAATACAATTGATAATCTTGGATCATAGCCATAATAACTGTATAGATTATTGAGGACACAGATTATTTTTTTTACACAAAAATAACTTTTTTCTTATTTCCATTAATTATTGTGATGAGAGATTATAGTCAGAGGTTATGCTTTAGATAGTGTGAGGGGAAATGCTGGTAAAAAATGAAAGACATAGTCAAGCTGAAACCAGAACACTAGATGAGATTCAACTCTAAGGAATATGGGTATATTTATGTCCTAGTTGTGTGTGCGTGTGTGTGTGTTGCATATCTATTTTGAAGGACAAAATGAAGAAGGATATTTAGAAATAGGGAGGCTTTGTTATATAATAGCTGGTGAAATTGACAAATGTAAGGCCATGGTAACTGAGTCACAGTGAGTGGTTGAGAGAATATCAATTTGTTTGCCAGAGCAGTAGAGGGAAACCTAATCATGCAGATTTAAACCTGTTAAAAACCTTAAAGCAGTAAAAGCAAGGATTCATGTGATGAGATTTGCATTTTCAAAAGATTATTGATGTTAAAAGAATTCCTCCTGGATGAATTTAGCATATATTAGGAGTTGAAAATGGCAGGAATTGGTAGAACAAAGGGTTTTTTAAAGTAAATCCAATATGCATTGACTTCTTGCATTTCAAAAACCCACAGGGCAAAATTTTGAGAATTATAAAAAGAAAAAAATGGGATTGGAAAGAAAAGAAAATGAAAGAAAAGGGGAATACCTCAATATTAAGCCCAAACTACAGGCCTACATTTTTATCAGGAGGAAGAGGAGCAATGCAACATTTATGCCAATTAACAGCTCTCAGGAAATTACAATGAATAGGCAAATATCAGAGGAAAACTCAAAATCCGAGCCTAGTCTTGGAATAAATGTGGTGAAAACCATTATTTCTGAAGTCATTGAAATGCATAGAATTGCTTAAGGACTAGAAAATTCAAAGCTGAGGCTTATTTGTCCTCCTGGACCCTTGGAGCCTTTGAATTTGGAAGCAACAATAAGAGCTGTGCAAGTTCAGAAATTGATTAAAAGAGGTCCTCTCCTTGGGAAAAATTAGTCATAATAGTCACAATAGCAAAATCCAAAAGAGCCTTGTAATCTTATAAGTGATATAGAAAAGCACAATGAATTGTTGGGAAAATGAAATTGTGTGTAGTGCATCCGATAAACTTTGCTTGGAGAGTTTGTCATTACAAATAAGGAGAATGCAGTTTGCAAATGGAAGAGAAGAGGGTGTTCTTAGGCAGCCCAGTTATAATTCAACATTGGGTGTCTATAAAAGCAATGGTAAAAAAATAACTATACACTAACTTGTCTTTTTTTTTTTTAAGTTTTGGTTTATATGTGCAGGATATGCAGATTTGTTACATAGGTAAATGTGTTCCATGGTGGTTCGCTGCAGCTATCATCCCATCACCTAAATATTCAGCCCAGCATGCATTAGCTATTTTTCCTGATGCTCTTCTTTCCCCTTCAAACCCTACATGCCCCAGTGTGTGTTGTTCCCCTCCCTGCGTCCATGTGTTCTCACTGTTCAGCTCTAACCTATGAGTGAGAACATGCAGTACTTGGTTTTCTGTTCCTGCATTAGCTTGCTGAGAGTAATGGCTTCCAATTTCATCCATGTCCCTGTAAAGGACATGATCTTACTGATTTTTATGGCTGCATAGTATTCCATGATGTATTTGTACCACATTTTCTTTATCCAGTCTATCATTGATGAGCATTTGGGTTGATTACACACCTTCGATATTGTGAGGAGTGCTGCAATGAACACACGTATGCTTGTATTGTTTATTATTATTATTATACTTTAAGTTCTAGGGTACATGTGCACAACATGCAGGTTTGTTGCATAGGTATACTTGTGCCATGTTGGTTTGCTGCACCCATCAACTTGCCATTTACATTAGGTGTTTCTCCTAATGCTATCCCCCCGCCGACCTCCACCCCCTGACAGGCCCCAGTGTGTGATGTTCCCTGCCCTGTGTCCAAGTGTTCTCATTGTTCAATTCCCACCTATGAGTGAGAACATGTATGCATGTATTTTTATAATAGAATGATTTATATTCCTTTGGGTGTATACCCAGAAGTAGGATTACTAAATCAAATGGTATTTCTGGCTCTAGGTCTTTGAGGAATCGCCACACTGTCTTCCACAATAATTGAACTAATTTGCATTCCCAAAAATAGTGTAAAAGCTTTCCTATCTCTCTGCAGCCTCACCAGAATCTGTTGTTTCTTGACTTTTTAATAATTGCCTTCCAACTGGCATGAGATAGTATCTCATTGTGGTTTTGATTTGCATTTCTATAATAATCGATGATATTAGTCTTTTTGTTGGCTTCACAAATGTCTCTTGAGAAGTGTCTGTTTATGTTCTTTGCCCAATTGTTAAAGAGGTTGTTTGTTTTTTACTAGTAAATTTGCTTAAGTTTCTTGTAGGTTCTGATTGTTAGACCTTTGTCAGATGGATAGGTTATAAAAATTTTCTCCCATTCTATAGGTTGTCTGTTCTCTCTGATGATAATTTATTTTGCTGTGTAAAAGCTCTTTAGTTTAAATAGACCCCATTTGTCAATTTTTGCTTTTGTTGCAATAGCTTTTGATGTTTTTCTCATAAAATCTTTTTCTGTGTCTATGTCTTAAATGGTATTGCCTAGATTTTCTTCTATCATTTTTATAGTTTTGATTTTTCATTTAAGTATTTAATGTATCTTGAGTTAATGTTTGCATAAGGTATAAGGAAGATGTTCAGTTTCAATAAGGAAGATGTTCAGTTTCAGTTTTCTTCATATAGCTAGCCAGTTCTCCCAGTACCATTTATTAAATAGGGAATCCTTTCCCCATTGCTAGTTTTTGTTAGGTTTGTCAAAGATCAGATAGTGGTAGATGTGCGGTTTTATTTCTGAGTTCTCTATTCTGTTCCATTGATCTATATGTCTGTTTTTGTACCAGTACCATGATTTCTTTGGTTACTGTAGCCTTGTAGTAGAGTTTGAAATTGGGTGGCCTGGTGCTTCCAACTTTGTTCTTTTTACTTAGGATTGTCTTAGCTATGTGGGCTCTTATGAATTTTAAAATAGATTTTTCTGATTCTCTGAAGAATGTCAATGGTAGTTTAATGGAAATAGCATTGAATCTTCAAATTACTTTTGGCAGTATGGCCATTTTCATGATATTAACTTTTTCTCATTATAAACATGGAATGTTTTTCCATTTGTTTATGACTTCTGATTTTCATGAGCAGTGGTTTGTGCTTCTCCTTGAAGAGGTCTTTCACTTCCCTTGTTAGATGGATTCCTAGGTATTTCATTCTCTTTGTAACAATTGTGAATGGGAGTTCATTCATGATTTCGTTCTCTGCTTTCCTGTTGTTGTTGCATAGGAATGCTTGTGATTTTGCCATTGATTTTGTATCCTGAAACTGCTGAAGTTGTTTACCAGCTTAAGAAGCTTTTGAGCTGAGACATTGGGGTTTTCTAGATATAGAATCATGTCATTTGCAAATAGAGACAGTTTGACTTCCTCTCTTCCTCTTTTAATACTCTCTATTTCTTTCTCTTGCCTGATTGTCCTGGCCGGAACTTTCAATACTATGTGGAATAGGAGTGGGAAGAGAGGGCATCCTAGTCTTTTGCTGGTTTTCAGGGAAAATGCTTCCAGCTTTTGCCCATTCAGTGTAATATTGGCTGTAGGTTTTTAAAAATGGCTCTTATTATTTTGAGTTATATTCCATTAATACCTAGTTTATTGAGGGTTTTTAATATAAAGAGATGTTGAATTTCATTGAAGGCCTTTTCTGCGTCTATTAAAATAATCATGTGGGTTTTGTCTTTAGTTCTCTTTATGTGATGAATTACATCTATTACACTGTATATGTTGAACCAGCCTTACATCTCAGGGATGAAGCTGTCTTGATGGAACTGACTTCATCATGGTGGATAATCTTTTTAATGTGCTGCTGGATTTGGTTTGCCAGTATTTTATTGAGGATTTTTGCACTGATGTTCATCAAGGATATTGGCATTACATTTTCTTTTTTTTGTTGTATCTCTGCCAGGTTTTGGTATCAGGATGATGCTGGCCTCACAAAATGAGTTAGGAAAGTGTCTTTCTTTTTCAAATGTTTGAAATAGTTTCAGAAGAATGGGTACCAGCTCTTCTTTGTACCTCCAGTAGAATTCAGCTATAAATCCATATGTTCCTGGGATTTGTTTCATTAGTAGGCTGTTTATTACTGCATCAATTTCCAAACTTGTTATTGGTCTATTCAGGGATTCCACTTCTTCTTGGTTTAGTCTTGGGAGGGTGTATCTGTCCAGGAATTTATTTCTTCTAGATTTTCTACTTTCTTTGCATGAAGGTGTTTATACTATTCTCTGATGGTTGGTTGTATTTCTGTGGGGTCAGTGTTGATATCCCCTTTATCATTTTTATTGTGTCTATTTGATTCTTCTCTATTTTATTCTTTATTAATCTAGCTAGCAGTCTACTTTTTTTATTTTCTTTAAAAAAAAATGTCCTGGATTTACTAATTTTTTTGAAGGGTATTTCATATCTCTATCTTCTTCATTTCCACTCTGATCTTGGTTATTTCCTGTCTTCTTCTAGCTTTGAAGTTTGTTTTCTCTTGATTCTCTGCTTCTTATAGTTGTGATGTTAGTATGTCAATTTGAGATCTTTCTAGCTTTTTGTTTTCCACGTTTAGTGCTCATACACTAGAAGAGTTTCTCCTGTATGTTCTTCATCCTCTGTATAGTGTAGGATCTTAACATTGAGCTATTTAATCCACTTTGAGCTCATTTTTGTATATGGTATAAGGGTCCAAATGTATTATTTTACATGTAGATATACAGTTTTCTTTATACCATTTATAATAAAAACTGTCATTTCCCCATTGACTTGTCTTGGCACCTTTCTTGAAAATCGTTTCAATATATATACAAGGGTTGACTTTTCGGCTGTTTGTACTGTTCCACTGGGCTACATGTCTGTCTACATGTCAGTACCACAATGTTTGAATTATCATAGCTTTGTAAAACATTTTGAAATAAGGAAGTATGAGTCCTCTAGTTTTGTCATTTGTCAAGAGTATTTAAGCTACTGAGGGTCCCTTAAGAATCCATATGTATTTTTAAATGATTATTTCTATTTCTGCAAAAAATACTACTGGGATTTTTATTGGAATTGCATTAAATCGAAAGATAGTTTTGGGTAATATTGACATCTTAACAATTAAGGCTTCCGGGCTGGGCGCAGTGGCTCACGCCTGTAATCCCAGCACTTTGGAAGGCTGAGGTGGGCAGATCATGAGGTCAAGAGATTGAGACCATCCTGGCCAACATGGTGAAACCCTGTCTCTACTACAAATACAAAAAAAATTAGCTGGGCATGGTGGTGCATGTCTGTAGTTCCAGCTACTCAGGAGGCTGAGGCAGTAGAATAGCACAAACCTGGGAGGCGGAGGTTGCAGGGAGCTGAGATCACGCCACTGCACTCCAGACTGGCAACAGAGCTAGACTCAGTCCCCCACATAAAAAAAAAAAATTTAGGTTTCCAATCCATAAATCCATAAACATGAGATAACATCCCATTTATTTATGATTTATATAATTTATTTCAGCAATACTTTCTAATTTGTAGTATATAAGTCTTTTGCCTTAAGCATTTTTATGTTGTTTTATATTGTTTTAAATGGATTTATTTTCTTACTTTTGTATTCTCATTGTTCATTGTTATGCTATAGAAATGCAACTGATTTTAATGTATTGATTATGTGTTTTGCAACTCTGCTGAATTTATTAGCTCTAACAGATTTGTTTTTATATAATATTTAAGGTTTTCTATATACAAGGTCATGTCATTTGTGAACAGGTGAAAGTACTTTTTTCTTTCAAATGTGGATGCCTTGTATTTCTCTTGCTTAACTGCTCTGTCTAGGCCTTCCAATAACGTGTTAAACAAAAGTGATGCTGGTGGGCATCCTTGTCTTCTTCCTATTTTAGAGGAAAATATTTCATTAATTCACCATAAAGTGTGATGCTAACTGGGCTTTTCATATATGACCTTTATTATTTTGAGATAATTTTCTTCTATTCATGTTCTGTTGCATGACTTTTATCATGAAAGAGCATTGTATTCGTCCATATAATTTTTATCATGAAAGGGCATTGAATATTGTTGAACAGTTTCTCTGCAAAAGTTGACATGATCATAGAGTTTTTGTCTTTTATTCTGCAAATGTGGTGTACTGCATTGATTGTTTTTTATAAATTGAACCATCCTTGCATCCCAGGAATACATTTTACTTGTTTGTGGTGTTTAATTATTTTAATGTGCTGTTGAATTAAGTTTGTTAGCATTTTCTGAGAGTTTTTGTATTAATATTCATCAGGAATATTGGTTATTAATTTTATTTTCTTGCAATGTCTTTTTCTGGCATTGATATCAGGGTAATTCTGACTTTATAAAGTTAGCTCAAAAGTGTTCCCTACTTTTCAATTTTTAGAAGAGTTTCAAGAGAATTGATGTTAATTCTTTAAATGTTTGGTAACATTCTTTAATGAGGCTATCTGGTTTGAGGTTTTTGTTTGTTGGGAACTTTTCATTAATTATTTAGTTTACTTACCAGTTATTAAACTGTTCATATATCTTTTTTCTTCATGATTCAATCTGAGTAGGTTGTGTGTTTTTAGGAATTTAGCTATTTCTTCTAGATTATTCAATTTGTTAACATATTTAATATTATTTTATTTTAATTCTTTTATTTTGTGGTGCTGATTGTAATTTACATTTGTTTATTTCTGATTTTAATTATTTGACTATTTTCTCTTTTTTCTTAGTAACACTGTGTAAGGGTGGTATGTCAATTTCATTGCTATTTTCAAAAAATCAATTCTTAGTTTTACTGATATTTTTCTATTGCTCTTCAAAAATCATATATTTAACCACAGCTAAGCTTGCTATGCAAGACACTGACATTTATGAGAGCATATTAAGATGTAATCTATTTTTTATCTTAATAAATAAGGGAATTAGGAAAAATTCAAAAACTTTCAAGACAATATTATGACTAATGTATTTAATTTTCTTCATTTTTCTCTATTTTTGATACATGATCAATTTTATTCCAGAAACATAGCCTTTATGGATATATTTAGGAGATATTTTATGTTTTCCAATAGATACAGTTGAACTCAAGTTTTACTTCTCTTAGATGTGACTGACATTTAACTGCCTACTTGACTGAATATAAAACCTTATTTCATGACCATCAGAGGTTACTCTTTAAGCAGAATTTTTGGGAGTTAGACTTCCAAATATTTTTGCCCTGTTCACCTGCTGAGACACAAATGAAAGCAACAGCTCACTAGGAATATTAGCTTCCTAAAAAGATATTAATCAATAAATATTGCCAAAGATCTACAAATGGATTTTGTTCGTCATCTGTTCTGTCAGTTTTGTCTATTCAGTATACCATACATCCTGCAACACCATATCCACTTGGCTTTTTTGACAAGATTTTGACGTTTATCTGATCATCCTCATGTGTTTGACTATGCTTTGGAGTGTCAAACTTCCTCATATCGCCCAATAAATGCTGAAATTCAAAAGGCCCTTCTTAGGCTGTTTCATGTTACCACCGTGTGTGTGTCTCTGTGTGTGTGTGTGTGTGTGTGTGTGTGCATGTGTGTCTTTTATTCCTTAAGTTATCTTAGCCCACAGTTTCAATTAATACCTATAAAAAGAGACAAGAGATTTTACAAGCTTACAAATCTCAGTGTGACCACTTTACTCTCTCCCCCTGGGCTCCAGAGATGGATTAAACTTTCTCTATATTAGCTGAAGTGTTGTAAAGGACAGTAAGCCAAAACATAAAAACTCACTGATGTAGCTGCTTGAGGAGTTGCCAAAACTACCACACTTCAAGAAGTAGCCATTGTCTCTTGTCTGCATCATTGTATTGTACTGTACACCTTGTGCTGCCTATTAAGTATTTTAGGAGTAAACATAAGTAAAAGCATGTTAGAAGTGTTAAAGTCATTTCACCTATTTTAGATTAACATTAATGAGGAGCGGGGGTAAATAATGACAAGATGAATAGAGAAAAGAATATAAATAAGAAGGATTAAAAAATATTAGTTATGTCTAGTGTTAGTTTAAGCCAAGGGAAGCTTCAGTGCATTTTAGAGTGCACGTGGGATTATTTAAACCTTAGTTCAAATTTTAGTATAACATAATTCAGTAATCAAATAGGTAATATTAATTATACTTAAGTAGTTAATTAAAAACAAACAAACATTAACCTAAGAGTTAGAAAGATCATGTTCAAGTGATTTTTCAATTAATTATATAAGAAAGTTCCATAGACAGGTAGATAGGTAATTTAATTTCTCTGAAATTCACTGTTATTATCAGGTAAAATGAAGTAAAATGTGATAAATTGAATTAAGATGATAAGATAGAAAATATACAAATGAGCAGAAATTATTTAATTATATGAAAATATGAGTTTATCACTATTTAGGAATGTTTGACATATTCTTAAAGAATAAGTAACCCCTTCACTGTATTGCTTGATATCACTTTGGTTGGTATCATGGAAATGAGGATATTTCATTTTTTATTCAAAAATCCTGGGAAGGGATACAATTTGATATTAATATAAATTTTATTTAAAATACTATGAAAAATCTTTCTCTTAATGTATTTCATTATTATGTAAGAGTTACACTTTCTAGTTATATAAGAACAAAATGTGTCAAGGATTATGCAAAATATTTTATATAATTTATGTTAATAAATTTTAAACTCTAATAAATTTTTTTATTTTATATTTTTTATTTTATTTTATTAATGAGCAATTGACTCCATCATACAAGGAACTTAAACAAATTTACAAGAAAAAAACAAACAACCCCATCAAAAAGTGGGAGAAAGATACGTACAGACATTTCTCAAAAGAAGACATTTATGTGCCCAACAAACATACGAAAAAAACTCATCATCTCTGGTAATTAGAGAAATGCAAATCAAAACCACAATGAGATACCATCTCATGCCAGTTAGAATGGCAATCATTAAAAAGTCAGGGAACAACAGATGCTGGAGAGGATGTGGAGAAATGGGAACGATTTTACACTGTTGGTGGGAGTGTAAATTTGTTCAACCATTGCGGAAGACAGTGTGATGATTCCTCAAGGATCTAGAACAAGAAATACCACTTGACTCAGCAATCCCATTATTGGGTATATACCCAAAGGATTATAAATCATTATACTCTAAAGACGCATGCACACATGTGTTTATTGCAGCACTATTCACAATAGCAAAGACTTGGAACCAACCCAAATGTCCATCAGTGATAGACTGGATAAAGAAAAAGTGGCACATATACACCATGGAATACTATGCAGCCATAAAAAAAGAATGAGATCATGTCCTTTGCGGGGACATGGATGAAGCTGGAAGCCATCATTCTTAGCAAAATAACACAGGAACAGAAAACCAAACACTGCGTGTTCTCACTCATAAGTGGGAGTTGAACTATGAGAACACATGGACACAGGGAGGGGAACATCACACACCAGGGCCAGTCAGGGGCTGAGGGGCAAGGGGAGGGATAGCATTAGGAGAAATATCTTATGTAGATGATGTGTTGATGGGTGCAGCAAACCTCCATGGCACACGTATCCTTATGTAACAAACCTGCACGTTCTGCACATATATCCCAGAACTTAAAGTATATGTATTTTAAAAAACCCTAAAGCAGCCTGATATTTAGATTCATTTGACTGATGCAGACTGATGTAGACTTATTTAATCAATTCCATCTAATGATTAATTGCATGTATTCTACATAATGAAAGACACTAGATTGAATATAACCTTCGCTATGTTTGTGATGCCTTCTTTGAACCTTGTGCTTTCTTCTTTGAATCTCATTCCTCTGATGTCTGAATAGATTCCTCTTTTTCACGTAATCTTAAATATATTTATTGTACATGCTACTTGCCTTTTAAAAATTAATTATGTTGGCCAGGCGCGGTGGCTCATGCGTGTAATCCTAGCACTTTGGGAGGCTGAGGCAGGTGGATCACGAGGTCAGGAGATTGAGACCATCCTGGCTAACATGGTGAAACCCTATCTCTACTAAAAGCACACACACAAAAAATTAGCCGGTCATGGTGGCAGGTACCTGTAGTCCCTGCTACTTGGGAGGCTGAGGCAGGAGAATGGTGTGAACCTGGTAGGTGAAGCTTCCAGTGAGCCAAGATAGCGCCAATGGACTCCCGCCTGGGCGACAGAGCGAGACTCCATCTCAAAAAACAAAAATAAATAAAAATAAAAATAAAATTATGTTAACATATATATTCTATGTAGAGTTTTGTTATTGTTTTACACATAACTTTTTTGAAAAATCACCCGTATTTAACATCCCTTTGAATGTGAATAGTGAATAATGAACACAATGGTATTTTTTTTTGCTGGTGAGAGGGAATAAATTAAGTACTTAATTGCATACCAGCGAGGTACATATTTCCTTTGAATTTAGCTAGTGTTGGGCGGGTGGGTAGAGAGACTAATGTTTTTCTCTAAGTGTGCCATTTATCAACCACCACAGTGGCTCAAAGCAATTTTGTTCTCTCTTCATGTCTCAGGGGTCCCAGTATAGATTTTTATTTTGCCAGGTGGAATGAGCCTGAAAACTCTACCTGATGCTTGGTCCTGATCAGCTGCTGGTCTTCATTGACTGAGCCAGTAATCATTTTACTGCCACTAAGATGGAAAGGTGACCTATCTTAAGAGTGATATTGTAATTCATTTCTTCTTTGTATGACACTAATCTGTCCTGTTGAAGGGCAACAGAAATTGCCTGGGTTAAATAATGAGAAGCCTGGGTCACTAGCCAAACCTTCAAATGAAATTCACAGCTTGTAGGTGAGGATGAAATATATACAGAGTAGAATTCTGCAAAAGACCATGCACATACACATACACTCACACACATCTCTATCAGAATTCTTAAGAGAAGCCCCAAAGATGTCTTATTCCCACTTCATGTACACTTTATTCTCTCACATCGTTTTTTATTTGGAACTGTGGCCAGTGACACAGACTTTTCATTATTTAATCCAAACAGCTTCTTTTGTTCTTCAATAGTATGGATTAGTGTGAATTAAGAGCAAATTAATTACAGGGTCACTCTTATGATAAGTCACTTCTCCATTTTAGTACAGCGTGTGTGTGTGTGTCTGTGTGTGTGTGTGTGTGTGTGTAGTCATCAAAATTTTGCTTTGGTGAAGCTCCACATATATTCGTGAATATCATCAAGTGAAATAATTATGTGTATGTTTGTTGTTTTCTTGCTTACTTATGCTGCAATGTCTTTTTTTTTTTACTGTTTATTAACAATAAGAATACCTTCGTGCATTACTTGATTGAATAAGTCCCCTTTGGTAAACTATCTCTAATATTTTACATGCAGATATATTTAGTTGACTTTACCAAATAAATACTTTTTAGGATTTGTTTTGTGCACATTAATATGATAGATAATGGAAATGCAAAAATGAATACACAGCAGGCTTTATTTTTTATTAAAAAATCTAAACAAGTCTGACATCAAAAGTGAAAACACAGATGTGCTGAACAATTAAATTATGCAATTGTATTTTTTCAATCATTTCAATTAAAATAATTTATATCAAAATTTAAACTGCCAACCCTTAAAGTGTTACTTCTGCAAAAAGCTTTTATTTTTTCTTAAAACAGGTATCTGTTTTGTTTATATATTGCTTGATAGCAAACTATCCTATAACTTAATGGCATACAAAAGGACAAATTTTAACATGTTCATAGATTTTGAAAGGAATTCAGAAAGAACACAATTAGGAGGGGTTGTCTGGGTCCTCAGATGTCTGGGAGATCAGCTGTGAATATATAAACACCTACAGCAGGAAGAGCTAGAGCTAGAAATTTCATTTCAATCTCGACTTCTTCCACTCACGTGTCAGGTTCTTGGACTCAGCTTGTCTGTCTAGGTGTTGCACTGGAACACCTAAATGGTGATATTACATCAACATCTTTAAGTACATATTTGGAATTTATGTAATAGAATTTGAACACAAGATATATAGTGACTCATTCATCTCCTGTAGTTTACAACTAGCTGAGAAATGGACAAAGTAATCACATGAAAATGTTAGTTTTATGATGCTAAAATTGGATTGTAGGAAGTGGTCTCAATATGAAGCCACCATGGTCTTTAAACTCCCTGTAATATTAAAATTACTCACTCAGTCACAGAGAGCAAGAGCTTCTCCTTATAGACCTCCTCAGTCCAGTAGAGTTTGATGAGTAAACCAGAAGCCCTCTCTCTCTGAACAGGAACATCCCAGAGGAAGAACGAGAGAATCTGAGCCAGCGATGCTTGTTTCCTTCTTTCTAATGCAGAAAGAACTAAAACTTATAAGGACGCAGGAATCTAGCAAGTTCCCACATAAAAACAAAGAATAAAAAACATGAGGTGTCTCTCAACAGCGTGAAATACACTGAATAAATCATGTTGTTTTATGATATTTGAAGACTAGAATATTTGTAAGACTAGATAAAGGGATAGATAATTTGGAATAAATTTTCTCTGAAAATTGCGTGTTTTCCTCTGATTAGTTTATTACATATGTTTGATTATTATATTCTCAGATTAAAAGAATTAGTTGCTTATAGTACAAGCCTGAAATTTGGAAAATATAATTTCTATTTTTGGCTTTAAGTAAAAGGATGTTGCATTCAATGATTACCATTTATTGAATACCAAATCGTATTATAAATGCTATACTAGACAAAGACAATTAGAACAAAATAAAAGAAAAATGCACACACACACACATACACACACACACAATGAGGGAATAAGGAAGAGCTTTACTAGAATAAAGGCCAAGAGCAAATCTGAAAGCAAATCAATGTTCAGACATTTACTGTGGCTTTAAATGTTGGTACTCACCCTGGTTAATCCAAGAGAGCACTATGTTTATGTGGTACACATACACCATGGAATACTATACACCCATTAAAAGGAATGAGACTATGTCGTTTGTAGGAACATGGATGGAGCTGGAAGCTATTTTCCTCAGCAAACTAATACAGGAACAGAAAACCAAACATCACATGTTCTCACTTATAAGTGGGAGTTGAACAATGAGAACACATGGACACAGAGAGGGGAATAACACATACTAGGGGCTTTCAGGGGTGGGGTGATGCAGGGAGAGCATTAGGAAAAAATAGCTAATACATGCTGGGCTTAATACCTAGTTAATAGATTGACAGGTGCAGCAAACCGCCACGGTACACATTTACCTACATAACAATCCTGCACTTGTACCCCAGAACTTGAAATTTAAAAATTTAAAAATAACCTTGAAAAGTACTCAGAATCTACCTTTTACTACCTCACATTTCAAAAGTTTTATTTTGCTGCACTGTTTATTGAATGCTTGCAGTTCATCAACATTTTCGAAGGTGTCATAGATATCTGAGAAAAGCAAAGCACCACTGAATCTGAATGTCATGTCATCAAGGGCCTAAAAAAAAGCTGTGAATTGGAATAGTATCTTGGTCAAATACCATCCATGTGTATTCTGGTTAAATTGCCATGAATTAAGAAAAATTCATGCTAGAAGTAATATGGAGAAGGGAGCATGGTTAAAGTAGGAGATGTGCATTACAGTTTTTGTCAACGTTTCCAACTTTGTTTTTATGTGCTTGTGTGTGTGTGTGTGTGTGTTTAATAAGTGTAAAACAGATCCTAAAGAGATTCATTGAGACCTAATATAGCTAATAATAAACCACAGGTTGAGATACATTTTGAAAAATACACTCGAAGCTACTGTATATAAGAAAAGCAAAGTTAAATAAAATCCTTGAAAATAATTTACCAAATTTAATACCAAATCAGTATACACTAAGGGTATAATAGGCATTTGGAGTCATTCAGGGCTTTTTATTTTTACATAGATGTGAAATTTATGGCAACTGCCAATTATTACCTATAGCATTTGATTTTTCTACTAATAATTAGAACATTAATAAAAGGAGGGAATTGTTTATGTAGTAGTAAATCTAAAGTTTGATTAGACTGTCTAGGAAAATTATTTTTTTCCTTGAAACCATAAATTGCAAATCATCATTAATTTGAACCTGTGTAATCACTTCAGATATTGAAACAAATATATATAAGCTGTTACGGGGATTTAGAAATAAAAGAAAAAAAAAGAACCAGTGTGTTTCCTCACGTCAGTAACTTCAAATACAACATGGAAAATTATATGTATAGTAGATATACTACTTTTTTCCTATGTTAAAATTTTATTTTTATTTTCATAGTAGTGGGATTATTCATTTTACTTAAAGCTACACAAGCACACATACACACATATTTATATGAGTATATATTTATATAAAGTGAATAATTAGAGAATATTATGGCACAGTGACATCTGGTTTCATCAGTCATTGTGTAAACATGATGCAAAATACATTGATATAGAACGAAGCTGTATTATTTGTTGATTTTCATTGCAGTTAAAAATGCACAATGAAAACAGCACCACTTGATTGTTGATGTCACTCCTCAATTAGCATAAAATAAAATCAATTTTTCTCTGGCTTCAGGGGGCAAAACAACCGAGAGTTGCTCTCTTCTTCCAGCTGCATTTTTATCAAATCCATCTTTACTGCGAACTATGTTTCAATCTTAGGCAAGTGATTTTCATTTCTGTAAGTTAGAAATAATTTTCAATTGAAACTTGCTATGCTCTCTTAAAGAAACGTATTAGGCCGGGTGTGGTGGCTCATGCCTGTAATCCCAGCAATTTGGGTGACCGAGGTGGGCGAATCACTAGGTCAGGAGATCGAGACCACCCTGGCTAACACGGCGAAACCCCGTCTCTATGAAAAAATACAAACAAATTCGCCGGGCATGGTGGCGGGCACCTGTAGTCCCAGCTACTCTGGAGGCTGAGGCAGGAGAATGGCATGAACCCCAGAGGCGGAGCGTTCAGAGATGGCGCCTGGGCGACAGAGCCAGACTCCATCTAAAAAGAAAAAGAAAAGAAATATATTAGCCACCACATGGTGGTTTAAGAGCTTAATTGCCCTTTTTCTCACTCTTCCCAAGTTACACATCCAGGTGGGTGGTCTTTAAACATTCAAGCAGTTATTCCAAGGCACCGAACAATGTAAGTTTAGCTCTTCTACTGGACTCAAAGATGAATTATATTCAATCATGTTTGGCTTGAGATGAAATAGTTTGAAAACAGTTTGAGTTTTGGCTCTTCAGTGAGTCATTCTCCACTGAATGACAAAGTGTGATACATGATAAGCAAGATGGAAGAAAGGATGATACTAAAATAAACAATCCAATCACCCAGGAGAAACAGCAGGACAATAACAAAAATGGTCTTTCTCTTAATTCTGTTGGGTACTGAATAATGGAAAAAATGCAAGAAGACATAAATGTGCTTTGATATAGAAATAAAGTCTGTCTACCTTCTAATAAGAAGCTATGGGCTTAATCTGATTACTCTTACAGGAAGCTACATTATTAACTAATTAGAGTGAAAAAAAGATACAGTTGTGTGCCTGTTACCTGCAGGGCTTATAGTAACACTTAAGTAACTAGATTACAATTTTATAAACAGTAATTCACATACTGGAATTGAAACCCTCTAGATTAAAGCCTCTCTCTCAATTCTTAGGTTATGCTAGAATTGATCCCAGGTACCAGCGAACACATATAGTCTATAGAGACACAAATCCAAAGTGTGTAATCAGCATCTATTCAATAAAAGCAAGGTGTCCTTGGGAAAATACTGCTATTAAGAAAATTAAAAATTGTTCCATGTATTCATGTGTGCAGTTCTTCTCAGAGAAAATGTACTCTTCTGTTTTCATATCTAGTGATATTCATGCTGTATATCGATTGTGAATGATATATGAAAACAGGGTTCAATCCCACCTTCCCTTCTTAAAAAAACTATTTGTTAACTCACAAATAACACAAAAGGAAGATGGCTTATTATCATTAAGGTTATTCAACATAATTTAGTACAGGTAACAATATCAACACAAAAGAAAGAATGAAGCAGCCCACCACGGCAAAAGAAGCCTTCATAATTTGAAAATGCTGTTCAACCATTGTGGAAAACAGTGTGGCAAATCCTCAAGGAACTAGAACTAGAAATACCATTTGACTCAGCTATCCTGTTGCTGGGTATATACCCAAAGGATTATAAATAATGCTGCTATAAAGACACATGCACACATATGTTTATTGCAGCGCTATTCACGATAGCAAAGACTTGGAATCATTCCAAATGTCCATTAGACAGACTGGATTAAGAAAATGTGGCACATATACACCATGGAATACTATGCAGCCATAAAAAAGGATAAGTTTGTGTTCTTTGTAGGGACATGGATGCAGCTAGAAACCATCATTCTCAGCAAACTTTCGCAAGAACAGAAAACTAAACACTGCATATTCTCACTCATAGGTGGGAATTGAACAATGAGATCACTTGGGCACAGGAAGGGGAACATCACACACCAGGGCCTATTGTGGGGAGGGGGGGAGGGGAGAGGGATAGCATTAGGAGATATACCTAATGTAAATGACGAGTTAATGGGTGCAGCACACCAACATGGCACATGTATACATGTGTAACAAAGCTGCACGTTGTGCACAGGTATCCTATAACTTAAAGTATAATAATAATAATAATAATAATAATAATAAAGAAAATGCTTCACAAACTACTTCGAAAGGAGCAGAAAGCATCAGCTTTCCTTTCCTCTAAGTTAATTGTTGACTATAATTGTGACTTTGCTTTTGCCTTCAAGAATGTTTCAATAATAACTTTATTTCTTTGCTTATATTTAAATAGTTTTATTATCGTTCGTTATGTAACTATTAAGCTGTTTGTATATGTTCTTTGACATTTTAGTATTAATAAACTATAAAATGAGTTGAGAATATTAGAATTATTATTTTAAACTTGAATCACATAACCTTCAAACTAAATTAATGTTAGTCAAGACGTTGCCTTGTTCCTTGAGTAAATTAGATAATTTTCTGTCATTTGGTATGCTGTACTGTTTTAGTCATAATGGAATGTATTTTTAAATACTTGAGTATTGCTAAAAAGTCTGGTCACAGGAATTATAATGCCTGTTTCTCTTTTGCAGTATAATTACCCAATAATGTGACTTTTTATTGCCTTTGTGCCTCGATTTATTCATCTATAAAAAGGGGATAAAAGCAATTGCTCCATAAGATTCCCTGGGACATTACATTTGTAACTTATTCTCCATTAAAAAGTGCCTTTCCAATATTTAAAGATTCAATAAATGTTCGCGTTAGTCTTAGTGTTAATATAAACCTGGTTTGCTTATTCAGCACTTGTATCCTTGACTTTGCTTAGCCATCAAAGAAGTTCTACAGATCAGGAAATATTCCCAATTTCTGATAGACCATGCAGGATTTTATACACTTTAAAACCCTTTTCAGTGACAATAGGTATGTCAAAGACAGACTTTTCTGTGCCATAACAGCAGGTTCATTCCATATAAATGCATACATGGGGTAGTTCTTCAGAGAACTCTGAAAGAATAGAAGAACTTCAGAGAAGTCTTTTAACTCTCCCATATTATTCTAAAAAATATGATTTCTATGAGATATCAAATCTGGGAATATGAAATAACACATCTACCATGAGTGTCACATAAATCCAATGCCTTAACTACTCTTTGAAACTTTTGAAAGTTTTTATGTTTAATATTTGTATTATTTCATTTCTGGAAAGCTTACAAAGTATAAATGCAGAAATCATAAGTAATGGCTCAATAATCAGACACCCTATGACCACCACAAAATAATTAGATAATTATTGAGATTTCAGAAGCCAACCTTCATTTTTCTTCCACATGTCTACTTCTCTCTCCATCCCAAAGGTCACCTCTGTGCTGACCTTTGAATATCATATCCTACATTACTTTTTTCTACCCATTGAAACTTGTGTACCTGAATCACATAATAAGCATTGCTTAGTGTCTAATTTCTTTCATTCACTCTATGTATATAAGTCATTCATATTGTAAGTAGCAATGAGTTCATTTTCATTGCTGAATAGAATTTTATTTTATGCATGTAACATATTCTTTCTTTGTTTAATAGAAATGTTGTTGTTCCAGATTAGGCAAATATGAATAATTATGCTATGGATACTTATATGCATATCTTTTTTGTGACATATATACATATATCTTTTGGGACTACATCTAAGATCATTAGTAGTCAATTTCAAAAATTTTTCTAAAGAAAATAGAAAAATATTTCACCTCCATCAGTAGTTCATCCTTGCTAAACTGACATTACTTTTTTTTTCTTTTTTAATTCTATTATGTTTGTAGTGGTATATAGATATTTCAGATTTAATTTGCATTTCCTTTATTCTTATGGGTAACTACCTTTTCATAATTTTTTGGGCCATTTAGATGTCTTTTGAGAGACACATTGAAATATTTTTCAATTTCTTATATTATTTCTTCAAAATTTTCTTGGCGATTTATAAGAGATCTTTATATAATACAGATAAGAAGTCTTTGTCTGTTTGGGGTATTGAATGCATATTCTCATTCTCTGTGACAACAGAGGTTATCAATTACAGCCTATTTAATCGGTTTCTATTTATGGTTAGTGCTTTTTGTATCGTGTCTAAAATTATTATCTTTCCCAAGGTTATGAACATATTATCCTATGTTTTATGATAAACATTTTTATTCTTTCACTTACATGTTTAGGTCTATAAAACACAGTGCATTCAATTTTGTATCTGATATGACATGGAGTAAATTTCATTACCTTTCATTTGGATATACAAATGACCGACAGCATTTATTGAATAGACTGTCTCTTCCCCAATGCTCTATACTGCAACAGAGGTGACAAACTTCCTGTAGAGTGTCAGGTTTAAAATGTTGTAGACGTTTAGGGCTTTTCTCTGCCACAACAACTCAGCTCTGCTGTTGAAGCAGACAGTAGCCATAGACCAGACCATAAGGGAAGAGATGGGCCTATGCTCAAATTGTATTTTATTTCATTTTATTTTTATATTTTATTTTATTTTATTTTATTTTATTTATTTTTGAGACAGAGTTTCACTCTTGCTGCCCAGGCTGGAATGCAATGGAGTGATCTCGGCTCACTGCAACCTCTGCCTCTCAGGTTCAAGTGATTGTCCTGCCTCAGCCTCCAGAGCAGCTGGGATTACAGGCACCTGCCACCATGCCCAGCCAATTTTTTGTATTTTTAGTAGAGACAGGGTTTACGAAGTTGGCCAGGCTGGTCTTAAATTCCTGACCTCAGGTGATCTACCCGCCTTAGCCTCCCAAAGTGCTGGGATTACAGGCGTGAGCCACCGCTCCCAGCCCTCAAATATAATTTTATTTCTAAAAATGGGCAGTAGCCTAGATTTGGCCCACAGGCTGTACTTTCTGACCTCATGTTTTTAATGTCATATATGTAAATTCTGTTGGAAAATAATCTACTTTTTTACTATTACTCTATAACTAAATTTTCTTAGATACTATAGCTTTAAAGTAGGTTTTACAGATGGTAAAGTATTTCAGCTCCTTAGCGTTTCCCCAGGATTGCCTTAGTTATTCCTGATTGAAATGGCATTAATCTGTTGATCAATTTGGGAGAAGAAAAATTTTTATACAACTGATTGACCTTCCTTATCTCTGATCCTTGTTTGATTTTCTCTTAACAAATCACTGTAGAGATGTCAGCAAGAGGGTGAACCAGGACTCTTGAGCATTTGTTTCCCTGCAGAAATACCAATTCGAACAACTAACCAAAAGCAAAATTATCTTCACAAGATCCAGGGAATTAGATGAGCGATTACCGTACCTGAATATGCACAGAAATAAGACAGCACACATTGAAGAGTGTAGAAAAGACAGTTTTATGTGATCCAGGCCACCCCTCTTGCAACCCCCTGCAGCACAGCTTGGAGAGAGAGAGCCTCAGTGGTGGAGGAAGGAGGAGGAAATGAGCACTGGACTAGTACTGTACCCACCCCTGGAAAATCCAGCATTGAGAAAGCTTTAATGGTCCCAGACCCTAGGTTAGTACCTGCAGACTGAGCCTCTGTGGCTGCCAAAGCACCAGGCTAGATCCTGCCTCTCCAGGCTTCAGGTCAGTGTATGGGTCTTGGTGTCTAGGCAGTCCACCTGCCAGGCCAACCCCCGTGGCCCCAAACTCCAAACTGCTCCTACTGCCAGGCCAGCACCCACAATCTCAGTCTTTAGGCAAACATTTAAGGATCCAGCTTCCAGTCCAGTCCCTGCAAATACAAAATTTCGGACCATCTAGCTCCAGGCCAGCCTCTGAAACCACAGGCTGAAGCCTGCCTCAATACCAGGTCAGCATTCCTGGCCTCAAACACCAGGCAAGCACACTTGACACAAGATACAAGCCCCAGAGCTACCCAATGCCAGGCCATTCCCCACAGTCCCATGCTTCAAGTCACTTGCTACAAATTCATGCTCCAGCAGACCAAGTCTTCAGATTTGAATTGGCCACCAGAGACCTAGGCTCCTGGATTTTTCCTCTGCAACCAGATGTCAGGCAGGCCCCAGAAGCCCCAGGATCTAGGCCTGTCTTTATGGACCTAGCCTCTAAGCTAGTAACTGCACATCTGGAATCCAGTCTGGCACCAGTAGACAAAGACTCAAGAAAAATCTCCGTGGCTCCAAGCTCCAGGCCAGCCCCAGTGGCTTAGGCGACAGGCCAGGGCCCATGATCCAAGGCTTCAGAAAACCCCTCTAAAATCCAGGCTCCAGGCCAACCCTAGGCTCCAGAAGGCACTCTGCTCCAAAATACCTAGGGTTTAGGCCTGCTCCAACAGACCCTGGTGTCAGGACAGACCCTGTAGACTAAGGCACCAACATTACCCCTGGAGATCCAGGCATCAGGCCAGCCTTCATAGACTCAGAACTCAGACTCACCTCCATATACTCAGGTTCCAGGCCCATCCCAGTTGACCCAGGTGCCAGGCCAATCCCAGCATCTGGCCAGCTCCTGCAGACTCAGGTTCAACGCTTACTCAAGAACCAGGTAGACCCAGGTTTCAGGTCAACCTCTGTAGTTATAGATACAGGGCTCATTCCTACAGGCCCAATCAACAGGTCCACCATAGTTGACTAGCTGGGGTCATTTTTGGGTTGTTTTCTGGTTTTCAATTTTATCAAATAATTTTTTATATTTATTGAAATGATTGTATATTTTTCTCTTATTTTGTTGAAGAGGTAATTACATTATTCGATGTTTAAAAATCATGTCTTTCTAGACAAAATATAACATGGTCAGGTACTTTTTACATATTATCTGATCTTATTTACTAATATTGTTAGGGAAATGCCTCTATGTTCAAGACTATTTTGATACAAACAGGTATTGAGATGACTTGGTCCTGGGCTTTGGGCTTGGTGAGAGTGAGCTAGCTATGCTTTCCCCTTTCTCAAGCATGTAATCTGTCAGGGAAATATTAAAACAAAATATATGTGTTACTTACCAAGTCCCCTCCTGCTTGGCAGGCACAAGGGTAGGAAAGCTGGGGATACTGAGATGGGAGAAAGAGAGAAAGACCACAGCACATTCACTATTTAACTAAGACTAGATAATCTCTGTCTAGAGACAAGACATCCACTGACCAAACAGCCTAACTGAAGAGTGTGGGAAAGAAGGTCATGAAAGAGATAGAGTCACAGATCATTTTGAGTCAATTTTCAAGGTCATTTCAATGTTAAAAAGTACCACAAGCTGTACTCCTTTACTACTCTTCACTATCGGCTCATTGTTCAGTGGCTTTAGTGATAACAGACACACCATAATCTTATTGCAAATGATCCAGAGAGTTAAAATTACAACATGGATAATCTTAAAAGGCTAAAAGAGAGTCACTGGAGTTAGCTGATTGGATAGAACCAAACAGAATGACAAACTGGAAAAGTATTAGCATTAGAAAGATACCACTGATAGTCCTGAGAAGAGGCCAAAGACTAAGGTAGTCAAACAAGAAGAGAGAAGATACTTCCTCGTGTAATGTGTCACCCTTCCTGAAAGACAGTTGGTCAACTTTAGGTAGGGGTCAAACGTCTGACCTACAGTAGTAGCCTCTGAATCAAAATCATAGAGTCCTTTACTATGATGGATATGTTGCCATGTCTGGGATGATGATAGGTCCAGTGAGCGTTAGTGGCAAGCTACACAGTGAAGGCTCCATCAGCAGGTTGATCCCAGTTAATCTCATCAGAAAAGGGACGTAACCATGGCATCTACATGAGTAACACAGATAGTTCATGTGATAGCAATGAATTGTTCCCACAGATTGCGTCTCCAAATAGCTGAATGTTTAACCTACTTGTCTATAATTTTCCAAAGGACAGAATAACATGTATAATACCAATGGAAATACCCAAGAATCAGTAAAAATATAAGTTTTGCCAGGTAGAGTATTGATTACAAGTAGAAGAATGACCTTAAATTTTGCCGACTCACAAGTGCAACCAAACCCATTTTTTGGTTCTGCATAGCTGGTGCTGAAGTTCAGTAGCTTCACCAAACAGTCCAGTACATAGTCTTGAGTTTTAGCTAAGCCAAACCACAAGTGAACTAGACCTAGACATTTAGAGGAACTTCTGTGAATCGAGGGCTCCACTGAGCCAGTAGTTTTGATTTACGTAGTGCAGTGGAGGTTAAAGTTTCCCCCAGAGAGACAGATTCTACTTTTTTGTGGAAATGTAAATAGACACTGAAGCTAGACCTTCCACATTTTTTTAAGGAATAGTAGTTAGTTCCTGAGTCTAATGGGTGGCACTATCGCACTGGAAAATAGTTCTCAGTACGCTTGTATTCAGTAAGAATTTAAATAAAGCTCTGATTTGTCTCTCTTTCCTTGGATAATATATTATTTATATCTACTCGGCAGGGAACAGGAAGACACGTGAAGTGGAGTGAGCCAATGTGTAAGGTTCCACTAGCACCTCAATATAAGTGGTGGCAGTTCCTGAATACAAGAGTCGCCTCCCAATTACTCAATATTCTTCACTTGATTTCAAGTGTCCCCTTTTCTCATTAAACTTGCCTGGATAGTAACTTTGTAGTCTGTACTAAACAGAGCTATAATAATTTGAATTGCTATTCTTGACATTCACCTATACCTGGATGAGTGTGTGGAGACTTCTGTTTCTTCTGGGAACAAATATAGGCTGTCCATACTCTAAAACAACTTTATCTTTAAAGCAGCTGAGATTGAGGTAGAGATGAATGAGGCATAAGAAGATGCAATTTTGAGAGGGGCTTCGTGCTATTAATAATGAGCATGGAACATTTTCTTTCAAAGTCTCGGTTGGTATGCTACTCACATCTTAACCAAACACACTTCTAATGTCTTCGATCTACTTAAAGCTCGCTATTGGACAGTAACTGTCTTCAATATGTATCTCACCTTTAGATACACCTTAGACAAGGAGACACAGTCATATTGCTTCTGGATTGGGCCATTAGGCTTGCTAACCCAATGTCATGATATCATGCATTCCTCTGTCAACCCAGAGAAGAATAATCAAAATCTACATTCCCATTTGGGCATCACATTTCAGCCATAACTTCATTGCTCAGCCCACTCTACATTAATTTAACTCATTCATTAACAGCTATGGCAGTCGACAATCTTAGCCCCCTACCATACCCTCCACTTGGGTGAGAACATTCACTAACAGATCCTAAAAGTTATTTCATATCGTTGAACCTAGTCCTAAAGATCATTGGATTTCTCCTCCTAAAAGTCATGTCTGTGGTAGCATTTCATCTTTATTGACAAAGTCAATCCTGTGAAGGATCTAAAATGTTTACCCATTTTTAAGCTAACATTTTGGCCTGACACAGTTTCATGAATGCTGGCATAAAACATAGGGCTTTATGCGCCGATTTTAAGCATATTTGTGTAATTTGGAATACTAGAAAATAATAGTCTTATTAAACATATATTTCTTTGTTATTAAAAAGTGTTATGGCCGGGAGCAGTGGCTCACGCCTGTAATCCCAGCATTCTGGGAGGCTGAGGTGGGCAGATCACGAAGTTAGGAGTTTGAGACCAGCTTGACCAACATGGTGAAACCCTGTCTCTGCTAAAAATACAAAAATTATCTGGACGTGGTGGCATGTGCCTGTAATCCCAGCTACTCAGGAGGCTGAGGCAGGAAAATCACTTGAACCTTGAAGGTTGAGGTTGCAGTGAGCCGAGATAGCACCACTGCACTTCAGCCTGGATGACAGAGCGAGACTCCATCTAAATATATATGTGTGTGTGTGTGTATATATATATATATGTGTGTGTGTGTGTGTGTGTGCGTGCGCGCGCATGTGTATATATATATTATTTAGGAGGAATATTGTACATCTTTGAATATTATAAGTTGATTTTATCTCTTTAAATTTTAAAATTTCTATATTAGTGTATTTCTATTCTATGGTGGATTTTGTCCATATTTATAAAGGTTAAAACATTTAAAAGTCTCTTTTTTTAATATTATAGTTGCATATGTATATGGGTGTGTGTGAGTGTGTATATATATGTATACACACACAAACATGAGTTTTAAAGTATTGCTATTTTAAAATATGAGTACATACATACAGACAAAAATATAAATACATTTTTTAAATATGTAATTCATTGAATTATGTATTCATTGTCTTATTGATTCTCATTGAATTTTTATTTCATAAAATACAGGACATTTATTCTTTAGGGACTATATATCTAATTCATTTATACTCTAAACACTATAGATATTTGATAAAGATAACATGTGACTGTGTGCTTTCTCTGTAATAAAGTTGATATATGCAAATCTGTGTGTGTGTGTGTGCGCGCGTGTGTGTGTGTCTGTGTGTCAGTATGTTTAAAGATATTGAGTTTATTTCCTATAGTGAAAGCCCTCAGTTTTCAGGATAGTAAAGGGAAGACTTCAAATCAATTTTATCTAGTAAACTAAGTCCAATTCAATAAATAAAACAATCTCATTGCATGATTCACTCTTGTTAAGATAAATTTCCTGTCCTTGGAGATTTTCTTTCCCTCCCCTTTCTCCTCTCCCAGATGACAGGATAATTTAGCGGCTAGTAAGGAGAACTCATGTAGCCTCCTAGTGAGATATGGTTTGGCTGTGTCCCCACCCAAATCTCATCTTGAATTGTAGTTCCCATCGTCCCCATGTCATGGAATGGACACAGTGAGAGGTAATTGAATCAGGAAGGCAGTTCCCCCATGGTATTCTCGTGATAGGGAGTAAGTTCTCATGAGATTTGATGGTTTTATGAGAAGCTTTCCCCTTCACTCAGTTCTCACTTTTCTCTTTCCTGTCACCATGTGAAGGACATGTTGCTTCCCCTTCTTCCATGATTTCATGTTCCCTGAGGGTTCCCCAACTATGTTACACTGGGAGTTAAATAAACCTCTTTTTTAAAAATAAAGTACTCAGTCTTGAGTATTTCTTTAAAACAGTGTGAGAAGGATTAACACAGTAAATTGATACTGGGAATATGGGGACACTGTTGTAAGAATACCAAAAAGTGTGGAAGCGACTTTGGAACTGGGTAACAGGCAGAGATTGGAACAGTTTGGAGGGTTCAGAAGACAGGAAGATGTGGGAAAGTTTGGAAATTTCTAGAGACCTGTTGAATGGCTTTGACCAAAATGCTGATAGTGATATGGACCATGAAGTCCAGGCTGAGGTGCTCTCAGATAGAGAGGAAGAACTTGTTGGGAACTGGAGTAAAAGTTGCTCTTGCTATGTGAAGAGACTGGTGGCATTTTGCTCTTGCCCTAGAGATCTGCAGAACATAGAACTTAAGAGATATGATTTAGGGTATCCAGCAGAAGACATTTCTAAGGGACAAAGCATTCAAGAGGAAGCAGAGCGTAAAAGTTTAGAAAATTTGCAGCCTGATGATGTGATAAAAAAGAAAAATCTATTTTCTAAGGAGAAATTTAAGCCAGCTGCAGAAATTTGCATAAGTAACAAGGAGCCAAATGCTAATCACCAAGACAATGGGAAAAATGCTTCCAGGGCATGTCAGAGACCTTCATGACAGTTCCTCCCATTACATGCCAGAAGGCCTAAGAGGGAAAAATGGTTTTGTGGGTGAGGTCCAGGCTTGCCCTGCTGAACGTAGCCTAGAGACTTGCTTCTCTGCATTCCAGCACCTCGAGTCATGGCTAAAAGGGTTCAAGGTACCGCTCAGGTCACTGCTTCAGAGGGTACAAGCCCCAAACTTTGGCAGCTTCCATGTGGTGTTGGGCCTGTGGGTGTGCAGAAGACAAGAATTGAGTTTTGGGAACCTCTGCCTAGGTTTCAGAGCATGTATAGAAACATCTGGATGTCCAGGCAGAAGTCTGCTAAAGGAGTACAGCCTTTATGGGGAACCTCTGCTAGGGCACTACAGAAAGAAAATGTGTGGTTGGAGCCCTCACACAGAGTCCCCAATGGAACAGTGTCATCTAGTGGAGCTATGAGAAGAGGACCACCATTCTCCAGACCCCAGTATGGTAGATTCACTGAGGGCTTTGCACTGTATGGCTGGAAAAGCCAAAGATACTCAATGCCAGCCCATGAAAGTAGCTGGGAGGGGACCTGTACCCTGCATAGGCACAGGGGTGGAGCTGTGCAAGGTCATGGGAGACCACCTCTTGCATCAGCATGACTTGGATGTGAGACATGGAGTCAAAGGAGATCATTTTGGAACTTTAAGGTTTAATGATTGCCCTATTGGTTTCTGACTTGAATAGGGCTTGTGGCCCCTTTGCTTTGGCCAATTTGTCCCATTTGGGCTAGATTTATTTGCCCAATGCCTATACCTTCATTGTGTCTAGGAAGTAACTAACTCGCTTTTGATTTTTTTAGGCTCATAGGTGGAAGGGACTTGCCTTATCTCAAATGAGACCTTAGACTTGAACTTTTGGGGTTAATGCTGGAATGAGGTGAGATTTTGGGAGACTGGTAGAAAAGCATAATTGTGTTTTGAAATGTGAAGACATAAGATTTGGGAGAGGTCAGGGGTGGAATGATATAATTTGGCTGTGTTCCCACATAAATCTCATCTTGAATTTTAGTTCTCATAATCCCCATGTGTCATGGGAGGGACCCAGTAGGAGGTAACTGAATCATGGGAGAGGTTTCCCCCATGCTATTCTTGTGACAGTGAGAAAGTGCTCATGAGATCTGACGATTTTATAAGGGGCTTCCTTCTTCATTTGGTTCTCATTCTTCTCTCTCCTACCACCATGTGAAGAAAGATATCTTGCTTCCTTTTCTGCCATGATTTTAAGTTTCCTGAGGCCTCCCCAGCCATCAGAACTGTGAGTCAATTAAAACTCTTTTCTTCATAAATTACTCAGTCTTGGGTATTTCTTCATAGCTGCATGCTAACAGATTAATACATAGTGTCAGGTGGATAAGCTCTCATTTTCCCATACATAGGCCCTTGTGTTTTTTTCTGGCTCCCCTGATTGCTGAGATAATACCCTTTGGCTGCCTGATGGGGAGACGTTCTGCTGGCATCACATAATAAAATGTGTGGCAAGTTCTCTTACTTTGATCGGTGTCTTGTGATTGCTTCTACTGAACTGCCCCCTAGCAATTGGTAGTGTTGTGTATACTGTGTACACTGTGAGACCTCACTGTAATATTCTGTTGATCCCAAGCCAGAGTGGTCTACTTAAATATCATCAGCTATAACGTCACTTCATACCCCTGAGACATCTCTCCTAATAAGCTTGCTGATTAGCACCATCAACTACTTCTCATATCCCTCTTCAGAACGTGTGAAAATCAGTTGAGAATATATAATAATTTTAAACTCAAATTGTTATGTTAGCTATGGGACAAAGTATTAATCTTAAGTCAACTTTAGCATCTTAGCTTATGTATCAAAAAATAAAATATGGTCATTATTAAAATCAGTAATTTATTGATCACGAAGCCTTATGTGTTGAAACGTATTATCGGGCTGCCAGATACTTATATAATACCCTCTTAGGAATTGTATCCCTAATCTAGTTCAGTGAAAGCTCCTCTTTTGGCCATCTCTAACCCCCTGGTACAAGATATTCTTATTTGCCATTTTAACATTTTAATGTGTGGAAAGTAAGTCTTGTTCATTAGTCAGCTTTAACATGCTGTACAGTTTATATGGAAATGAAAATGCAAAGCTTATAAATGAATGAGTCAATTTTTGAAATAATATAACAATTTCACAATAAAGTGAATATTATAGAGATTGTTTACTGAATGAGACAGAGGAGTAACTATGCTTGCTTCCAATCAGTGTCACACCTGCTTAGAGATTAAATTGTGTTATTTTATGCTACATTAAATGGCATTTTCTAGAGTGATATTTTATGTTTCTGATATACAATTTTGAATTCCTCTGTAAACTCTACAACATTCTGTTTTCTGCAATGAACATTTCTGTTAGTGACAATTCAGCCATTGTTTCATTTCAAAAAAATAAAATGTCAGCCAGGACACAATTATATATACATTCTCTTTTTCTAAACCACAGTAATAAGAAATTTTAACATCATTAATAACTTCTAAGTTTAGGCAGATGGAACTTCAATTTAATGTTTCATCTGAAAACCACCCCATACAAACATTAATGCTGAATAAAAACCTGTGCAAAGAGAATACACTTCTTATTTTCTAATTCTGAATTAGATTTAAAAAAAAAAAAAACTGTGACTAATGGATGTTTTTTTGTTATGCATTTGTTTAATATCTTTTAGAATGATTTTGACCTTTATAAGTGTTAGTGCTTTTCTTTCTAAATGACTAAATATGTGTTTGTGTTTGATTACATTCTTGAAATAACAACCATCTAATGTTCTAATGAGACCATAATTTTAAATCAGATTTTTAACTTATGTATTTTGTTAAACATCATATCTTTTTAATTTAAAAATTGTCCCTATTATTTCAAGGGAAATATCTGAATTATGAAGTCACAGAAAGAAGATTATTTATATAGTTTTCACTCAAAATATAAAACTGTTTTTTAATGTTGGGATCTATAATTTCATTAATGATGGAGAAAATGGGGCAGCATCACTCTTAATTTGCATTACACAAATGCATTTACATACTTTTTTTTTTTTTTTCCTAGATGGAGACTCTCTCTGTCACCACGATGGAGTGCAGTGGCATGATCTCAGCTCACTGCAACCTTTGTCTCCCGGTTTCAAGTGATTCTCCTGCCTCAGCCTCCTGAGTAGCTGGGACTACAGGTGTGCACCACCACACCCAGCTAATTTTTGTATTTTTAATAGAGACAGGGTTTCATTAGGTTGGCTAGAATGGTCTCGATCTCTTGACCTCATGACTCATCTGCTGCAGGTCCCCAAAGTCTGGGATTACAGGCGTGAGCTTCACTTACATACTTTTATTCAACTTATACTCCTCTGTCATTGTCAATTTTCATAAATCTTATTAATACAAGGACTTGTTTCTCTAGACTAGGCATTACCAACCCAAATCCTGTGGGCTACATTTATTCTCAGGCCTGTTTTTGTACATAATTTGAGTGAGAGTGTTTTTCAACTTTTTAAAAGTTTGAAAAAAGGAAGAGGATGAGGAGGAGGGGCAGTAGGAGATAAACAGAAATGAGAACAAGAACAAAAAAGAAGAACAAGAACCAGAAGAACCAAAAGAGGAACAAAAGAAGGATCAGGAAGGGGAGGAAGTTACAGAAATCGTCTGTGACTTTCAAAGACCAAATTATTGACTATCTAGACATTTAAAGAAAAGTGTGATTGATGTCTGCTCAAGAATCTTTCCAGGACAGGCTCTCCTTTGGCATTCAGCATTAAATGCCATACACGTGCCTAAACCCTTACCTATCCTTTCCTTTTTATCTGATCACAGTGAAAAAGGCATACATTTCTGTGTGGTTCAATGGTTAATTCTCTGCTGTATACTCAAATTCCTGTATCTAAATTACCTTCTTCATCAATTTTTTTTTTGTATTTTAAACTTTTAAGCCAGCACTTTTCCATCATCAATGAATCATATTATCCTTATGACAAAATCTACTGCTCGTGAGAGTTACAATTTCTACTTTCATAGGTATGTCTGACTTCTGACTGCATGACTTTCCCAGTGAGACAGTGGTTCTGAATGTGTAATCCCTGGGAGTTCCAGGGTTCTTTTCAGGGGTGCGTAGTGTCCTCCTTTCAAACTACATACCCATGAGAGGCAAGATTTTCCTCATATAATTAAACCAAGGCATCATATCACAAGAGTCTGGATGCAGAAGCAGATTTGAAAATCCAACTATCTTCTAGTAAGACAGAATTTATAAAAGACTAATGAAAAATATATAAAGCAATAACAGCTTTCATATAATTTTTCATTTTGAAAAATATAGTTATATTTTCATGAAGTATATTATTTATAATAGCATAATGGGTTTTTAATAGCTGGTTTAAAATAAATCAACCTATTTTTAAAAACTCTTTGCTTTAATTTCCAATAAATATTGATCTGTATAACCTATATAAACAAAAATAACTTTATTTCCTCAGACAGGAAAGTTTGAAAACCACTGTATCATAGCATAAATTCAAGTTAAGTAAAAATCAAACTACAATAGGTCTGTCTAACTATGGAGGGCAGAGTCTCCGATTGTTCCTGATATTAATAAAATCACCTATTTCACCCAATTGTCTTCAATATTAACATAGTACCATTCATGGAATAAGTGCTTAATAACTATTAATGAACATTGATATAATGCATAAATGAATTTATAAATGAATATATAAAGAAATCAATTGATTCAGTTCAATAGATGGAATCAATGGTGAATTAGAGATGCATTGTGTATGAGCTGTGGTGGTTTTAAAAAATAGAATAACTGTCTTTATTAACCGATTGAAAAAGAGAAGCAAAAACATACATGCCACAAAAATAAAGAAGTCATTGTCTTCTCTGATTAATGCTGCAATCCCTCATACGTTCGTAATTTTCCTCTCTTGTCTGCTATTGGGCACTCACTGAAATGCCCATGCCCAGATCCAGGTTTGGGTGATAACTGATCTGCATGATTCCTATCTCATGTTAGGCCTCTCATAAAGTTTTATTAATAAATGTATGATCATATATATTTTTGTTGAAGATTATCAATTTCTGCAGAAACTTCCACTTTAAAAAATGCAACAATTTTAAGCACATTTGTATAATTTGGAAGAACAAATAAATTTTGAGTTATTATTTTAAAAATAACATTAACATAGAAAAGGAAGAAGAAAGAAGAGGAAAATGAAAAGAACATGAAATAATTTATTTAATATGCCTGTAGAGTGAGAAGAAGAATCCAAATCAGGGCAAAAAGGACCCTTAGAATTTTCAGGATGACCTTCACTTTTCTCCTCATCCTGCATACAAGCATACCTTGGAGATATAGGGAGTTTGGTTCCAGACCACTGCAATAAAGTAAAGGTGTCAGTGAAGTGAGTCACAAAGAGCATCTAGTCTCCTTGTGCTGCTGTAGTCTAGCAAGTGTGCAAGAGCATTATGTCTAAAAAGGCACTGTATATACCTGAATTAAAAATATTGATTAAAAATGCTGACAATTATTTGAGCCTTCACTTCTTTTTTCAGTGGAGGGTCTTGCCTTGACATTGATGACTGATGACTTATCAGGATGGCGAAGATGAAGGATGGGCTAGCTATGACAACTTAAATTAAGGCAACAGTGAAGTTTGTTGCATTGATTAACTCTTCCCTTCACAAATGATTGCTCTGTGGCATGCAGTGATCTTTGGTAGTATTTTATCCACAGTGGAACTTCTTCCAAAATTGAAGTCAATTCTCTCAAATCTTATTGCTGTTTATTAACTAAGTTTATGCAATATTCTTAATCTTTTGTTGTTCTTTCAAAAGTGCTTACAACATCTTCATCAGCAGTAATTTCCATCTCAAGAAACCACTCTATTTTTTTTTTTTTTCATTTATAAGAAGCAACTCCACATCCATTAAGGTTTTACCATGAGATTGCAGCAATTCAATTCCATCTTCGGGCTCTACTTCTAATTCTAGTTTTCTTGTTGTTTCCACCATTTCTGCAGTTGCTTCCTCCACTAAAGTTTCAAACATTTCAAAGTTAGCCAACAACTTCTTCTGTACTACTGCTCCTTTTGAGATTTTTATATTCTTCCATGAAGAATGAATGCTCTAAATAGCATCCTGAATGGTGAATCCTTCCCAGAAGGTTTTCAATTTACTTTGCCCAGAATCATCAGAGCTATCACTTTCTAGGGAAGCTTTAACATTATGGAATATTTTTCTTAAATAATAAGATGTAAAACTTGAAATTAATCCTTTATCTATGGACTGCAGAATGGATTTTGTCTTAGCAGGCATGAAAACAACATAAATCTCTTTGTACATCTTCATTAGAGCTCTTGGGTGACTAGATGCATTTCTAGTGAGCAGTAATACCTTAAAGGAATCTTCTTTTCTGAGCGATAAGTCTCAATAGTGGACTTTTCTTCAGACTTTGGTGTTCAATTTGTAGAGCACAGAAAGCGTAGATTTAACATCATTCTTAAGGGCCCTGGAATGTTTGGAATAGTAAATGAGCATTGGCTTCAACTTAAAGTCACCAGCTGCATCATCCTCTATTGACTTTTTCTCTCTAGTTATGGAAGCCCTAGATGGTATCTTCTTTCTACATAAGGCTATTTTGCCTATATTGGAAATCTGTTGTTTAGTGTAGCCACCTTTATCGGTTATCCTACCTGGATCTTCTGGACAACTTGCTCCAGTTGCTACAACAGTGCTTGCTGCTTCACCTTTCATTTTTATGTTGTGGAGACGGTTTCTTTCCTTAAACCTCAAGAAACAAGTTCTGCTAGCTTTCTTTACTCCTGTGGCTTTCTTACCTCTCTCATCTTTCATAGAATTGAGGAAAGTTAGAACTTTGCTCTGGATTAGGCTTTGATTTAAGGGAGTTTTGTGGCTGATTTAATTTTTCCAGACCCCTCAAACTTTCTTCATATCCAAAATAACACTTTCATTTTCTTATTATTCATGTGTTCACTGGAGTAGCACTTTTCCATTTCTTCAATAACTTTTTTTTGCATTCACAGCTAAGCTTTCAGCCTGTCTCCTTTTTCTACAGGCCCTCCTCAGTAAGCTTAAACATTCCTAGCTTTTTATTTAAAGTAAGAGGCATGAAAAGTGTTTCTTTTGCTTGAGCATCTAGAGATCATTGCAGGCTTATTAACTGGACTAATTTTAATACTGTCATATCTCAGGAAAAAGAGAGGCCCAAGGAAAGGAAGTGAAATGGAGGAAGGACTGGTGGATGAAGCAGTAAGAACACACAACATTTACCAATTGTTTGTCATCTTGTATGAGTATAGTCCATGGACCCCAAAACAATGCAATGATAATATCAAAGATCACTGATTACAGATCACACATAACAGATAAAATAAATAATAAATAATTGAAATATTGCTAGAATTACCAAATGTCACACAGAGACACATGCCAAACATACTATGTTAGAAAACTGACATAGATAGATTTGCTTGGTGCAGGGTTGCCACAAACATTCACCTTGTAAAAAACCACAATATTTGCAAAGTAGAATAAAATGAAGCACAATAAAGTGAGGTATGCCTATATTTTCATCCATCTATTAAAATATTTAGAAAAACAATTCAGCCATTTGGTAAAACCATCTTTTTAATTAGTAGAGATTTCACTTCTGCTCCTAATTGGGGAAAACGTATCATACAAAATTATTTGTCAATCAGATAATTTTAAACCTTCCTACTTTTTTGAAAGGAAAGCCATTGCAATAATTATTAAAACAATATGTCCAGTGATTTAAATATTTTAATGATAAAATAATGCTACAATAGCACAATGATTCTATTTAAGAAAATATGGTGCTAAAAATAGCAAACACAAACTGTTAGCAAAGCACATGAAAAAATTAAATGTATCAATAAGGCCAATTTTAACTTGAAACATTGAATACACACCACTTCAGTTTGCCTTCGATGTTTTAAAAGATGTATTTAAGAAGTTCGTATCCTTTGCCCACTTTTCAATGGGGTTGTTTGTTTTTTTTCTTGTAAATTTGTTTGAGTTCTTTGTAGGTTCTGGATATTAGCCCTTTGTCAGATGAGTAGATTGCAGAAATTTTCTCCCATTCTGTAGGTTGCCTGTTCACTCTGATGGTAGTTTCTTTTGCTGTGCAGCAGCTCTTTAGTTTAATTAGATCCCATTTGTCAATTTTGGCTTTTGTTGCTGTTGCTTTTGGTGTTTTAGACATGAAGTCCTTGCCCATGCCTATGTCCTGAATGGTATTACCTAGGTTTTCTTCTAGGGTTTTTATGGTATTAGGTCTAACATTTAAGTCTCTAATCCATCTTGAATTAATTTTCGTATAAGGAGTAAGGAAAGGATCCAGTTTCAGCTTTCTACTTATGGCTAGCCAATTTTCCCATACCTGATGTAAATGACGAGTTGATGGGTGCAGACGAGTTGATGGGTGCAGCACGCCAACATGGCACAAGTATACATATGTAACAAACCTGCACATTATCCACATGTACCCTAGAACTTAAAGTATAGTAATAAAAAAAAAGATAAAAAAAAAAAAAAGAAAAAAAAAAGAAGTTCGTGTCTATTGAAATCATCATTTAATTTGGAGACAATGCCACGTGAGCTCTTTCATTAGATGTAAAACATCATGTCTGAGAGTTTCAATCTATTAACTACCTTTAATAAGAAATGAAACACATAAACTCCAATAATTTCAAGAATATATGTTCTAAGTCATATTCAGTCTTACAACAAAAATTTGCCTATTAATAAGCATTCAAGCATCTCAAAATAATTGCTGTTGTCTAATTTTGCTTCCCCTTTTCACAAAGTACTTATGTTTTGCTAATTAAAACAATGCAAAATTCTGGCTAGAAAAATTTGCACAGAAGGTGGACAAACTCAATTGTGAAGACAGGTCTTGGAAACTCAAGTGAACTAAGATGTCCATCACTGTTTAAGTAATGACTGGCAGGAATTATGCTAATAAGAGATGACATACTGAGCAACATGAGTCAAAGTCTTAGAAACCCATATACATATTTGTATTAACCAGTATTCCACACGAGTAGATATAATCTTGGTTCATTCAGAAAGTACATTCAGATGTCGAATTTCTGTTTGTAATTAATATCAGTTCAAGAATATGAAATGAAGCAAAACTATATACACTGTCAGTGCATTCAGTCTTTAGATATGAGAACTCTATTTTAGAAAAACAAATTGACAGAAGGAAACTTACATAATGCAACAGCAATTCTTTTCCATTCTATTTCTAAAATACACTTCTACGTTGTTCATTTCTTTCAAACACACTCTACCATTAACAGGGCCAAGCCCTGTTCATAGTCCAAGGGATTGATTTCTCAATAGATTTTATTACTTACAGTTTTGTCCTCTCCACTCATTTTGGCAAAGCAGTGTGATTGCTGAAAAATCTAAAAATGCTTCTGTCATAATTACCAATTAAAATGCTCCACTAAATTCTAAATAGATATGAAATAATATCAAAATCTTTACTATTTTATCCATATGCTGCACATATGACAGTTAACCTGGTCAGGTGCCGTGGCTCATGCCTGTAACCCCAGCACTTTGGGAGGCTCAGGCAGGCGGATCACTTGAAGTCAGGAGTTCTAGACAATCCTGGCCAACATGGCAAAACACCATATCTACAGAAAATACAAAAATTAAATGGGCTTGGCCCCGCAACCTGTAGTACCAGCTACTCAGGAGGCTGAGGAAGGAGGACTGCTTGGACCGGGGAGACAGAGGTTGCAGTAAGCTGAGATAGCCCCACTGCATCCCAACCTGGGCGAAAGAGGGAGACTCCATCTCAAAAACAAACAAACAAAGTTAACTTACAGAAATGATAATGTAGATTTGTTTACTTTATGGAAGTATATAATCATTTTTATATCATTCTGTTTAAGTTAGGTCATACTAAAGTAACAGCAGACACAAAATTCTCAGTGGTATTGTCAGGGGCTTTTGAACCAGAACAACTCCCTCTTGAATAGATGCTGAGTAAAATGAGCCTGAAACCTACTGGGCTGCATTTCCAGTAAGTTAAGGTCTTCTTAGTCACAGAATGAGATAGGAGATCAGCACAAGATACAGGTTATAAAGACTTTGCTGATGCAACCGGTTGCAGTAAAGAAGGCAGCTAAAACCCACCAAAACCAAGATTGTGATGAGAATAACCTCTGGCGTCCTCACTGCTGCACTCCTGACAGTGAGTTGACAGTTTACAAATGTTGGTAAGTTACCCTATATTATCTAAAAAGGGGAAGCCTGAATAATTCACCCCTTCTTTAACATATAAGCAAGAAATAACCATCAAAATGGGCAACCAGCAGCCCTCAGCGCTGCTCCATCGATGAAGTAGCCATTCTTTCACTCTTCCATTTCTTAAGAAACTTGCTCTCAATTTACTCTGTGGAATTGCCTAGAATTCTTTCTTGCAGGAAACCCAAGAACCCTATCTGTGGGTCTGGATCGTGACCCCTTTTCCGTAACAGTAAATAAGCACACATTTTAGCTTCTTACTGAAATAACATAATTGTTATAGGTTAAAATTGAGGTTTTTTTTAAAAAAAAGTCTTGATCTGACTGAGGAGATATTCTCATCTATGCATGTCATGGCAGAGGTTGTAAAAACAGCATTGAAATTTACAATTATTAGAAACCTCTTGAGCTCTATAATATTTTAAAATAATTTCTTATATTTAAGGTGAAATTTTTTATTCATATTTTGTATATTTAATAATATACTCTTATGCTTAAAATACATTATTCCAAGTGCCTTGAACTACAGTTTTCACTTGGTATCCATGGAGGAATGGTTCTAGAATGCCTATAGAAACCAAAATCTGGAGATGTTCAAATCTCACATGAAAAATGATGTACCGTTTTCATATAGTCTAAACATATCTCCATATAATTTAAATCATCGCTACATTGTTTATAATACCGAATACAATGCAAATGCTACATAGTTATTATACAGGTTTTTGTATGTGTATTATTTTTAATTTTTGTTTTTTATTTTTGTTTTTATTTTGGTGAACACAGTATTTTTTATTTGTGGTTGGTAAATCCACAGATACAGAGGGCTAACTGTAAGTCTCTTTGTTTTATTTGGAAATCTGTAAGCTGAAAACATCACCAAGTATGACTACTGTTCCTATGAAGGCGGGGTAATAAATCAATCAACGTCATAAATTTTAAATCACCCTAAATATTATCTAAAATGATGGAATAATTAAAATAGAAATAAGTGTTCTAAAAGTTTCTTTCTACTGGACATCACTGTCTCATAACATCAGGGAATCGTAGGGGAAAGATGATAAGCCTAATTTCCTAGAACATGAAAAGAGATTAAACTTTGTTATTGGCATGAACAATGAGAAGATCAATTTGGGAGAATTTTTATTATTCGTTCCATTATAAGATGCACAGTATACTAATCTAGTGAGTGCAAATAAGAATGACTTGTCATTAGACATGTAAAGTATTTCAACAGCATCACTTTATTTTCCTTCAATTTCCTAATGTAGAATGTGATTCATGTCACACAGATATTCATTCAAAAAGGTGAAAATGTTAATCTCTCCCTAAGTTTTTCAGTGAGTTACAAGGATGTCCTTTGATGATTGAATTAAATGACACAGAAAAATGCCCAAGTTAGTTTAATGTACTCTCCTTAAAATGCATGTATATTTTACCTAGTAGAGGTTTTTCTATTGGCTATACACCTAGGGATATACATTTTTTTAATGCATTCTGATGGAAAATTTCTTACTGGAAAAATTTTTTAAAGATCACATTCTGGTGAATAACATGTGAAAAAGTGTTATTTGTTTTGTTCAGTCTGGATTTTGTCCAGAAAATAATACTTCCCTATGTTCATACTGAAGACACGTACAATTGTTACATTGGATTTTCACCTACAAAATGTTGTGATGGGTATATTAGCATTTATATAGAAAATATGATTTTTTGCAATGAATACCAATTCTTTTCGTTTTTTACAATATCTAGCACTCAGGATAAGTGTATGGTATAAACTCAGAATATAGGTGAATGCCAAGTCTTGTATCCTATAATATACTAAATGCCCATAAAATTATAGATATGTTGTGCTTAGATACATTCTTAGTTATCAGAGGAATGCATTTTTGTTGATTAATTTTAGGATTTAGTATAAACTGTATATACGACTGGTTAGTTTTAAAGACCAAATAAGAAAAGGTGAATGGGAACTGCCCTTAGGAAAAAAATGATTGGTATGAATGTAGTGGAATTTTACATCATAAAAGCATTTCTTACTCCATGAAGGAGGATGAGATGGTACGGTTTGAAACAAAGAGATGAAAATGGGCAAATGAAGTTAAAAGAACTGACAACATAAAGTTCACTGCTTAATATTAACTGCTTCTTTACGAATATCTTTCATAAACCAGACTGGTTTATGAAAATTTATTATGTTCCAGGCAACTAAGATATAGCAAACATTATATATTATCTTGTCTTCAAGAGATATAGGCTGTTATCCTAGGTTTAGAGAAGTAAACTGGCAATTTTCCTAGAGTAAAGTAAATATTTTGACAGATGAATATTCAGAGTTTTATGGATGAAATAATAGAGACCTGTAACCATCTTGGAAAATGTGGCATAGAACTGGGCCCTGGTGGCTGCTCAGAAGCTAACTCAAGGAACAACTGGGAAGAGCATTTTTAGGCCTGAAAGTGTAGTACATAAAAGCTGAGCGTTGGGAGAGATTGTACATAAAGTATAAACGGGAGAGTGGTGAGCCAAGTAAACATATAGGCACCAATGCATGCAAGCCTATTTGTGATGCTTAGATGGGAGGGCACTGGACAAAGACCCCGCAAACATAATCCTCAGTGTACCACGGAAACAGCACAGCAGTTTGTTTTCTCTCCTTTAGGAAATTTGAAGAATTATATTTAAAGATAGTTTATAAGAACAAAGCAAATTAAAAATACAATTATATAAAGAAGGCAGTAAATCCCACCTAGCTCTCAATATTTGGTTTTCAGCTTCAATGTTATATTTTCATAGGTTTTAGTTTCCTAGTTATGTTTTGGGAGGGTTTGTAGTTGTAGATTATATCACTCTCCCTTCTGCTTTGAGGAACTGACAAAGGAGTCCGACCTAAAATTGTAATTTCATTTATGGATGAATCTGGATGACTAAACTCTTCAGGGACAGGGCTAATATGGTCCCCTGGGTGCTTTCCTTTCAAACTGAACTTTCCTAAAATCTGAGAAGTAGTGGTACCGTACTAAACCTAGAAGAAAGGTAAGATTTCCATAAAGAAAGAAACAAAACCATCAGTGTAGCATGTTTTTAGTAGTGTTGGCATTGTTCATCCAATAGTATTTGTGTTTACTGTGGTATACTGAAAATTAGTAATAATACAATATTCTAATCAAATAATACCTTATGCCTTTAGGAACCAAGAGTCTAGATGTGGTGAAAGAAGAAATACAGATACAAGACCGAATAAAGTTTGTAAGACTGAATTCCATTTGGAATTCTCAGAAAGGAATCATAAGTCTCTTTTATATAATACTTTGCCTATACCTGCCAATGGAAAGGCTTAGAAATGGTGAAATAAACCTCTTATTTGAAGCATCCTGTGTGAAAAATTACTACTAGTGTTCAGACTGTGGCCCTGAAATAAAACATTTCACTAAAAAGCAAGTAAGATAACAGAGATCTCCGTAGAAATAAATGTATTCCTTGTGCGAGGCAGAGCATGGACAAGATGAGTCTGTACCATTTTGATAACCAATCAGCACAGGAGTAAAATAGCTAGTAAGGATCTTATTAAGAAGACTCGGGAAACAATTTGAAGTAGTATTCACTGGCAAAAGATGGAAAATTTGTGTTCAAGAGGACACTGAATGAAACACATCCAAATGTGTCAACCATACTAAATCCTTTAGTACATAACAGTATTTAAGATATAAGTTGTCAAATGTGATGTGTTGTCAGGAAGCAAAGGAACAGACAAAGCATCTATCTTGCCTTTGTTACATGAATTAAACCATAAAATAACCGTAGGTCTATAAGGTAAAATGTATCTTTTTAAGAGTATTCTTTTATTCTAAAAGAAGGAAAAATGATGTCATTACAAGAAAATTTGTGATAAACTAATAAATTAGTGTATCTAGCCATTGAATATCAGCTCATACAAGAAGACATATAATAAACATTATACGACTTTCAATAAAATAAATAAATGCCATCTATAAAGAAGTCTTGACAGAATATCACACGGATTACGACTGAGTCTCTAGCCAAGCAAACCTCAGTGAATTATTTTTTAAGTGTAGAAATGGACAAGCTGATTTTATAGCTTAAAGTTAAATATAAAGAATTTGGAATGTCTAAACAATCTTTAAAGAGAACAAATTTGGAGAACTTACACGACCTGATTTTAAGACTTAATACCATGCATCTGGACTGTGGTTTTTGTGTAAGAATAGAAATAAAGAACAGTGGTGTGAAAAACAGAAGCAAGAACAGACATCTTACATGTACTGGTTTAATAGCTTTTTTCACAAAGTTACCAAATAATTTCAATGTAGACAAGGTGGTCTTTTAACAAATAAGGCTAGGACATTTGGATACAATCTTTGGGCAAGAATTAACAACAGTATTTAAAACCCAACCAACATAATATTCAATTAACACAAAAATATAGCACAGACAGATGTTTAAAAGTTGAAATATATCAACGATAGGCAGAAACATAGGAAAACATAGGAAAGATCATTGTGAAAATGAAAAAGGTAGAAAATAATTAGTTGTGACCTTGATGGAGGCAAGAATTTTCTAGAAATGACACAAAAGTATTAAGCACACAGAAAACAGATACGTTTTATTGAATCATATTACTCACTCCCTTTGAGATACATTTTAAAGACGAAAAGTATGTCTGACAAGAAGAGAAAAATGGTTGACATGATTTATTAGACAAAGGACTTGTTTACACAGTTTATAAGACATCTTTAACTTCAAAGAAAGGTCAAAAATTTCAACATACACTATTCAAAAGAAGTTAAATGAATATGACATAACCAAATGAAAAGAAACAAATATTAACAGTCATCAGGCAAATGCAAATTAAGCCACAACAAAATACCACCACAAAAAATGAGAATGGCTAAAATTAAAGACATACCACATACTGGTGGGGATGGGAAATAACTTAATTTCTTGTGCATTACTGGTTAGGGTGTAAAATATTTTGGAAGTTTCTTATAAAATTAAGAACCCACGTCCTGTATAAAGGAGTAATTTCAACTCTAGATATTTAAACAAGAGAATGACTTGCACACAAACGTTCATAGCAATTTTGTGCTTTTTTTAACTACAGAACTAGAAACAATACAAACACCCATCAAAAAACAAATAAATTAATATTGTGATATATACATAGAAATACTACTTAGTAATATAAGATAATGAACTGCTGATATCACACACAATAGCAAAGATGAATTTTATGAACAGCATGCTGAGTTACAGAAGACAGAAACAAGAGAGTATAAACATTAATATTTTATTTATATGAAATCTTAAAATAGTCAAAACTAACCCTTAATCATAGAAAACAGCAGTGTTTTTTTGAGCCTGAAAAATGGGATTGTGGAGGGATGGGATGAGGATAACTACAAAGAAAACTTTAGTAAGTAATCTGATTTGGTTGTGTCCCCACCCAAACCTCATCTTGCATTGTAATCCCCATAGTCCCCGTGTGTATAGCAGGAGACCCTGGTGGGAGGTGATTGGATCATGGGGAAAATTTCTCCCATGCTGTTCTCGTGATAGTGAGTGAGTTCTCAGGAGATCTGGTGGTTTTATATTTTCTAAGGGGCTCTTCACACTTGGATCCTCATCCTTCTTTCTCCTGCTACCATGTGATGAAGGTCTTGGTTCCCCTTCAACTTCTGTCATGATTGTACGTTTCCTGAGGCCTTCCCAGTCATGCTAAACTGTGAGTCAATTAATCCTCTTTTCTTTATAAATTACCCAGCCTCAAGCAGTTCGTTAGAGTAGTGTAAAAACAAACTAATACAGTGAATTATAGAAATATTTTATTATTATTAAGGTTGAACTGTCTTGGTTATATATTTTTATAATGTATCAAAGTATATACCTAAATTTTCTTTTTTTAAATAGGGAAGCTACACTTCAATAATGCAGATTATTTAAACAATTAAAAATATGGGAAGTAGAATGACTTTTTCTGTTCTAAAATCTTGCAAACATAAAATAAAATATATGTGGTATTGTGTATGGGGACATGTTACGCATTGATGCACAGGTTTGAGAACTATGAAAACTAAAAAAAATTTTCTAAAAATCTCTTTTAAATTCATTATGAAATTTGACTTTAATATAAAATTAATTAAACCATGTCCCCATTTTATTTCAATAGGAAATGTACTATTATTGTTCTTTAGAAAAAGGATTATCTCCAACCTGATTTAAGTTCATGATGTAAGGACAAAAAAATGAACATAAATATTTACACAATATTCATGGCCTTTATTCATTGGTTCATTGCTTTTCATTTTGTTTTGTTTGTTTTGTTATCTACTCAGTTCAGCAAAAATGTCAATTCCTTAAATAAGCTCGTTATAAATACTAAATAAGTAAATATGTTCTTTATAAATAATATTATCATGTTGAAACTTAATAAAAATACCCAAATATAAATTGAAAAAAACCTTCTGTAAGTATGATATTAATTAATCCATGTGAAAAGCAATAGACTATTTAGACAAATAGGTTATACGCTTCTGTATAGAATAACAATTTAAATAAGTCACCTACGGGAAAAGAGATAAAAACATTGTGTATTGGTACAGCAAAAGGAATGCTAGACTTCATCTCAAGTTCAGTGAAGCTATATGAAAATCTCAATTGAACGGCAAAGAAAATAATGAGAAATGCTTTTAGGCTTGAACAACATTTAACAGAAATATCAACCAAAACAAACCCCACAATTTTAATGCGGCAGGAATGGAGGAAGCCTGCCAACAACTGAAAATCTATTTTGTAGTGAGTATAAAAATGTGAAGGTGATTCCAAGGAATTCAATTGAAATAAGTGCACAGGAACCGTGATTAACTGGATTGGAGACTAAAACTAGCTAAACTCTGCTGAATAAAGCTGGGTTAACAGCCAAAAGGTAAACGTTTTTCTAAATGATACCTTAAGTCTACTTAACTTTTAAAAAATGTTTCTTTCTTTTGTTGTGCTAAAAATCATATATGATTTATCCTCTTAGAATTTTAAGTGTGCAACACAGTATTGTTTAAGCACAATGTCTACAGCCAACTTCAGAATTTTTCAACCTGCATGACTGAAACTTTGCACCATTGAACAGCCATTATCCCTTTTCCCTTCCCTCAGCCCCGACAACCACCATTGTACCTTCTGCTTCCCTGAGTTTACCTACTTTAGATACCTCACACACGTGGAACCACGCAGTGTTCATTCTTAGTTGACTGGGTTGCTTTACTTAGCATAATATCCTCAGATTAATCCATTTTATAGCATATGACAAGATTCCCTTCTTTTCGTGGCCAAATAATATTCCTTTATGTGTACATACCATATTTTCTTTATCCATTCATCCATCAATGGATATTTGTTTCCATATCTTGCAAATCAGACTGCAATACCCTAAAAATGCACATACATCTTTGAGATCCTTATTAATTTTAACTTTTATTTTTGGTTCAGAGGTCCATGTGAAGGTTTGTTATACAGACACATTGCATGTCATGGTGTTTGGCATACAGATTGTTTCATCCCCCAGATAGTAACCAATTGACAAGGCTAATAGGTAGTTTTTCTATCCCTTCTCTTCTCCCACCCTTCACCCTCAAGTAGGTCCCGGTGTCTGTTGTTACCTACTTTGTGTCTATGTGTTCTCAATGTTTAGCTCCCATTTTTAAGTGAGAACATTTGGTATTTGATTTTCTATTCGCGTGTTATTCCCATTCGTTTAGGATAACGGTCTCCAACCCCACTCATATTCTGCAAAGGACATGATAGGATCCCGATTTCGATAATTATAGATAGATACCAGAAGAGTGATTGCTAGATTTCATGGTAGTTCTACCTATAACTATTTGAGAAAACTCTGTACTGCTTTTTATAGATGCTGTACCATTTTGCCTTCCCACCAACAATATACCAGGGTTCCAATTTCTGCTTCACAATACTTGCTATCTTTTTTTTTACGTTTCTGATAATGGCGATTCTAACAGGTGTGAAGTGATGTCTCGTTTTTGCTTTTAATTTGCATTTCCCCGATGATTACTGATGTCGAACATCTTTCAATGTGCTCTGTTGATCACTTGCACATCTTCTTTGGAAAAATGTATATTCAAATTCTTTGCACATTTTTTAGTTGGATAATTTATTTGTGTGCTATTAAATAGTAGGATGCATGTCCTTAAATTTTAACAGCACTTAACAACTTTACAATTGACAAGGCTTTGATTAGCATGTAAGAAATACAGTGCAATATATTGGGATAATGCAATAAATTTAACAGCAATCTGCAACTGATATTTAGCATATCAATAATAAAGTAATAATGCTTTAAAACACACACTTATTGGTCAAGACACAATTATGCCATCTATGTGTCCATTAACATCCAAATTAATATCATTTGAGTTATACTTCATTTCAAAACATCTCTCATTTGATGAACTAAATAATAATATTGTGAAGAAAAAATAATCTATCATCTCCCACCTCCATTAATGACAAGAAAGGAATTTTATATAGACAAAAGAAATAAAACAAAATTTCCTACTATAAGTCTTAGATGGATGGATTCTACCCATAAAAGATTTCATCTATGATTTCTTTCTGCCTTAGAGACATTTTGTAGGGCAACACTTTTAAATATTTCATTTGAAATCTTGTAGCCTGATGAAAAATGGATGGCTCCTGAATACTTAATTATGTTTTTATTAAATTTTAGTTTTGGTTTTCCTTTTAAAAATCCATTGGTCTTCTTTTATAATTTTGATGAAACAAAATTAATTTAATAAAACATTTGTGATTTTAAAGCATCTTAAATTCTACTGATTAATAGAAATTACCATTACCATTTTAATATATTTCATTTCAACCTTTTGTATGTATTTTATGTAACTGTTATTATAAATTATACATGCAATTTGCAATCCTCATTTTATAATATAATGATATATTTAACATTCATCTTATTCAAAGTATTTTATAACGTTAGTTTGAATGGGTTCTAAGTTCATAGTTATTTTATTGTAAGGCTGGAACATACTGTAGCTTTTCTCACACCATTAAGATTTAACTAACTCAAGTATTTTGCTTTCATTTTTGATTTTATATGTAACAGCAATGGAAGAATCATTTTTAAAATGTTTATTTCCACTGGAAAAATCTTCAAAATGAATGCTAAACAAAGTAATCACCCTAATTTTAAGAGGTGATATACATTAGGGTGTGTATGTCTGAATAGATTGTCAATTATTCTCTCATCATTTTCAAATCCTACTTTATTTGTCTATGCAAGTATCTACGTAGTGTTATATAATTTTATATTTATACTATCTTTATGGCAACATATAGTATTTACTACTTTTATAACTTTATACTTAGAATTGTCCACATATTATTCACTTATTAAATATTAATTTCTAGTGGCTGTAGGATGCACCACTGTAGTCTCATACTTTATATTTCCCTAATCACTAATTGTTGGTTATATTGACTAATTTATTTGAAACTTAAATTTCATTTTGATGGAACCACTTAATCAACCCTGTATATTTCTCATCATTTTCTTCATAGCGAATGGCATTAGTCATCCATTTGGTATTATAATCTTAATCTTACAAAATTAAATATATCTTTTCATACAATTCTCTGTACATTTTCACTGTTTTTCTCTAGGAAGAATGACTGTTTTTTACATATATGATAATATTAGTATTGCCGTTAAGTTGTTTTACCAATTTGATAGAGGCAATATATGAATTATATGAATGTGCTGTTTTTCCTTGCACACTAGTTTTATTAATATTTCACTTTTTCAGAAATGATGATCAATACTTTTTTCTTTTAAAATAATTTTCTATTTTTATTTCTATTCTTTGCTTATTAAATTTTGTTGAACTTTTCCTCCTGTATATTATTTTCTTTCTTATTTTTCCCCTAGTAATTCAACAACCACTGTTGTCTCTAATTTTTATTTTCAAATGTTTTGACTTTTCCTCTTGTGATCTAGTTTGTGGTGTATGCTAAGCTAAATCTTATTGACTTCACATTGACTTTAATTCTGACCTTTGTCAGTGATTCTCGATGTTTTTAGACGATGTATAAATGATAGTGTAAGAAATTCAATGTTTTCTTCTGGAACCATGGGAATGGAGATGGGGCTTGGATTTCAGGAGCAGTAATAACGGCTGGTACTTGAAAGAAAGACATTTTATTAAATTTTCTGTAAACCTTAAGAAATTGATTACATTTGCCATTGTAGTGCATTATTTACACTTTTAAAATTCAAATGTTTAAAAGTCTACTCTAACAATAAATGAGTGATTCTTCTTTATATTTAAGGGTACCCTATTTTCTTTAAGATTGCAAGTAGTTTTATGGCTGAAAAATTAGTTCAACCATTGTGGAAGACAGCATGGCAATTCCTCTATGGCCTAAAGACAGAGATACCATTTGACCCAGCAATCTCATTACTAGATATATACTCAAAGGAATATAAATTTTTCTATTATAAAGTCACATGCACATGTACTTTCATTGCCACAGTATTCACAATAGAAAGACATGGAATCAACCTAAATACTCATTAATGGTAGAATGGATAAAGAAAATGTGGTACATGTACACCATAGATTACTATGCAGCCATTTAAAAAAAAAAAAAAAAGATTATATTCTTTGCAGAAACATGAATGGAGCTGGAGGCCATTATTTTTAGCAACTAACACAGGAAAAGAAAACCAAATACCACATGTTCTCACTTATAAGTGGGATCTAAATGATGAAAACACATGGACACATAGAGCGGAACAACACACACTGGGCCCTATCGGAGGGTGAAGAGTGAGATAAGAGAGAGGATCATGAAAAATAACTAATGAGTACGAGGCTTAATACATGGGTGACAAAACAATCTGTACCACAAACCCCCATCCCACAAGTTGATCTATTAACAAACCTGCACATGTACCGCAAAATTAAAATTAAAATTAAAACATTAATTCATTGGGATGAGTTTGTATGTTTTATTTTAGGCTTTCCATACACAAACATGAAATATGCTTCCATTTTATTTCATTTTCTTCAATAGAGGCTTTGCAGGTTTTATTTTACCCATATACATCTTAAATGTTTCTTCTGAGATTAATTCTATAAGCCTGTATAATCAGTACATCTTTTTACTTTTGTTTTTTATTGCTATTATAAATGAGCTTATTTTCAACCCATCAAATATTCAAGTGTTATAATTAATAACTTTAAGGAAATTTATTGAACTCTATTCATATTTTTCCAAAAATTATATTTTTCATTTATTTTCGGGGTAGCAACCTTGTGATTCCACATTGGTGATTTTACTATTCAAAAATATTTACAGTATGTTTTCAAATATTTATACCTATTTTTATACTTCACATTTGATAAAAGATTGTTAATTATGTAATATGTTAGATTAACTGAATAACTCACATTTTTTATTTAGCTTAGTTTATTTTGTTTTCATGTCTTCTCTCATGTACAATTATTAAATCTCTTTTATTTATTTTATAGATTTCTGTTTTCTACAAATTCTAATTATTCATCATTTAGGTTAAGTTTCATTTTCTACAATATCAGTTCCTTCCATATATGTTTTTTCTATAAAATTTTAACCTTTTTAAAATTAGATTTTAATATTTATAAAGTCATATAAGAACAGCCAATATTGACATTTAAATAACTACATTGTAGCTAAACACTATGTAATTGATTAGGTACTATAATACCTAATCTTGGCACTATAATAAACAAACTCCCAAATCCTAGTGGGTTTACCAAATAAATATTGTTGGTGGGTTCACAGAGAAATTTTATTTCTTGTTCATGGTGCAGTCCAGTACAGGTCAGTAAGGGAGGGAGTCAGAAGATTTCCGTTCAATGTAATAATTCAGGACCCTCAAATTCTTCAATCTCAAGGCATTAAATCTCAAAGCAACACCTATGAAAGGTAAATATGGTTAGTTAAAGTTCTGCAGCGAATGTGAGAGATGATCACGGAAATGGGTTTTGAAGGATAAATAGGAGTTTACTAACAGTATTGAGGCAGATCTTGACACAGGGCCAAATCTGACCTAATTCCAAAGGAAAAAAAAAAATGATGAAGCACCTATAGTAGATAAATAAGGAAATGAGCAAAACAAAGGTGAAAGAGGAAGGGGAGACTCAAGATATTAATGCTAGTAAGGTGGAAATTTTCAAATGGTTACTAAGAAATCTGAGATTTAAAGTAGATATTCATGGGGTCACAACATGGGTCTTCAGGAAAGATTCTCAGAAGTTGGGCAGAACAACAAGACCTCTTGTTGGTCCCACAGCTTGAAGGTCCCTAGAAAAATTGGCTTTCTTCACTCTGGTTTGGAGAAATTCAAGAAACTTGATCTACAATCATCTGGGACAATTATCCTCCAATTTGTTCAAGAAAAGGCCTGACAAGTGGGGTTGGGTTCCTTGGCCTAACCCCTAGCTGGGGTTCAAAGGTCATGTACACACAAAGCAAGGAGAAATCACAGTGCACTCAAATTCAGTGTGTTCAAGTTCAGTGCTTACAAGGTCTGTTTTCTACCCAACTGTATAACCAAATTCCGCTTCGTTTGCTACTATTTTAAAGTAAGACTCTCCTTTTCTCCAGTTTCCCATATCATGTTTCTCATTTTCTTCTGAGACTCATCAGAAACACCTTTAATGTTCTACCAACATTCTGTTCGTGATGATTTATGTATTCTCCAAGATGATAGGAGCTTTCTCTATAGCCAATAAGCATTCACCAATAACATCTTTGGCATCTGTATTTTTACCAATTGACTTTTCAAGGCAATCTAGTCACTTTTTGTCATATGCCCCAAAGTTTGTATATCTTTGGGGTTTGTATATCTTTTAACCCATTCCAAGGCACTTTCCATTTTTTGATATTAGATACAACGGTGCCCCAATCTCAGTACAAAAATCCAGGTAGCTTAAAACAAAATGCATTTATTCTCTCACAGGTCTGGAGGCTGTACGTAGAAAATCAAGGTCTCAATGAGATTAAGCTCCCTCTAGAGACCCCAGAAAAGAACCTTTCTTTGCCTTTCCCAACTTCTGATAATACCAGTATTCTTGGCTTGTGGCAGCATAACTCAACCTTCTGCTTCCCTCTGCAAATGGTCTCCCTGTGCAGTCTCCTTTTCTTGTACAAGAATGGATTTAGGGTTCATCCTAAATTTAGGGTGATTTCATCTTGAAATCTTTAATTACGTGCAAAGAACCTATTTCTAAATAAAGTCACATGCTGAGGTTGTTGGTAAATATAAATTTGGGGGGACACTCTTCGATCCGCTGAAATATAATAAAAAAAAATAAGTCAAACAACTCACAAAATAACTTCTTTTAAATTTTCATATCACATTTATAATAAATAGGTAATTTTCCAACCTTTTTATTTATCTTGAATTAATGTGGCTGATCTTACCCTAATCCATCTTAATTCTGGTCAATATGCAACCTTGTTTTCAATTCCTCTTCTCTGACATTTACTTACTTACAGAATAAATAAACTTACTTCACAATATTAAGCATTATGATCTGATTTGCTGTGAGACTGCAGAATCTGGAGTATAGTCAAGGATGACACTTCTAGGGGTATAAGTAGGCAAAGCAGTCACTCTGTCACTAAGTAATTTAACTGTGCAATGGAACACAACTTGTCCAAAAGTATGTTTGTCCCTCATGTTTGCTTATGCTATTTCTTCAAGCAATTGATGTGAAATGAGATGCCTAGAGTTGTTTTTGGGGCTAGAAAACAAAGACATAAATAGTTTGCTAAAATTCATGTGCTACCTATGCACTGCTTGTGGTACACCTTCCTTTACTCTTCTAGACTTGGGTACCTCAGAAAGCTGCCCCATTTAATTTTCTTAAATCTGGAGTCAAAGGGAAATGAATGGAGCATATTTCCCATAATCATAAAAAAGCCAAGGGCATATTAACTTTCTTATTTGCTTCCAATAAGATGGAACATGGATGAACAAATTAATGGCAATTAAAATGAATTGTATGCTGGCATGCCTTTTCATGCCTACAATAAATGTTAAAATTTGCAATTAGCATTGCTCTCTAAAAGGATATCATTGTCACTAAGGTCATACATGTATTGGGTAATTTTCAGCTGCTCTGCTAAGTTTCAAATATATTGGCATCCATCTTTAATGTGTGATCATTTTCTTAAAACATAAATCCAGATTTTAAGACTTCAGATCGATTTAAAAACTCTATTCCTCCTAATACTGCTAAAGTACATGCAAAGTTTGGCACCTTTTCATTTGCTAAATTTTTATATTCATGATTAGAAAAAATTTCTGTAATAAAGACTACTGAACATCTTCTCTTCCATACACATTTCCAAGTCATTATTCTCTTTATAGGGTAATTCAGTTTTGTTAATGTTCCATGGGGTAGTAGAAATAATATAGTAAGCTATTATTTTTTCTTTTATATCAAATGGGCACTAGCCTTCAATTTCCATTCTCATCAAGACTCTCTTTATTGTCTATTTAAGCAGGTTTTCAGAATGTTCCTGAAGCCATATCCTTTGCAGCTGTCTAAAGCCATGGCTACATATTTTCTTTTTCTCATTTATTCCAGACGCATTGTTCTAGTTTATTGTATTGTTTAAATAAATAATACAAATGTATAGGACTAAACATATGACATGTTTAAGCAAATTAAAATTATCCTTCAGTTATTACAGGTAGTGCAATGTAGAAAGGTAAGTTACTACTTTGGTTAATTTAAAAAGACAAAAGTTTGATATGAAATGTTTCCAAAATTAGTACAAATATGATAAAATCATTTTGTTTACATACTTTCAATGTTTCCCTCCACATGATACATATTAATTGTGAAGATAAAAACATAACCTTACTATTTAGAAACCGCCTTGACCAAGCACACAAAGTTACCATAACCAGTAATGACTCATATTTACATCATCCACCCATGAAATGATGTATCAGAAAAACATAAACCATTACTTCCACTATATTTTTACTAAAAACACATACCTTAATCAGGAGAAAACATTAGATAAACCTACATTAAGAACACTCTTGAAATAACTGGCCAATACTCTTCAAAAGTTTTAAAGTCATGAAAAGCAAATAAAAAAATGAGGAATTGTGTTGGAAGACACTAAAGAGACATGACAAGTAAATATTTGGTTCTGGATTGGATCTTGCACCAGAAAAAGGAAATTAGTTGGACACATAAATTATTATATTTTCCTTTTCGTCCTAATCTTTAGAATCTGTGACATAAATTAATTTGAATAATACTGGTAGATTATTATATAATAATAATAATCTATATAATAAGATAAATAATAATTAATAATATAAAAATAATATAAATAATATAAATAATAATATAAAATAATAATTATATAATAATCTAAATAATAATTTATATAATAATTATATAAATAATACTGGTAGATTATTAATTTATTTTCTGAGTGTTCATCATTAGTTATATAACATGAAATTTTTAAAACACTAGATGAAGGATATATTTATATATTTTGAAAACTTGGGTCCCCTTTTCCTAAGTCTAAATTTATTTAAAAATTTAAAAATAAACATTCATGACACAAAAAATAGTGACAGATGATTAGAATATTTAAATATAGCTGCAGAAAATTATATAGGTTATTATTCCTAAAATCTTTATTTTGGAATATAAAATGGGTTATTCATCTTTCATGTGAGATCACAGCACCCACATAAAGTAGGAATAAGAATTAACCCAATAATTTCAGAAATTTGAACTATAATTTTTAATCCGTTTGTAATTATTAATATATACTCTATATTTGTGCATATAGAGAGATACATATTTGTAGATTATCTATATATGTGTGTGTTTATGTGTATGTGTGTGTGCATACACACACATTATTGGTTATATAACATAAAAATTTAAAAAACACCAGATGAAGGATTTCTTTTAATTTTTTGAAATATTTTTGTCCTTTTTCGTAAGTCTGAATTTATTCCAAAATTAAAAAATAAATTCACACACAGATTTGCAGAGAGACAAAAAAGAGTCAGAGAGAGGCCGCGATGGCAGATTATAAAAGATCTTATGATTCTGCTGAATGAGATTCTGGAACAAGTAGAAGATAAAACACGTCTGAGATCATTAAACTAAATCAAAATGAAGTTAGAAAAACTCAATAGAGGAATACAGGATGTAATAACCAAGCTGTAGCAGTAAAGAATGCCAAAATGACTATTGTTGTACAAAGTAAAGTAAAACGAATAAACAAGCGTGTATGACTCTCAAGTATATGTCATGCAAGCAGCCCTAGCATCGAAATCTACTCAGCAGAAGACGAGAAGAGGTCAGAGAAGGTGACAGGACAGTTTGCCTGGTGTGAACAGATGATGTCAAACTCTCAGACTAACAAAATGTGATCTAGAAGTTGCAGAATCAGAATCAGAAATAAAGGTAAGTCAGTCAAATGGTAGCTCTGTTTTAAGTTGTCAGAGAAATCTCCAGACGGATTTCCAAGTGGATGAACTCATTTACATTCCCACCAATAGCGTATAAGCATTCCCTTTTCTCTGCAGCCTCACTAGCATCTCTTGTTTTTTGACTTTTTAGTAATAGCCATTCTGACTGGTGTAAGATGGTACATCATTTTGGTTTTGATGGACATTTCTCTGATGATCAGTGATGCCATATATATGTAACCTTTCCATGTTTGTTGACTGCATGCATGTCTTCTTTTGAGAAGTGTCTGTTCATGTCCTTTGCCCACTTTTTAATGGAGTTATTTGGTTTTTACTTGTTTATTTGTTTAAGTTCGTTATAGATTCTGGACATTAGGTCACTGTCAGATGCATAGTTTGTGAATATATTCTCCCATTCTGTGGTTGTCTGTTTACTCTGCTGATAGTTTCTTTTGTTGTGCAGAAGCTCTTTAGTTTAATTAGATCCCACTTGTCTATTTTTGTTTGTGTTGCCATTGTATTTGGGGTCTTATCCAAAAATCATTTGCCAAGGTCAACATCAAGAAGAGTATTTCCTAGATTGTCGTCTAACATTTTTGTAGTTTGAGGTCTCAGATTTAAGTCTTTGATGTATTTTGTGTTAGTTTTTTCATATGGTAAAATGTAAGGGTACAGCTTCAATCTTCTGCGTAAGGCTTGTCAATTATCCCAGAACCATTTATTGGATAGGGAATCTTTTGCCCGTTGTTTGCTCTGGTCAGCCAAGTTAAAGATAAGATGATTGTAGGTGTTTGACATTATCGTTTAGTTTTCTGTCCTGTTCTTCACACTATTCATCTTCACACTATTTACAATAGCAAAGACCAGCAACCCAGATGCCCATGCATGGTAGACTGGATGAAGAAAATGTTGTACATATAAACCATGGAATGCTGTGTCAGTATAAATAAAAATGAAATTATGTTTTTTTGCGGTATTATGAATGCAGTTGAGACAGATACTATGCTCACTACATGGGTGAAAGGATCCATACCCCAAACCTCAGCATCACACAGTATTCTTATGTACTCTCTGTATCTAAAATAAAAGTTGAAATTTGGAAAAAAAAAAAAAAAATGAAGGTGAAATCATAGAGCTTAATCCACACAGCAGCACTGGAAAACAATAAACTCAGTTTTGCGCAATTTAGAAATGATTACAAAAGTTAGACATAATGGAGGTGGTCCCCTTACTAAAATGTTTTTGAAAATTATAGTTAGTTATTTGCTTTAATAAAGGTATCTTTGTGCGGATATATTTTATTTGTAGTCAAGTAACCTTATTGATCATTAGATCAATCGTACACTTGTTTATATTAATGACAAGAAGAAGAATGAAACTATGGGAAATCTCAAAGAATTAATTTCATTTCTGAAAGACATTGTAGCAAAAAGCAGGAATTAAATTTTCTCCTTAGGGTAAGAGAAAAAGTTCTCTGAAGTTGTACTTGACTCTTTTATCATAGAATGAAGGGATGCTTACATTTGTATGCTGGCTATGTATTTTGCTTGACTTCACATAAAGGAATCCCATAACAATTTGCTTTTTATAAATAAATATATTACAAGACATTATACTTTTAGCGATTTAATTAGTTTAAACAAACACAAGGTCAAATTTAGAATATTGGAAGGTCATTCTTTGAAACAAACTAATTAAATTATTTTGCTTGAATTATAAAGTATAGAAATTCTTTGAACTGGTGAAAGCTAATCTGGCCCAAATTTAGTGTTTTTTGTTTTGTTTTGTTTTTCTCTTTCCATTTCTGTTTTCTCTTGAAATGTTATTGTGTAAAGTAACTGGAGATATGTTTAGGAATATTTATACATTAATGCATATGGATCCTTTCATCTAATGACTCCATATGCAATTCAAATGCTATCAAACTTTTTTCACATCCCAAGAGATTCATAGGCTACTACACGACCTAAACAAGGTTTATATGCATTTTTCTGCAAGTCGATAGAGATTTAGCATTTTAAATTTAAGTTCTGTTGCCTGAAGTAAAATTGTAAACCCCTGAGCTTAATTCTTTCAAAGAAAATATTCTCTCAATAGAGTTTAAGTTTGTCAATCAAATCCACCTTTCTTTCCCGTTTTACTTTTTCCTTGTCATCAAAATTATTCTTTTTCTCTACATAGCTACGTGGTTACATGAGTTAAAACTAATAATCACTATGGAAAACAGAATTTTTCATGCTATAAGTAGAGAAGCAGAAGAGAACTGCAGTATTATAATTATTTTTATTTTTATTGGTTTTTTGTTTGTTTGTTTGTTTGTTTTTGACGGAGTCTCACTCTGTCGCCAGGCTGGAGTGCAGTGGTGTGATTTCAGCTCACTTCAACTTCCACTTCCCGGGTTCAAGCGATTCTCCTGCCTCAGTCTCCCAAGTAGCTGGGACTAAAGGCGGGCGCCACCAAGCCTAGCTAATTTTTGTATTTTTAGTAGAGGCGGGGTTTCACCATGTTGGCCAGGATGGTCTCAATTATCTTGACCTCGCGATCCACCCGCCTCAGCCTCCCAAAGTGCTGGGATTACAGGCATGAGCCGCAGCATTGGCCCTATAAATAATTTTATAATAAGCCACACAATGTGATATGTATTTCGAAAGAAATACTTTGCATTATTTTAAAATTCATATGTTATGGTAAGATAATAAAATGAAAATATATTGCATAAACATTTACCTATTATTTCGCCTGATGTTTAAAATGCCTTGGAACATGTTCCGCCTTAATTTCATGGTCCTAGAAACCCAAAGATAATAATTTGCTACATAAACTTCTAGGTATTTTTGATGATGACTAAATCTATCTATACACACCTATAACTGCATACACATACACACACAGAAAGAATTGTAATAATAATGTGATTATTCTACACATATGTTTCTCAAGTTCTTTATTCCAGTGAGCAGTATATAAAATGGGTATATTTCAGATCACTTAATACATATGCACCTAATTCTTTTAAATTATTGCTTTTATTCTAATTAATGATTATTTCATATCTTACCCAACCATTACACTATCAATATGTATCTTAGGGTGGTTTTTTTTTCCAGTGTTTATAGTTATAGACAAAGCATGCATTCGAGATGTATTACAGTTTTGGTTATTTATACAGGATGTATATCACAAATACATTAAGTGAGATAATATGCACACAACTATTATAGTATTAATTGATACTATCAGATCCTACCCCAAAATATTTAGGTTGTTTTTGCATCCCCTCTCTGTCAATTCTATATGCAAGTGGCTATTTGTCAGCAACGTCGCTAAAATCTGGAAGTTATCAGACTCTTTAATATTCCCAGATCCGACAGAACAATGCTGTCCACTTATATTTTGATTTACACTTTTCTGAGTACAGTGAATTTGAGCATTTTTTTGATAAGTTTGTCATCCATATTTCTTCTTTTGTAAATTGCATTTTCATAATCCATTTTTTAAACTAATTTGTATGTTTTTTATATATTCAATTTCATTGATATAAGTAGTTTTTAAAACTACTGTCAATCTTTTCTTACAGACTTTGACATTTCATATTAAAATGACATATTATATAGAAGTGAATTTTAAATGTTTAAAATGTTTTATGTTACCAAATTTCTCACTATCCTAATCAAACACATAAACAAAAGCATTCTTAACTTTTAGAAAATGACTTTGGGTCATAGTCTTTCTCTTTGTTTTAAAATAATATCTTCTTCTTACAAGAAGTGGGTAAAAAACTGGAGTGAACAAAAAGCCAGATTAATTGCACACACATAATCATGTAATATTCTCATATTCACTCATCTAACAAATATATTTTAGATATATGTTTGATATATTTAGATATAGCATGTAAATAACCAAACATAAAATATCTGGAATACATTAGACTTTTGTTTATAATTGTAAAGACCTAGAACAAACCTAAATTGTATACAAATTCTGTAGACTTATTCATTCACACTAATAAATGTAAACATTTAAGAGTCAAACTGAAAGAAAATCAACATGTACACCTTTTCACTGAACAAGATAGTAAACCAAGAAAGATTTACAAACACCATGTTCCCTAAGGTAGAAATTATTTTGAGTTTTTTTAATAATAACATTTTTTCATTCATTCTTTGAGATCTATTTATTTCACTAGTCTGTTCCTTCAAGAATTCATTTGCTTATGAGTTTCTCTTCATTTTGTTTTTATTTGCATTATTTAATTTTGTGGGAGTATATCCTTTACTGGAATAATTATTTCAGATATTTATATTTGGTAAAGTCATGAATCCTTCTAGCAATCAATCAATCATATTTTTACTTAGGAATTATAATTATTCTTATTAGATAACATTCAGCACACTATTATAAAAGGGATAATCAGGATACTATTACGTACTATGAGCCTCCTTGTCTTTAGTTAACCTATAGTTTAAGCATAGTAAAGGGTTAACAGATACATGACACAAACTTAATGGCTGCACTGAACAAAAATGAATTCAATTTATCTCACGGTAGTAAAAACTAAGAAAAGATGCAGACTCTAATGCCTCTCACTGTTTCATTCAAAAATAAAATTAAAAATACAGTTGCATGTCACACAGGCACAGTATTGATTATAGAAGAAACATCAATTTGCAAGAGAGGCTCTGACAGAAGTCTCTGTGCCTCAGAAGTAAGACTCCTGTGGGAGACAAAGGAAAGCCCTTCGTGTCTTTTAACACATTCTACATTTACCAAAAATCCATCAGGTGATGAATAATAGGAAAAACAGTCAGCACATAGAAGCAGAGCCACTTAACTAGGCTAATTGGGAAGTGACAACAATTTAGCAGAATCTTCATCCTGACTTTAACGTTTATCTAAAATAGGACTTTTTCAGCTCTAGAGAAATAATACAGAATGCTAGGGCTCTCAGCTAATCCCACCCAAACCAAGTGAAGCATCTTCCAGGTATATTCCAGGGAGAAGATTCTACAAGATTCTACAGGTAGCTGCTTACTGTGCAATCATCAACATTACTTTGTGCAAAGCTGCAGGACAGCACCCACAGAGGCTTTCCACAAGAGAAAGCATAGCTCTCCTCACTCCTCTCCTGTCAATCTCCCCTTCCCTCAATTCTCTCCCTCCAATTCTTTATATGTTATTGAGTAGTTTTAACATAGTTTGGCTGAACATAAAATTATTGATTCTTCATCTTGTTTCTGAAGACATTCTGCCAGTCAACCTACACTTTTTTTTTCTTTTTCATGCCCATAATAATTTCTCCTGTGTTTAAGCATGTACCTTTTTTACATCCTGTTACACATTTATCCATACAATTGTTATATAATGTGTTTGTAAATATATCAGAAGTTATTCATGTTTTTTAGCATTAATACAAATGTTTCTTAAAAATCCTAAACATATTTATGTTTGTAAATATCTATATTATGATAATTTCTAAATATTTGAGATAGGAAGAAAAGTCTAAGTAATCATTCATGTATTCAAATTCTTTATTAATGCTGCATTATTGAAGGGTCCAGGGATATGAGGGTCAAGGAGACAAATGATGTGTTTGTTGATATGGTGCTTGCCTTTTATGGTGATAGACAAATAGCAGAAGATTAATAAATGCATAAAAACATTGTTTTGTTAGCCTCTCTTTCCCTCCGTTAGTGAAGGAGGGATTCTGGTCAGAATGGCTATAGGAAGGCTGAACACTGGATAGATGAGATAGACAGCAGTTTACTCATCACAGATACAATCCAGGGAAGGAAAGCACCACATTTCATGTGGGGGCACGCAGAGGTTAAATTCAGGAAGACAGTGAACAATTATGGGTCATGGGAGACTGGTTTTTTAGTATTATTATTAGAGTGCCCTCTAGTTTCAGCCAAGGATATGCCTTGGCTGAATAATTCTGCAGGCGAGCAGGGAGCAAAACCCACTATTCTGGGTTTACTAGGGTCAGTACCTAAGGAACATGCCTATCTCCTTGATAAGAAATGTTATTTGGTGACTGGGCGTGGTGGTTCACGCCTGTAATCCCAGCACTTTGGGAGGCGGGCAGATCACCTGAGGTCAGGAGTTCAAGACCAGCCTGGCCAACATGGTGAAACCCCGTCACTACTGAAAATACAAAAATTAGCTGGGTGTGGTGGCAGGTGCCTGTAATCCCAGCTACTTGGGAGGCTGAGGCAGGAGAATTGCTTGAACCTGGGAGGCAGATGTTGCAGTGAGCTGAGATTATGCCATTGCACTCCAGCCTGGGTGAAAGGGCAAGACTCTGTCTCAATGAAAAAAATAAAAATAAAAGAAATGTGACTTGGTGACAAGACCTTATCCATGGAAGCAGAATGGGGGAAGGAACTTGAAATGAGGCTGTTCAAAACCTTCCTGGTTTCACTGGAGTGTGAAGGTAGCACATACTATTGAACCTTAATTTTATGCCTTATACAAGAACAATTTATGAAAAAAAAATTAGTAGTGTATTCAAATCATTAGGATGGAATGTTATGAGGTTGGTGCAAAAGTAATTGCGGTTTTTGCTGTTACTTTTAATAATTAACTAGAAGATTGACAGGCTGGAAATAGAATGGTTAGGGAAAGCTTCACTGCAAAAATAGCATTCTATTTATTTATTTATTTTCAACTTTTAGTTTCTGGGGTTCATGTACAGGTTGGTTCTATCGTGTCATGGGGATTTGGTATATATATTATTTCATAACCCAGGTAATAAGTATAGTACACAAAAAGTAGTTTTTCAATCCTTACCCTCCTTCCACTTTCCAAACTTTTGTAGGCCCTGGTGTCCACTGTGCCCTTCTTTTTGTGTCCACATGTACTCACGTTTAGCTCCTACTTCTAAGTGAGAACATGTGGTGTGTGGTTTTCAGTTTTTGTGTTAGTTCACTTAGAATAATGGCCTCCAGCTCCATGCATGTTGCTGCAAAGGACATGATCTCATTCTTTTTATAGTTCCACAGTATTTCATGGTATATATGTAGCACGCTTTTTTATCAGCCAACTATTGATGGGCATTTAGGTTGATACCATGTCTTTGCTATTGTGAATAATGCTGTAATGAATATATGAGCGCATATACTTTTATGATAGAATGATTTATATTCCTTCGGGTATATACCCAATATTGGGGTTGCTGGATCCAATGGTAGTTCTATTTTAAGTTTTTTGAGATATCACCAAACTGCTTTCCACAGTGGCATAACTAATTTACATTTCTACCAGCAGTGTATAAGCATTCCCTTTTCTCTGCACCTCACCAGCATCTTTTATTCAAAAAAGACATGTAGACTGTGGTCTGAATAGCAAGGAGGAGACAGCTATGTGAGGTTTAGGAAAGGCACATTTTAAAAAGGAAGTAGACCTAATGTGGAAATCTCAAGGTCAAAATAAAGTTTTCTTGATTAAGGATTAGAAGGAATGTTAGTGAGACTGTGATATCATGAATGAGTGAGGGAGTGATGGGAGATAAACTAAAGAGCTAAACTGTGTTTAGGCGTATGTAGAATTTTTTAAACCAGGGCAAGTCTATTCAGTGCACAATCAGAAGCTATTTAAGGATTATAAATAGGGGATAAAAAAGACATACTCTGGACAATGATTTAATTAGAAATGATGAAAAGAATTAGCCAGTATGCAGTGCAAGAAGAAAAGGGGACTATTTATGGAGATCTGGACACTCTAACGTTAACTGTCCAGCCAAGGAAAGGTTGGCCAAGAAAAAATATGCTCCATCTTCCACCAGAACACAAACCTTAAGTTACTTCTTTTGGAATTCATGATTTGCCATCATTTATATCACATTTTTGGTAAATCTGGGACGAAGCAAAGTATATTGACACATGAGAGAGCACCTATGACCTACAACTTTCAAATTTATAGGAATTTAATGTAAGATTGTCAATGTTAGAGACTTACGTATTTTTATCTTTTCTTGGAGACAGGGCCTCACTGTGTCACCCAGGCTGTAGTGCAGTGGTGATCAGAGTTCATTGCAGCCTTCAACTCCTGAGCACAAGTGATCTTCCCACCTTAGCCTCCCGAGTAGCTAAGATAACAGATGCACGCCATCATGCCTGGCTTTAAGTATTTTTATATGCTGGAATACATTTTTAAAGGGGATGATCTTTTTGTATTTTTCTATTGATTACTGTCATGACATTTTGTTATAACTTTCTAAAACTGAAAAGATACATTTAATTATGTACAAGTAATTAAAATGTATGCACATACACACACAAACTGAAAATTACAATTTGTGTTTCTCTATAATTTCACACTCCTGATCTTTCTAAGATGATTTTACACAATTATATTTTAAATATTGCACCTTTCCTACTATTATCAATAAGCTAATTTAAGAAGTGCATCTATAAGGTAGTATACCTTTAAAAATCCACTTCCATCTTCATTTTTAATGCAATGAATATAGTCAAATGAAGTGTGATGATAAATTTAAAAAGCAAACAATTAATATACTTTATCAGAAATTCACTCAAAACCACATAGGTGAGAAATAATTGAAGCCACGTTTGAAAACCTGTTTGAAATTCTTGCCACCTTACCAGTGTAATAAGAATTTTATGAAAACTGAGAAAGCACAAGAAATAGCAATCTGATTGAAAATATTATCTCTTCAAAATAGTTGAGGAAATTGCATTTATAGTCCCAGTAATAGAAAATTATCTGAATACCTCAGTAAATGTAGCAGAATGGCAAGGAGGATAATCAAGAAACATTTGCAAATATGACTTTGGAGAAATAAAAAGGATATCATAAAAATTTAAATTCAAGACTTAAGATAATTTTCTCTGTACACAGAGATCTGCAGGGATACTGCTTTAAAATGTGTCAAAAGGATGGGCATTCTTCAAACATTCTGATTCGTATGCTCTAGAATGAGACCCAAGAATTCCAACTGTAAGCTTACATATTGCAAATACCCTAGATTAGAATACCATGGACCACCTTTTCTAAACACTGACCTAAGACATTTGAAGAAAGCATCTTTATATTTAACACGACTGAAATGCAAACAAAACTAATGCAACTTTTTCAAATCTTCAGCAGAAAAAATGAAAATCTGCTAAGTATTATATTATTGCTCATGAATAAATATATATTTAATGTTATTTATGGTAATGCAAATAATTATAGGAATTGAATATTTATTAAATTACATTTGTTTTGGACAATAAAAAAATAAAATAGTTAAAATATGGGAGTTGGGAAGAAAGGGTGGTAAATTTTATACATAGATTATAAATTGCTTAAAAGAGAAATAAAGATGCAATTGATAGAGGACAGAGGATCTAGAGGCTTTGAGGAAAAAGAGAGATAGAGAGAGAACAGCAAAGCACACAGAGAGAAAAACATTCAGGCACTCATTTCCAGGGATGTTGCTCCCACTCGGTGGGAGTAATATCCTCAGTATCATATTCACTGCAGCTGAGTTCTGCAAGCTTCAGTTGGAAATTTCTGCTTAATAATTTTTAAAGCTTCCTGTAGTTTTATCATGAAATCATTGAAAATACAATTGTTTCTGTGATTGTGAATCACAATTAGATTATACCTTGGGAACAAGATATTAGAATTATACCTTGGGAACAAGCTTCCATTCTTGACACTGTCTTTACCATATATTTAAACACATTGGTACGGACTCCATGAATATTAAAATGATAATGAAGAATATTATGAATCACTGTATGCTCTATTGTAACAATTTTGATGAAATAGACCAGCATTTTTTAGGACACAAACCCCCAAACTTAACACAAGCAGAAATAGATGAACTGATCTTTCAGGCCCAGTTATAGTCAATTACAAAGCTTTTACTGGCAGGTTTCAAGGGGGAAGGTGGTTCTCCCCACTCAACACTCGGTGCACAGCCAACGCATTGCAACCTTTGGAGATAGTTGTAGTCAAAGATTCACCCCTACTCCCACAATGGCAGGCCACACTTTTAGGCATATATGCATTCCTATCTTAGAGATCCCCATTCAGAGGCCTCCTATGGCAGGCTGGGGAGGCTACACTGACAGGCTTTTCAGAACCTCTACTGAGACCTCCTTATTGGTGGCCTTGAGATATTTCTTCAAGCTGGCTCAGTAATTTTCCATATCAGTAATTTTAAATCTTCATCTGACTTGCTGGGTCCACAAAATGGCAGAAGGCTTTTGTTCATGGTTTCCTCAGCAGTTTTTTCTCATGATTCTTCCCATTTATGCTGATCTATGTCACCCTCATCCCGTGCTGTTCCATGTGAAAAAAATGGAACATTGTGGAAGTTGGTAGAGTTTCAAATAATTTCTATAGATATCTACTCTCAAGGAGTGGAGGGCATACTTCCTCATTCCTAGAAGAGGAAGGCAACGTTACAACGGAAAACCGTGACCAACACTATCTCAAACATGAGCTTATGGCCAACATCGACATGATCATAAACCATGTTGCTAGTATATACTATATTAATCATGAAATAAAACATCGGGGAAATCCTACAGAATACCTGGTTAATGCCCCTCAAAACTGTCCGTGTCATCTAAAACAACAGAAGTCTGAGAGACTGACTGCTAAGAGTGGCCTACGGAGACACGTCCAGTAAATGGAATGTGGTATCCTGGATGGGATTTTAGAAAAGAAAGGGTATTAAAAGAAAATCTGAAAAAAGACAATAATTTATGAGTATTTGTTCATTAATTTTAACAAATGTTCCACACTAATATAAAACATTAAAAACCGGGGGAACTGAGCATGGAGTTTATGTCAATTATCTGTACCACCTTTGTAATTTTTCTGTAATTATATAACTGTTCCAAAATTTGGAGAGTTTATGTTTTTTAAAGTTTTGTTTCATAATCACTGCATTATGGGTCATAAATATGAAAATCTTACTCTTTAATATGTATATGAAATATACTACATTGTATTAGACATAAGGCATATTCTATAAAGGCATCTCCCAGAAACATAAACTTCACACAATATCTACCTAAAGTATTAAATTTGGAAGGATGGAATGGATAGCATGTTGGTATTAGCACCAATCACATACACATAGAAATCTTCTTTGTTAGCCATGAAGCCACGATTGTAATAAAAATTATTGTGTAAATGCAAAACTCTACCATTACCAAAGGAGAAAAGACGGGAGTTGTAGGACAAAGCCAAGTTGTAGAGGTGACAAATAGGAGGCAGTAGAGCAGACAGATACATTTCTTTTTTATTGCTCAACATATATAATGGATAATACAGATCTAATAATAGGAAGACTGGCCTTTTTATGCCATAATAGCATAATTATAAAACCACAAAAATATGCTAAGGAGATAACTTTCATTCACGGTTTTGATAGAGATTGTTTGGAGTTTTGTTTTGTTTTAAAAGTTTTAAAGATTCTGAGGGCTTATAGCTTCCAGTGATAATTTTTAAAAACTTTTGATTATGATAAACATAACATTTACCATTTAAACACTTTTTAAAAGTACAATTCACTGGCCGGGCATGGTGGTTCACACCTATAATCCCAGCACTTTGGGAGGCTGAGGCTGGCGAACCACCTGAGGTAGGGAGTTCAAGACCAGCCTGACCAACATGGTGAAACCCTGTCTCTACTAAAAATACAAAATTAGCTGGGCATGGGTGGCACATGCTTGTAATCCCAGCTATTCAGGAGGCTGAGGCAGGAGAATTGCTTGAACCTAGGAGGCGGAGGTTGCAGTGAGCCGAGATTGCACCATTGCACTCTAACCTGGGCAACAAGAGCGAAACTCCATCTCAAAAAAAAAAGAAAAATAATTCACTGGCATTAAATACATTCACAATGTAGTGTAACCATCACCACTAGCTAGTTCCAGAATGTATTCATCACCCAGAATATATTCAGATTACTGGGAAAGTTCATACCCAGTAATCAGTCACTCCTCAATAACTCCTCTTCCATTTCCTAATAGTTATTTATCTGCTTTCTTTCTCTGTCTCTGGATTTGCCTATTCTGGATATTTTATATAAGTTGAATCAGACAATATGTGTTTTTTGTGTCTGGCTTTTTTCACATAGCATAATTTTTTCAAGGTGCATCCATGCTGTAGCATGTATCAGTACTTTATTCCTTTTCATGGCTGAATAATATTTCATTTTATAAATACATCACATTTTGTTTACCCATCCATTCGTTGATGGGTATTTAAGATGTTTCTATGCTTTGGTCATTGCAAATAGTGCCACTTGGAACATCTCGACACACATTTTGTTTGAATATCTGCTTTCAGTTCTTTTGGGTACATACCTGGAAGCAGCATCACTAGGTTACAGGGTAATTCTATGTTTAACTAGTTGAAAAACTATTAAACTTTTTCCCACAGTGGGTGTACCATTTTACATTCCCACCAGCATACTTCCAGTGCTATCGGTCATGCTTTTTATACTTCTCATTTTTGAATGGGAGACTGTTCCTGCTCCCAATCCATGTGTAGTTGTAGTTTGTAATACAGAGTTTGATTTATACTCAAATTTGAAATCTTTTTGTTATTTGAGCTATGAATTAAGGAGCATTATTTATCTTTCTGAAACTCAGGTTACTCATCTTAAAGTGGGATAATTCTTACCTTATAAAATTCTCAGTATTGCCACAAACAAGACAGAAACTTTTAAATTTGCATGGCCTTGCCATCTTATCAGAATTGTCACTTATGCTGTCCATCTTTATATATTTGTTTCTCTTGCTTTGGTTTAAATAGAATGTTGTGGTTTCCTCCTAACAACTGAGTCAATTTGCATTTGCTTCTATGAGCTGCCCTTTCAAACATTGCTCTTCTGAGATTCACATTAGCCCTTCTTTACTCCTAAATCTTTTGACTCAAGTGACCACTCACAGAGAGAAATTTACTGTATGTTGATGATTCTCTTGCCTATATCCCTAGCTCAAATCTATCCTCACAACTGCAGATCAGAACACCTGCCTCCTAGATATGTCTATGGATATGGTACACAGACACATCAAACTTCACAAACTCCAAACTGACATTTGATTTTCCTTAAATTCATGCCTTTTCCCTGTTCCGATGAACATGAATGACACTGACAACCGCACTAATTTTGAAGCTAAAGCCTGGCTATCATCACTGCCATGTACCTCTCCCTTATTTCCTGTTTGCCACAAATTCCCCAAGAGCATTGATTCTACAGACTAAAGAGATCTCTAATTAGCCTACTTTTTCCATTTCCTCCTCCCTAGCCTGTACTGGTAAGAGTTGTTGACATAGAATAGCAGCCACATTCAACTGGGATTTTGAAGAGAATTAAAGGAAGGGACTAGAGACAGATTTAATGTGAAGCTAATGAGGTTTAAGCTTCAGGGCCCTCATTTGCATGAGCTTCTGTGAAGTCTGAGAGCTGCTGTGCAATGCAATATTCTGGATGGGGAGGAACAACAAGCTTTCAATTAGGAATCATTACAGTAAGCATTTCAGATAAATTTCCTAAAGGAATTTCAGGAGAAAGGGATCCACCCTTCTAAGTCTCCAGTAAAATAGTTTTGCTTTCAGATTTGGTGTCTATAATTTTGTACGCCTTTTCTTAAAAAAAGGAATTCCAAATTGCACAAATTTCAGACCCCATAAAACCTATATCTACCACTGGAAGTGACAATTTCAACATGTATGGACAAAGTTAAGGAATATAACAAGTAATATTGAGGGAGTTAGTCAAGCAACAATAAGAAGTCGTTACAACCAAGAGGTCTGAAAAATCAAAAGGAAAAAATGGTTTTGTTACCAGAAAGGGTTGTGATCCAGACCCCAAGAGAGAGTTCTTGGATATTATGCAAGAAAGAATTTGGGAAGAGCCCACAGAGTAAAGCGAAAGCAAGTTTGTTAAGAAAGTAAAGGAATAAAAGAAGGGCTACTCCGTAGACAGAGCAGGGTGTTCTCGAAAGCAAGGGGAGAAACACACCACCTTAGGAACAATGCCTGTTTATATACAAGATATATAGCAAGAAATCGTGGGAGAGATGTGCTCTACCATTATACATGGCTCCTAACAAAAGATTGTTAATCTTTGTGTACCTACTATCTTCGGCAAGAATCTATACTATTGCTTTTAAAGCAGAACTTATTCTTAAACTACGAATCATTTTCTTCTTAAGATATTGGGCTGACCGGGCATGGTGGCTCATGCCTGTAATCCCTGAACTTTGGGAGGCCTAGGTAGGTGGATCATCTGAGGTCAGGAGTTCAAGACTAGCCTGGCCAACATGGTAAAACTCCGTCTCTACTAAAAATACAAAAATTAGCCAGGTGCGGTAGCGTATGCCATAATCCCAGCTACTCAGGAGGCTGAGGCAGGAGAATCACTTGAACTTAGGAGGGAGAGATTGTGGTGAGCCGAGATCGTGCCATTGCATTCCAGTCTGGGCAATAGAGTGGGACTCTGTCTCAAAAAAAGAAAGAAAAAAAAAAGGTATAGGGGCATTAGGACATTTCCTGAATCTGTTAATTCCTGGGTCTGTTTAGTCAACATTATTAACCTGTTCCCTTAGCCATAAGCATCCTGTGACTAGGAATGCCTAACCTCCTGGGAATGTAGCCCAGTAGATCTCAGCTTCATTTTACCCAGCCCTTAGTCAAGATGGGGTTGCTCTGGTTTGAACTCTGACAGTTTTATAAGGACTGGGTGAGAGGATAAACTTTAGATGGTGCATTTGGAATATGATCTAAAACAATTCATATGAATTGATGCCTCTGGAGGTTACCAAATATTTCTTCTTACTTTCTATAGTGTTTTGGTTTTTTTTGTTTTTGTTTTTTTTTTGAGACGGAGTCTCGCTCTGTCGCCTAGGCTGGAGTGCAGTGGCCGGATCTCAGCTCACTGCAAGCTTCGCCTCCCGGGTTTACGCCATTCTCCTGCCTCAGCCTCCCGAGTAGCTGGGACTACAGGCGTCCGCCACCTCGCCCGGCTAGTTTTTTGTATTTTTTAGTAGAGACGGGGTTTCACTGTGTTAGCCAGGATGGTCTCGATCTCCTGACCTCGTGATCCACCCATCTCGGCCTTCCAAAGTACTGGGATTACAGGCTTGAGCCACCGCGCCCGGCCTCTATAGTGTTTTTAAAGTATACTTTTTATTTTTGACCAGTTTTGACTTACACATTTATAGTGAAGATAGTACAGAGAGTTTTCCATATAACTTAGTTTCCCAATTTTTAACACTTTGTATCAGTATGGCATATTTGTTGAAATTAATGAACCAATATTCATACATCATAATTAAGTAAAGTTCAGATTTCATCATATTTCCTTTTTCTGTTGTTCCAAGATCTCATCTAGGATTCTCCATTACATTTAGTAGTCATGTCTCCTTACAGTTACGGTTGGCCGACAGTTTCTCTAATTTGCTCTGTTATTCATGATGTTTTCAATTCTGAAAAGTCCTGGTGGGATATTCTTCTACTGGGATTTTCCTGATGTTTTTCTAATTATGTGAGTGGATATTATTTTCTTAAGATGAAGACCACAAAGGTAAAGTGCCATTATGATGATAAAATATCAGCAGAAATACTACTCAACAGCGCTACTATGGTTTGAATGTCCCCTCCAGAATTCAAGTTGAATTTAATTGCCATAGTGAAGGTATTAAGGGTGGGACCATTAATAAGTAACTGGGCCACAAGGGCTGTTCCCTCGTGAATGGATTTACATTGTTCTTGTGGGACTGGGTTGTTAGGAATGTGGGTTCAGCCCTCTCTTGCTCTCAGTCTTTCCATAATCTGCTTTTGCTTTTCTCCTTTCTGCCATGAAATGACACAGCACAAAGGCCCTCACAAGATGCTGGTACCATGCTCTTTGACTTCCCAGCCTTCAGAACTGTGAGCCAAATAAACTTCTTTTTTAGAAAAATAAATTACCCAGTCTGTGCTATTCTGTAAACTGAGGTAGTATCACTCAGGAATCTCTATCGTAAAATTATTATTCCTCCCTCATTTTAATAATGCATTATCTGGAATGAAGTAATTACGCACAGCCAGCACTTAAGGAATGGGGAGATATGCATCCCCTAATTGAGGGTGAAGTATCTCTATAAATTATTTGGAAAATTTCTATTCAGGGTATTATTTGTCTATTTTTTCCCATTTGTTTTTATAGTCAATAATATATTTATATCAGTATATACCAATGGATATTTATTTGCTAATTTAAGTTATTATCTCATACATTATTTGTTGCTTAAATTTGACTCTGGTATTCTTTTGGTATACCCCCATCATTGTTATTTTTTGTTGTTGTTTTTCTGTTTGTTGCTGTTGTTGTTTTCAAAACTTTCAGGTACTACATGAAATCCATGCTAATTTTATGTATTTCTTGCTCGAGTTCTAGAATCACCTTTTTTTCTCCAAGACGGTTTGGTTGCATTTTTTGAGAATGACATTAAATTAGAAGCCAAGCTATGAAAATTAACTGTGCTTATAAGTTTTGGTAAAGCAAATAAACATATGTGGATAGATCAACCCACGTACACACACACACACACACACACACGTATTTAACTGCCTTTGTCTATATTAAGCTAAACAGTATGTTGTATTGATGTCTCCAACTCTAATCCATGACCATATGGATTATTCTGTCCTCTTTTTCTTACTTGCCTATAATCTCTCACTCCAACATTTAGAAATCTTGCCCCACCATTCACCATTTATTTACCTAATTATTCAATTTCAGTGTTCAGTGGTTTCAAAACTATTAATTTGTATCTCCATGGAAAATCATTTTATCAAGTAGAGTATGGTGCTTACATACACTTCCTTTTGCCCTTATTTAAAAAAAAACTCCACTAATTCCGAAGTTACTCTTATTGGTGCCTCATTCCATAACTTTAGTCAGTGAGGTTGTTTTACAAATTTGTAATATATTTGGATTACTTTCTCACATTCTACATTCCATTCTATTGGCATCACATATACAACACAGAAGTTTATGGCACAAGATGTGAATTTAAATGCACAACATATCAAATGTTAAATTTCTTCTATTCACCATTACAAAATAGTTTTGCCACAATAAAATATTCCCTCTGATTCACCTACTAAAGTTCCCCCTATCTGAACCTCTGGCAACCAGTGATCTGTTTACTTTCTCAATAGTCAAGCATTTTCTAAAACTTCACATAATTGTAATTGTACAATATATGATATTTTCTGAATAACTTTTTAAATATACCAATGGGCAGATTTAAGGTTTGGCCATAATTTTTTGATAGCTTGATAGTTCACATCCTTTTTTAATCACTGACTCATATTCTACTATCTTAATGTATGAGTTTTTTGTTCCATCTACCTATTAATAGCTATCTTCTAGTTTTTGATGATTTTAAGTAAAACTGCAGTAAACATTAATGTGTTGGGTTTTCTGTGGACGTAAGTTTTTAACTGAGTTTTTTAAATACCTGAGAGCACAATTCATGGATTATATGTTAAACATATGTTTCACTTTTTGGGAAAAAATGCCAAACTGTCTTCCAAAATTATTAATTTGTAATCCTACCAGCAATCCTACCACCAACTTATTTTCCTGTTGCTCCACATCCTCAGCAGCAGGGAGCGTTGCCACTTTTTTGTTTCACATTGAATTCATTCTATTAGATGTTGTTTTAATATGCAATTCACTAATTAAAAATGACGTTTAGCAGCTTTTAATATGCTATGTGCCCATCCGTTTATCTTCCCTGGTGAGGTGTCTGTTCATGTGTTTTGCCCTTTAACTGCTTGTTTTTACATTTTTGAGCTTACAAGCTATTTGTATATTTTGAGTGCAAGTCCTTCATCATTTGTGTTTATCAAATATTCATTCACAGTATGTAGCTTACATTTTCATTTTCTTAATAGTGACTTTTGCAGGGCAGACAATTGTTGGTTTTAATAAAATCCAACTTATGAATTTTTTAGTTGGTGAATTATGCCTCTGTTACTGAATTTAACACATCACCATATCCAACTCCATTTTTTTAATTTTTTTTTTCCAAGAGGTTTCATAGTTTCACATTTTACATTTAGGATGAAAATGTATATTTACAGATTTACCTCGGATTTTACATTTTACCTTTTATACAATGATCCACTTCAAGTTAATTTTGGAGTATAATATAATGTGTCTGTCTATACTTTTTTCTTTTGCATATGGAAGTCCAATTATATTCCATCATAAATTGCTGAAAATACTATCTTTTTTTTCACTAAACTGCCTTTGTTCCTTGGTCAAATATTAGCAGATGATATGGTTTGGCTGTGTCTCCACCCAAATCTCATCTTGAATTGCAGTTCCCATGATTCCCATGTGTTGTTGTGGGGACCCGGTGGAGATAATTGCATTATGCAGCATTTTCCACCATACTGTTCTCATGGCAGTGAGTAAGTCTCATGAGATCTGATGGTTTTATATGGGGTTTCCCCTTTCACTTGGCTTTCATTCTGTCTTGACTGCTACCATGTAAGAGCTGGTTTTTGCCTTCTGCCATGATTGGGAGGCCTCCCCAGTCACGTGGAACTGTGAGTCCATTAAACCCGTTTTTCTTTATGAATTACCCAGTCTCAGGTATGTCTTTAACAATATCATGAAACAGACTAACATAGTGGACGAGATGTGTGTGGGTCGATTTCTATGCTTTCTAGTCTGTTTCATGTATTGACATATCTATTCTTTCACCAGTTCCACATGTTCTTGATTATTATAGTCTTGATTATTATAGTCTTGGAAGGCCAAGTTGGGCAGATCACTTAAGGTTCGAGATCTGACTGACCAACATGGAGAAACCCCATCTCTACTAAAAATACAAAATTAGTTGGGCGTGGTGGTACATGCCTGTAATCCCAGCTATTCATGAGGCTGAGCCAGGAGAATCACTTGAACCCGGGAGATGGAGGTTGCAGTGTGCCGAAATCTCACCATTGATTCCAGCCTGGGCAACAAGATTAAAACTTCATCACAAAAATAAAAGAGAAATATACCTAACCAAGGAGATGAAAGACCTCTACAAGCAAAACTACAAAACCTCCTCAAAGAAATCATAGATGACACAAACGTATGGAAACACTTACCAGGTTCATGATTGAGTCAAATCAATATCGTAAAAATGACCATACTGCCAAAAGCTATCTACAAATTCAATTCAATTCCCATCAAAATACCACCATCATTCTTCATAGAACTAGAAAAAATTCTTAAAATTTATAAGGAACCAAAAAAGGTCCCACACAGCCAAAACAAGACTAAGAAAAAGAGCAAATCTGGTGACATCACATTACCTGATTTGAAACTATATTATAAGGTCATAGTCACCAAAGCAGCATGATATAAAAATAGGCACATAGACCAATGGAATGGAATAGAGAACGCAAAAACAAAGCCAAATACTTAAAACCAACTGATCTTCAACAAAGCAAACAAAAACATTAAGTGGGGAAAGGACACACCCTATTCAACGAATGGTGGTTGGATAATTGACAAGCCACATGCAGAAGAATGAAACTGGATCCTCATTTCTCACCTTATACAAAAGTCAACTCAAGATGAATCAAAGATTTAAATCTAAGATCTGAAACCGTAAAGATTCTAGAAGATAACATTGGGGGGGGGAACCTTCTAGAAATCGGCGTAGGTAAAGACTTCATGACCAAGAACCCAAAAGCAAATGCAACAAAAGCAAAGATAAATAGATGAGACTTAATTAAACTAAAAAACTTCTCCACAGCAAATAAAAATAAGCAGCAGAATTAACAGACAACCCACAGAGTGGGAGAAAAATATTTATAACCTATACATCCAACAAAGGACTAATATCTAGAATCTACAAAGAAGTCAAATAAATCAGCAAGAAAAAAATAAACAATCCCATCAAAAAGTAGGCTAAGGACATGAATAGACAGTTCTCAAAAGAAGATACATAAATTGCCAACAAACACATGGAAAAATGCTCAACGTCAGTAGTTATCAGGGATATGCAAATCAAAACCACAATGCTCTATTACCCCACTCCTGCAAGAATGGCCATAATCAAAAAATCGAGAAAATAATAGATGTTGGTGTGGATGCAGTGAAATGGGAACACTTTTAAACTGTTGGTGGAAATGTAAACTAGTACAACCACTATGGAAAACAGTGTGGAGTTTCCTTAAAGTACTAAAAATAGATCTACCATTTGATCCAGCAATCTCACTACCAGGTATCTACCCAGAGGTAAAGAAGCCATTATACAAAGAAGATACTTGCATATGCATGTTTATAGCAGCACAATTTGCAATTGCAAAAATATGGAACCAGCCCAAATTCCCATCAATCAATGGGTGAATAAAGAAAATGTGGTGTATATATACCATGGAATATTACTCATCCATAAAAAAATGAACCAAATAATGGCATTCCCAGAAATCTGGATGGAATTAGAGACTATTATTCTAAGTGAGGTAATGCAGAAATGGGAAATCAAACTTCTTATGTTCTCACTCACACGTGGGGGCTAAGCTATGAAGACGCAAAGGCGTAAGAATGATAGATTAGACATGGGGGATTTGGAGGAAAGGGTGGTGGGTGGCGAGGAATAAAAGACTACACATTGGGTACAGGGAGATGGGTGTACCAAAACCTCAGAAATCACCACTAAAGAATTTATTCATGTAACCAAACACCACCTGTTCCGCCAAAATTAATTGAAATATAAATACATAAAATAAAACCAAACTAGAAAATTGGATCCTATTTTTAGTTTTTACCAGTCAAGTTCTGTCCCATTGCTACAAGTTGAACTCTCTTCCCTTTAGCTTTACTATGTTAAATAACAAATTTAAACTCTATAAAATTATAGCGTAAAGATATTAACAGACAAGTGATTTCTACATTTTGGTGAGGTGTGCATTGTATAGTACTATAGAAGAGATATGTTTTTTCCAATGTGAATTAAGCTCATAATACACTGCAGGGACTTGTGTGGTTTTAATCTAAACTACATTTAAAATTATGGAATATGCAATAGATATACAAGGAATACCTATTGAAATAACGTAACTTTGAACTGAAAGCATGGTAGATCCATATTTGAACAAGTTAAATTTACAGTCATTTATTTCCACATTATCCCTTAACACAAAACATCTGTTCTAGAAATAAATTGCTTCATCACAAAAGTATATGCTAATATGGAACTGGTACAAAATAAGGGCTTAGTAATTGTTTGACATAATTAATTTGTGGTTGTTAGCTAAACGCAGGCTCTTCCATTAGAAACTACTCTTGTGTTAATCTCATGTCTTACTCTCAATTTGTTAAATCTAATTTAGTTCCTATTTCATAGCTTTGCTTGTAGTAAGTACTTGATAAATACCAATTAAAGAAGTTTGAGGAAAATTTAAGTGAAAATAATAAGATTGTGCCTATAGTATGTCGTGTCAGTTGAAATGATTTGAATTCAAGTAACAGAAAATGCATTTTCCTGAGAAGAAGATAAAATATTGGAATGTCATAGAGTAGAAAATTTTCACAAAATAAAGATGAATTTCATTATATCAGATTTCAGGAAGGATATTCTGCATGAGTAAGGGCTTAATGTCCACATTTTTAGGTACAGGGGTCAGAGTGACCCATCTTCAACTGTCTCCCACAGATATTCAGTTCAACTCCGGATTTCTAGGATAGAGAGACACAGGTGAAATCAACTTGAATCGTGTGATTGCATTGTAAATAATATATGGCTATTTTATATCTATAGTAATAAAACTTAATAATAGGTTATTTTGGAGCTGTGATATCTGAATATACATAATTATGTACCCAACTCTTTATTGAGGCAGAGAGCTGATTTAAGATAGTCAATTAGGATAAAATTAAATGGCATAAGACTAATCTCTCTAAAGACGTGTAGGTCTTTAGAGACCTATTTAGAGAACTATTACCAAAAGATGAGGAAATAGTTGTTTGATTGGCAAGCAGAGGAATGCAATAAGGTATAGTGTCCAAGATACAAGCACCGTCGCTACCTTTACAAATCGCAAATTCAAACTTAAGCAATTGCTAGGGTCGTGATCTTTGTCAAGGTTAAAACTACCCCATGCTTGTTTCTCATGATCATTAAAATGTCAACAACAATAATAATAACAACAATATCTTTTTTATAAGAATATTGGGTAGATTAAATGAATCTACAGACATAAAATGTTTAGAAGGGTGTTTGGCACATAATGACTCAAATAATTACAATTGTTTATATTCCATGTGGTTGATTAGTTCTCTGAGTTTGCATGCATTTCCCTGCTTTTCTTTCCCATAATACGAGTTACAGTTATTATGCCTTCAAGTAACATCCTGGAATACCCAGCATTTTAAAATGTTGGCTCTGTAATCAGATTCAGTTACGGTCATGTGTTTTTCACATAATTGCTGTGGAATATTGGCCAGGTGATAAACCATCTGAGATAAAAAATATTATTAGTAACTGAAACTAATGTTTATTTTTTTTGAAGAGGTGTGCGAATAAACTAAACAAGATAATACATCAAAAATTCTTAGTATAGATTCCAACATTTCTTAAGTGATATAACATTTTATTATTTACAATATTTATGAATACAGCGTATCCAATATCTTCACAAAATATACGTGTAAGAAGTTAGAGGTCTGATCATTATGGGGGAAACTATAAATAGCCATGAAAGTACTTTCATCCTTCAAAACCAGGCTAGATTTGATGTATTTCTTTATAGCCCTTACTTTATGTTCTTCTCTGCATATTCAGGTATACTGTCTCTGTGCCAGGGTTTCATTGTACCCTTATAATTAAATTTAATTGACGTTTTGATGCTATTGGGATGTGGTGCTTTTAATAGATTATGACGGCAGAGGACTTATATATAAATAGATTAATGAAGTTATTATAGCAGTGGACTAGTTATTGTGAGGGTGTGCTCCTGATTTAAAAAGAAAGAGTTGGGCTAAATTTCTCTCTCAGTTGCATGCCTTTCCTTGACCTACTGCCTTCCACCATGGAATAATGCAACACAAATGTCTTCACCAGATGCTAGCACTTTGATATTTTGCTTCCCAGCCTCTAGAGCTGCGAGTCAAATACACTTTTATTGTTTATAAATTAGCCAGCCTGTAGTAGTTGTTTTAGCAGAAGAAAATGGAAAAATGTACTTTGCAACTTCATTCTTTTTAAAACAAAACTTTTGTATGTGATAACCTATGACTGAGTTTTATTCAAATATAATATATCTAAATAAGATAAAGGTTTCTAAGTTACGTACTGTCTGGTGGATATTAAGGGTATGTTAAATTTCTGTAGCAAATTAAATATTTAATTTAATATGTAATTAAATTATTTTTATAATTCAAACTATTTAAGATTTAAATATAAGCTATTTACAATTATATCACATGAAGTTTTTTAAATATATGTCACATCAAAATTTGTCTTGTAATTAATAAATAGATGAATATCCTTCTGTCTTTAGTATTCTTAGAAACATTGACAGTAGAGTCTATCTGTTCTAGAGGTAATATAGTGTAACCAGAATTCTGAAACTGAAATTTGCTATATATGAAACCAATGATATACTATATAATTTCTTCAAGGCTCATTTTCCTCATCTATAAAAGGGTAACAATAATAAAATTATACTGCAGAATTGCAGAAAGAATTAAATGAGGTAATTCTTAATGCCTGATACATAGGAAAGGCATAATAATTATTATGGTTAAGTTAGTTATTTAATTGGATATTTAATTTATAATTGCTAATTAAATCACATTTAAATATATTTAAATTAATATTTATCCCTAGTGTTGGTTAACTGACTAGTACCATAAGTTGCTCTAATCAGTAAACAAAGTTTTTCAACAATTTTTAAATGGGAGCTAGAATCTAACAAATGCACCTTCTCATCCATCACTTATTTCATATTCCACACATTAACACAATATAGTTTTGGACAGAAACAGGATTCTGTAGCCAGATCCATCAGGCGATGAAATTTGATTCTCTAATAAATATACACAGAGTTCACATATGAATTCTTATTTTCCTAATTTTGTTGATTGGACAATACTATCACATGCTTGTCACCATCAACCACTGACAGTCATTTATAATTTGTGGGATTTTTAATATATGCATAGCTATACTGCAACAGTTAGACACATATTTCTGGTAAAACAGGGAGAAATAAATTAACTATTAAATATTCAGAGTAATTGCTTCTATGGTGTTCAAAGCTCAAAAGGAAAAAGAAGGCCCCAGCTTTAAGTAAATGACTGGCAGTTGAACTCACAATGTAGGTTCTATATACCAGTAACTCATTGCATCAGGTGAACCGTTTGATATCTGACAACTCTAAGGTGGTGTTAAACCACAGGAAATTGAAACATTAAACTTTCTGGTAGTTACGAGTCATGAGGGTCCTAACAAATCACCAGAGGATATTTCAAATGACATATTATAGCTCATAATCCATCTACCAGAAAGTAGAAGGAGCTGAGGCTTTTGTGGCTGCTTTTTGTATTTTCATGGTCTCAATGTTTTTCACCATTTTGCACTTGTATGTAGAAATATATGTAGCCATAAAGTGCTAACTTCGGGGGAGAGATTTGAGAAGTTAATTAACTGGAAGCCAAATTAATTTTGTAGTACAGGTGATCTTAGATAAAAAATTATACTTCGTATTTGTGTTTCTACTCTTTTGGAGGACTTAATATAAACTTGGCATTGTCTGTGCTAACGTTCACACAGTAACAAACTGCGCTTTCTGAAAATAGGTGCACGTATCTATAAATAAATGAGAAAATAAATTTTCTACATTGAGAGGCTATTTTAAAAAAGAAAATAATGTTCTATGCTTTATCTTTCTCTCCCACAGGGCCCTTCCTCCATTTGATTACTTTAACATTAATAATATTATTATTATACAATTAAAGCTTTATTACCAGTGAAACCGAGATGTTTTAATGATAGAAATTGTGTCATTTCATTTTATGTTAATTACAAAGAGGAAAATTACCTACTATATCTCATAATCTAATATTACCAAATTTCAGTAAGCATGATTAGATTCCTATGTAAATCATACTTCAAAATTAAGGACATTTTTTCAGTTCATATCATACACTATATTCTCTTCAAACTGTTTTTAAGAGTTTTCACTCCATTCTATTGCTTTTCTTCTCCTATAAGACTCTGAAGATTAACGATTAAGTTTTATTTATTTACTTATTTCTAAAGAGCCCAGATTTAATCACTATGACCAGCACAATCATAGCCAAATACATTTTATTTAAGAGGCCTAAGGTTTTAGAGTACTGATAATGGTGGGTAATTGGCAGTCTTTCTATTTAGGGAGACTTAATCTCCTATTTGGCAAAAAAGAGAGGTGGAAAAAAGCTACTTTCAGAAAATGCTTTGAAACGTGAAAGGAAATGGGAATAAATGAAAACAGAAAACATTATGTTTTTTATGATTGGAAGTGAATAAAAGACTCCCAATCTAAAAACAATGTATGCAGGGTAGTGAGAAAATAGGTATTTAATTTTAAGACTATTATTTACAATATATTCACTTCTTTCCATAGAAATTTTAGACTATTTTTTATTATTCACACCTTCAAAACAAAAAAATATATATTTTTGTAAGGAAGAATGAAAAATATTGCCTCAGTATTCTATATGTCTTTGAATATTAATATTAAATCTCAATCTGTTAAATAAGAAATAGAACAAGTAGTCATTTTTATAAAAGAAAATACTGTAATATTTTTAAGTAAACAGAAGAAAGCATCATCACTAAAATAAAAACATATAAAGCAGACTGCCCTTATATATATTTGTCAGCATATTTAATGAAATGTTTACTTAATGCAAATAAAATTATTTATATCAATAAATATGAGATCTTTCAATGTTGCAAATAATTACATTTTGAAATATCTTAAAGTCAGCCAAAGGAATTTCTGCAAAATTATATTGTGTAATTTAAATCACTAAGAAATAGCTTTGCAACCAGTGCAAATACTAGTTCATTGCCTCTTGAGTATAAATAACAACACTAGAATAGAGTGGTTAGTTTCAGGGGTCTTATTAGAATAGTGCACGATCCAGTCCATGAGTGTAAAAGTTTCATTATTATACAAGATGCATCTCATCATCTGAAGAACATAGCCCTGGGGCAATCAACTCTTGACGGGCCATGTTTAAAAACAGAGTTAATCAGCCCTGATGCATTTTGGAAGAATCTGCAGAATCGGTTAAGAGGAAAAATTATTGTTGAGATAGCTTTAGAGAAAGATTTACTTGCAAAGAAAGATTGAAAAGGGAGTAAGATGGTCCCAACTAAATTAAAAAAAAATTTTTTTTTTGAATGATAATCACAAGATCACCGGAATTAACCAGGTTTATAAGGAAACTGATCATGATGAAAAAAAAATTTACATGATTATCATTATCTCATGGTGGTTATAGACCTTTAGACATCAACATTGCAAGTCAGAATACAATTGGTCTGTGAAATCTAACAAAGATGGAAGTCTCCAAGTTGCATTGATTAAGAAACTATAATTAAACAGTGTAGCCATGTATTTTGTTTGCTTAGAAGGCAAATTTGGGTTTCCTGACTCTGGGATCTTACGTGTACTCTTATCATCCATAAAGGCAGCAGAGGAATTTTCCTGTTTTACTTGTACGTAGCCCTTTTTGACTTAATCTTCTCTCAAAATAATTCTGAGTAGAAGACCTTTAGCTTTTTCTCAGGCCACCATGTTTTTTCAGTTTCATCATCTTCACTGCTTCT